>NC_089830.1:22927089-23245895 GCF_035046505.1 Tiliqua scincoides | reverse complement strand
CAGCACAGAAGACTTTCTAAAGGGCAATGAAAGAACAAGAACAAAGTTAAACTGAGACCCGCGTTCCTTTTATTTACCTTAAATATTTATCTCCTGACTTTCCTATGCACAAACCAGCAATCAAAATTACAGCAACACCTTGCGCTTTTGTTTGGTTAGGGACCAGAGTATGGATGAAAGTCAAAAATGGATGAAAGTTAAAGCATAGCCTTATTTAGCTTGCAGATTTATTGTGGTTGATGATAAATGAAAAGAACTAATTCTGTAACACATGTGAATGTGCGAGAAATAAACAGAAATAAAAGATAAATAAATGTAAGACCAATGATGAATGTTGTGAAAAGTTGGATGAGATCGGATGAAAGAGGAAAGCACGTGGATGAGGTCTTTCAAGCTGCAAAAAAAGTAAACAAGTAAACACACCCAGGCACAGACAGAGTCTGCATGTGTGGGGACTCTGTGCCGAGTCAGTGGCCTCAGACTTGAGTCAGTGCCAGAGCCGTTGACATGCCTGACTCGCGTGTACACGAGTCAGGAAAAAACACATGCTTTTGCGACTCAGACTAGAGTCACCTGACTCTAGTTCCCATCCCTACCATTATGATAAATAATTGTCTGCTAAGAACTGGGATATTACCAGTTGTTTTGCTCTTCCCACAATAACAAGAGAGGAAGGGGTCCATGGCCGGACTGGGGGTGAGGGCCTGGCAAGGAGATGGACCACATGGCTCACAGCTGTTCTACGCACTTAAAAGTCCTCCTTGCAAATTCTGTTCAGTTCCATCTGCTCCGGATATTAAGATTAGCATTTGGAAACCTCCTAGCCAGGTTGGCCCCAAGAGGACAGACTTTAGGAGGGATAGAGAAAGTCACTCACAGCTGACATTCAAGTGGATCCTTTTTTCACTGATCACAAGACTAGCAGATCCTGAGCCGTAGGTGACTTTGCAGGTGAGGAATTGGCCGTTGTCTGCCGCCAAGGGTACAAAGTTGGGCACAACATTGGACAGCTTGGTACCATCTGACAATGAACTCAAGGTCCCGGATATTCTTCGTGTAAATTCCCAGGAGATTTGGGGGGATTTCCAAGGGCAACTCGCAACTGTGCAGGTCAAGCTCACTGGCTGTCCTGCCTGCAGCTTTCCCAGTATCTGTATTTCTGGCTTTGGTGTCTCTGTGAAGAGAGAACTGGCGTCAGCATATTGCAACCGCACCCAGCCCCATCTTCCAGTCAGCTGTACTTTGCCCCATTGGGTTGGGGGCACCAAGCTGGCCTTTCCACCCCAGAATAGAGGAATGAACCAGTTCTCTGTCCCCACCCCACAATGCTTGTTTTAAAGCTGGCAGCATTTGCCAGCAATGACAACAGTTGTGTATGACTCTGAGGCTACGCAACATAGTGGATCAATAAACAGGGTGCCCAACTTGGAGAGCCCACTAAAGTCACCACCTGACTTTGGCACTCAAACAGTGGAAATGTCTCCCGTTAGGGAAATGGGTCCCGTTAGGGAGAAGGGCGGGATAAAAATAAAGTTTTATTATTATTATTATTATGTCTCCTGATTTCTTAACTCCACTTTGATTCTGTTATTTTTTCATACACAGTTATTTTATATACAGGTGTGTGCCACTTAACGACAGAGATATGTTCTCCTATCCTCATTGTTATGCGATTCGGTCATTAAGTGAACATTCTAGTGCCTTTGTTGTGGACAGACATTCCCTGCCAGACAGTTGCTGGCTGCACAGGTCACTGGAGACAGATTACCTCTTCTTTGCATTGAAAGCCTCTTTGTTGAGTAAACAGACACTCTGCTGCAGGCTATGGGAGACCTGACTGCCTTATTAAGAGTCTCTTTGTTGATTTGTATATGCGCAACATATATGGCCCCCCGTTGTATATGTGGTCTGTCATTAAGCGGAAGGTTGTCAAGTGATACACGCCTGTACTAGGAGGTGCAGTGTGGAGTAGTGGTTAGACTCTTAGACTAGGACAAGGAAAGTTGGGCTCAAATCTCTATTCAATCATACAGATTCCTGGGTGACTTTTTTGCCTGTCAGTATTGCTCAGTCTAGCCTATCTTACAAGGTTGTTGTTGTGAGGATAAAAGGAGGGACCACGCATACTGCCTTGTGCTCCTTGGAGGAAGGGCAGTACATAAATAAGCTAAAAAAAGATGCATTCAATATAATTTGAGGGTCCGCTTGTAAGCGTTCACTTTTAGGTTCCCGGGAAAAGGAGGAGGCACTGCTGTGCCTGCCAGTACAGAAGTGAATTTGGAGCACTGTTTTTCAGAGGTTTTAAAGGAGCCTCAATCTGAGAATAAAAGCTGAAATAAAACACCCACAAATATTGCTTGACGCAGCCTTCCTAAAACGATAGCAACTCAGAATGAAGGTTGAAAGCTCCTTGTCCAAATGACCTCCCATGACAAGATCTCCCCGCACGTCAAAAGCTAGCATGTCTGAGAGAAGGGCTCTGATCAAGCCCCTTTCCTGAAGTGTTCCTTTTCTATTTGCAGGGAGGTGGATATTTATTTTTGTAAAAGAAAGGGGGTGACCATTCAAAACACATGATCCCTCAGCTCCGATCTGTGGCAGTACAATCCGAGGAGCATGATATTTCGGAGCATGATGACCACACCAGGGAGAGGACCTTCAAAAGGCAGCAGGCATACTTTTAGGCACTCACCTGTCACTCTTACAGATGTGGAGGGAAAATAATTGTATCCATGCCCTTTCTGCATTCTGAAGAAATAATCCTTTTGGTCACTTTGTTGGACATCAGTGACGAAGAGAGAGCAGTTGCCTTCCTCCAGCTTGTCTGACAGATAAAAGCGGACACGAGCATCCGGCACTAACGGTTTGTTCCCATCATTAGTGGCAAGCGCAGGATCCCTGTTAGGATTTCTGCCTTTTTCATACCAGTACCCATACAGTGGGCCACTGAAGTTGCGATGTGATTCTGGGTACTTGAAATAGCAGGGGATGGCAACACAGAGCCCCTTCGGTACTGACATAGCGTCAGGGGCATACAGCTTAAATTCATTGCACTGCACACCTGCACGAAGGAGAAGACAAGGAACTATTGGGGGGGGGGTGGATAGGGTAGATAGAGGACTGTTCTTTTCCCTCTCACACAACACCAGAAACATGAGAGAACATCAAGGGAAACATCAGGTGAGGGGGTGGTAACCAACAAATCACAGAATTAGGTAGCATTGGGGGGGAAGGGGGGGAGATAACCTGTGATGGACTTTCCCTCAACAATCTATCCAATCCCCTTTTAAAGGCATCTTGGCCAGATGCCATCAGTACATCCTGGTCTTCACCTTAGACATGGAGAAAGCAAACATCTCCGAATTATCCCAATATCAGTTTCTATTCTTGAAGGAATAGAAACTTGAAGGAAGAGTCATGGACTCTTCGCTCACAACAGGAGAGGAAACTGAACGCTTTCCACATGTGCTGCCTCCGACGCATCCTCGGCATCACCTGGCAGGACAAAGTTCTGAACAACACAGTCCTGGAACGTGCTGGAATCCCCAGCGTGTATGCACTGCTGAAACAGAGACGCCTGCGTTGGCTCGGTCATGTCCTGAGAATGGATGATGGCCGGATCCCAAAGGATCTCCTCTATGGAGAACTTGTGCAGGGAAAGCGCCCTACAGGTAGACCACAGCTGCGATACAAGGACATCTGCAAGAGGGATCTGAAGGCCTTAGGAGTGGACCTCAACAGGTGGGAAACCCTGGCCTCTGAGCGGCCCGCTTGGAGGCAGGCTGTGCAGCATGGCCTTTCCCAGTTTGAAGATACACTTTGCCAGCAGTCTGAGGCTAAGAGGCAAAGAAGGAAGGCCCACAGCCAGGGAGACAGACCAGGGTCAGACTGCACTTGCTCCCGGTGTGGAAGGGATTGTCTCTCCCGAATTGGCCTTTTCAGCCACACTAGACGCTGTTCCAGAACCACCATTCAGAGCACGATACCATAGTCTTTCGAGACTGAAGGTTGCCAACAATAATTCTTGAAGGAGATACAGAAGCTTTGATTACACAGGCCTACAAAACTGAGGGTCAGAGAAGTTTCTCCCAAACTTTATGGTGGTTTGATATGAATTTGGGGTGCCAATTCCAAAAACGGCATCCGTTTTGCCCTATCATATCTAGTTTTGGAGATACAGTATAGTCTCACTAGTGAATGGTTCAAGCAGCTTCCTCATGAGGAAGCCATGGTGTAGGCTTCCTCATGAGGAAGCTGCTTGAACCATTCACTAAAGAGGTTATACCGTGTCTCCAAAACTAGACGTGATAGGGCAAAACGGATGCCATTTTTGGAATCAGCAACCCAAATATACCCAGGAATTGGTGTAATGTTTAAGGAAGCAAAATGTTGGTGTTGGCCTGTGTTAAAGTGTTGGTTAAGGAAGCAAATTGGTGTTGGGCTGTGTTATCAATTCCCTTTAAAAAAAAATGTTTCTTTCTTTAAAAGGAAAATAAGTGAAGTGGTAAGAGAGTTAGCACCTGTTGTAATGCATTTGAATGCACAATAAAGATGTGTCTCATTTAGTGTAAAAAAAATCCTTGACTCGTGTCCTACTGGAGGGTATGTCATGAGTCTGTGTAGCGTAAAGACGGCCTTTCCACCAACAAGCAAGTTCTGCAATCTAAAGACTGTACACAACTCTAGCCCCACCCTCTAGCTCCAAAGATAAGATGTTATCTTTGCCCCTATAAACACAGCAAGGCTTCCTTCTGAATATACACGCACAGGGTGCAGAGCCATTTTAGGAACCCCATTTCAAAGAATCGAGAATAAGGGAAGTGCTATATCTGCCTAGTCCACCAGCATTTTAATTTTTCATTACCCTTGGACTCTTTCTCTTTTGCATCAACCCGAAACCCAGACAGTTATTTCTTGGTGAGTAGACTGAAATCACGTGGGAGGCATACTCCTAGGAGCAGGGGAGTAGGAAAGAGAAGGGATAGTTAGAAGTTAAAGCTCCTGGATCTGGTGTGCAGTTATAGAGAGTGTAATCTTAAAACAGAGAAAGGAAGGGGCTCCAGGTTGTGTGAAGGGTGGGGATCCATGTCCTCAAGCTCTGAATGGCAGGAGGTTTGGCACTTTTGGGATTTTGCATTTCAATGCAGCTGAGAAGTCACTCATAAAATTTGAATTGCCAGCTCTGTGGAGGCAGGAAATGGAATGACGTAATTTGTTCCTTTGTGGTGGGTGGGCACAGAGAAGGCAAATGTGTGCCCGAAAAGAGCAGGGGGGAAATATAGGTGAGTGGGGGTGGTGAATATAGGCGAATATATATATGGGTTCTGAGCTGTCTGTGACAGATCAGGAGAGAGATCTTGGGATGGTGGTGGACAGGTCGATGAAAGTGTTGACCCAATGTGCGGCGGCAGTGAAGAAGGCCAATTCTATGCTTGGGATCATTAGGAAGGGTATTGAGAACAAAACGGCTAGTATTATAATGCCGTTGTACAAATCGATGATAAGGCCACACCTGGAGTATTGTGTCCAGTTCTGGTCGCTGCATCTCAAAAAAGACATAGTGGAAATGGAAAAGGTGCAAAAGAGAGCGACTAAGATGATTACGGGGCTGGGGCACCTTCCTTATGAGGAAAGGCTACGGCGTTTGGGCCTCTTCAGCCTAGAAAAGAGGTAACTGAGGGGGGAACTTGATTGAGACATACAAAATTATGCATGGGAAGTACAGAGTGGATGGAGAGATGCTCTTTACACTCTCACATAACACCAGAACCAGGGGACATCCACTAAAATTGAGTGTTGGGAGAGTTAGACAAAAGAAAATATTTCTTTACTCAGCATGTGGTCGGTCTATGGAACTCTTTGCCACAGGATGTGGTGATGGCGTCTGGCCTGGATGCCTTTAAAAGGGGATTGGACAAGTTTCTGGAGGAAAAATCCATTACAAGTTACAAGCCATGATGTGTATGTACAACCTCCTGATTTTAGAAATGGGCTATGTCAGAATGCCAGATGCAAGGGAGGGCACCAGGATGCAGGTTTCTTGTTATCTGGTGTGCTCCCTGGGGCATTTGGTGGGCCGCTGTGAGATACAGGAAGCTGGACTAGATGAGCCTGTGGCCTGATCCAGTGGGGCTCTTCTTATGTTCTTATGTTCTTATTAGAGAGGGAAAAATGAGAGCTGATGACATGGAAATGGAGTGAGGACAGGAGAGAAGATGTGGAAGCAAGATTGTAGCTTGGTTTATCTTGGGAGTGGCCAACAGTAGCCTGAAACTTGGCAGCACAATGCATTTTTCACAAAATACCAGTCGCATGAACGTGTGGTAATGGACTACATCATGGTTTTATTCAGAGCCTGGAACGTCCTGTTTTCCCCTTTCCCTGACCGAACCTAGAAGTTCTCTGTCTCTTACTTCTCCAAGTGGTTCTCATCTCCTTTTAAATATTTCTTTTCCCAGAACGTCACTAATCTGTGGAACTCCTTGTCACAGGATGTGATGATGGCATCTGGTCTCGATGCCTTTAAAATGGGATTGCACAAATTTCTAGAGGAAATGTCCATCACAGGTTACAAGCCATGATGGGTATGTGCAACCACTTGATTTCAGGCTACCTCAGAATGCCAGATGGAAAGGAGGGCACCAGGATGCAGGTCTCTTGTTTTGTGTGCTCCCTGAGGCATCTGGTGGGCCTCTGTGAGATACAGGAAGCTGGACTAGATGGTTCTTTGGCCTGATCCAGTGGGGCTCTTCTTATGTTCTTATGTAACTCAGCCACCCAGTGAAAGATCCCATTCTTCACCTCACATCATGATTGGGAGAGACTGGGCAGAACAGCCTTCCAGCGTAGGCTCTGCCCTATTCCCAGAGCTTTCTTCCTCCCAATTTCCTCCTCACCTTCCCAAATCTGGGACACTGAGATCAGTGCCATGACCAAGATGCCCAGGGGATGGCCCATCTTCTCCTCTCTCTCCTCTTTGGGACTTCAGTCACTTGGCAGATCTGATGTCAGCCACAAAACCCTAGGAGAAAGGAAGGAGGAGGAAGAAAAACAAGTGAGTATAAAATCCATTCTGTACTCAGTCTCAACTCCATGCCTTGCAATGGCCAATTTCAGCTTGAATTCCATGGAGTTGAGAATGGGCACAGAATGGATTTTAAGCTATCACAGGCATCGTCCACTACCAGCCATTATCACAAGAGCATTTATAGAGAGCATTTATATTTATGCACATCAGAACAACATGAATAGGAGAGAGGAGACATTGAGTGTAAACCACTCTTGGTTACCAGCGCTCAAAAATATAAATATTCAGGACTTTAAGAACTGAGGTAGAGCAATAGGTACTTGAGACTTTAAGTTCAGTACATCAGTTATACTGGATTGTTGGAACAGCTACTTGTTGTAATATCATCCTTTGAGAATGCCTACCACAGCAGTAGGCGAATATTAGATATGTTTTATTTGACCGTGGCATATCAGTCGATGCAGTGGCATAGTGTGGGAAGGGGCCACAGGGGGGGTTGTCCTGGTGATGAAGGCCAATTCTATGCTTGGGATTATTAGAAAAGGAATTGAGAACAAGATGACTAATATTATGATGCTGTTGTACAAATCGATGGTAAGGCCACACCTGGATTTCTGGGCTGGGGCACCTCCCTTATGAGGAAAGGCTACAGTGTTGGGGCGCTTAAGCCTAGAAAAGATTGTTTTTTTAAATTTAGTTTGTCAAACATGACACATTTACATTGAAAAAAGAACAATAAACAACTATAATAAACTATAATAAACATAAAATACATAAATAAATACTCTAATGGTACAGCAAGAGCGAAGCCAAAAAATTCTAACTACTTATATTTTATATATATAAAGTCAAAACATTAACAAATGTTAGTCTATTTAATTATCTAATCCTTTAAAACTAATCTTCAAATCCATAATACATTAAATTATTATTTTCTCTTTGTTTCAAAAAGTCCATAATTGGTTTCCAATTTTTCAAGAAGTTTTTTGTTGAGTTCTCTTTAAGTAAAGTTGTGAGTTTGTCCATCTCTGCAAAGTTCATAAGTTTTGTCCACCATTCTTCTGACGAGGGTATGTTTATAGTCTTCCAATATTGAGCACAGAGTATTCCGGCAGCACTTATCATGTGCAAAAATAAAACTTCATTTTTTCTTTCCACATATTCATCTGTCATATATAATAAAAATACTTCTAGTTTCAACTGTACATTTGTTTTTAAGATCAACTGTATCTGTGCATGAATTTTTAACCAATATTTTTTTATACTTTTCAACACGTCCACCACATGTGGTAAAAGGCTCCCTCTTGTTTCTTACATTTCCAAAAACTATTGGACATACTTGCATACATTTTGGCTAATTTACTTGGTGTCATGTACCACAGATAAATCATCTTATATATATTTTCCTTAATGTTAACATTCAGAGTACATTTTATCTGTTTTATCCATAGTTTCTCCCATCTGTCCATTGAGAGTTCATGGCCCACATTTTTCGCAAGAGAGTCTAACTTTGTTCTGACATTAAGAATCTTTTTAACTATCACTGTTTCAACTGCCGGTTGCGAAAGAAGTTTCTCAAAACTTAAATTAATCAAAATATATCAGAGATCTACAGTGAACTGAGGACTGAATAATACTGTCAATTGACAGAGATTTCAATGTAGATTTCAATACTGTTATGGAAAAATTTGCACAAATTAAAACCAGGTGATTTTAAATGAATTTGCATATACTAGCATTAAATTCATTTTACTTTAATTACAATGGTCCCCGGGTTAGGGGGTTCAGTATTTGCCTTGCCCCAGGTGCTGGGAACACATGCTACGTCACTGAGCCCAACCAGAGTTAATTTCGAAATAGATGCTACTCAAGCTATGCCAGCTTCAATAGGTTGAAGGAAGGGAAGAAGACTGCAGGTCTAAGTAGCGTCAGGTTTGGTTGCAGCAAGTGGAAGGGAGGGAATAAACCTGTGTGGAATGGAAATTCCATTGGTGTAGCTTTGTCGGTATTGCCTCCACGGTGGCAATAACCTCCTTCAGACTTCTCCATGGGTCATAGGAAATGTCTAGAGTTTTGACTCTAAACTTGGCCCTCGACTTATCTACAAGATCGACATGGGGCGCAATCCTGACCAACTTTCCAGCACTGGCATTGCTGTGCCAATAGGGCATGTGCTGCAGCCTGCAGTTGGGCAGCAGATACAGAGGCCTCCTCAAGGTATGGCAATGTTTGTTCTCTTACCTCGAAGTTGCATTGCCCTTATGTCAGTGTGGGAAAATGGGTTAGGATTGTGCCCTTATACTCAAGTATAGACAGGTAATTAGCAGAGCATTTCATGGACCAATGATCTGATGGAGGGTACGGCAGCTTCCTACTCATGTGATTGGGCAAGAAAGCTGCAATTTCCCCCAAACACTATATTTGCATCATCATCCTTTCTCAACTGAAGGAAAAGGGGAACAAGTGTAAAGGGAATGAAAGCAGTGCAGACATCAGTGGCGCTGGGCCTGCGGGGGGGGGGGGGGGCGGGGCGGCGGCATTGAGCCCCCTTGGCATTTGCTCCAGGATGCCCTGTGTCCATAACAGTCTTGCTTAACTATGGCGCAACCTCAAAATAGGATGGAACAAACTAAGAAGAACATTGAAGGACTTCCTGTCTAGGGGGGCAGGAAATGTGAGCAAATATGCAAATATGATGATTAGGACACCCGAGGAGAAAGAAAGTGGGAAGGCTCCAGCTTTCGTTCTCAGCCCTTTCTCCCTAGCATCTCATAGACTGTCTTTGCACATGAAGGTTGCACTAGTGGTTGTGGCTCAGGGCTGGAGATGAGCTTGTCCCTCCTTGGATTTGCCCAGTTTTCAAAGGCATCTTCAGGCTGGACTAGACTGTGCACAGATCTTTGGGACTGGGGCTTGCAGGTTTGATTTTCTGACAGATGAATTACAGCAGGGAGAGAGAGCAATGAAATCCAGGACCTGACTAGGTGGGGCATGGAGAAGGGGGCTTAACCCTTTACCCCCCCACTGCAGTCCCCATCTTGATTATAGTTTCTCAGCTGCTATGTAGATAAGAACATAAGAACACAAGAACAGCCCCACTGGATCAGGCCATAGGCCCATCTAGTCCAGCTTCCTGTATCTCACAGCGATCCACCAAATGCCCCAGGGAGCATACCAGAAAACAAGAGACCTCATCCTGGTGCCCTCCCTTGCATTGGCATTCTGACATAGTCCATTTCTAAAATCAGGAGGTTGCACATATACATCATGGCTTGTAATCCATAATGGATTTTTCCTCCAGAAACTTGTCCAGTCCTCTTTTAAAGGCGTCCAGGCCAGACGCCATCACCACATCTTGTGGCAAGGAGTTCCACAGACCAACGACATGCTGAGTAATTTCTGCTAATGAAGCAGGCTCCTTTGGTTGGTTTAGAAGGGGAAAAATAACTATCCTTCTTCATCCCAGTAGAGAGTCTTTTTCCAAAGTCTGTTGCCTACATCTTGGCAGGCCTTGCTAAAACGAGGACTAAAACGAGGACTGCTAAAATTTTGGACTGACAATCAGCCTGAAGAAAACACGGGTCATGGTTCAGGATGTGGACTCACCTCCCTGCATTACAATCTCTGAGCATGAACTGGAGGTTGTCCATGACTTTGTGTACCTTGGCTCAACGATCTCCGACACTCATTCTCTCGATACCGAGCTAAACAAGCGCATCGGTAAAGCAGCTACCACGTTTTCCAGACTCACAAAGAGAGTCTGGTCCAACAAGAAGCTGACGGAACATACCAAGACCCAGGTCTACAGAGCTTGCGTCCTGAGTACACTTCTGTACTGCAGCGAGTCATGGACTCTTCGCTCACAACAGGAGAGGAAACTGAGCGCTTTCCACATGCGCTGCCTCCGACGCATCCTCGGCATCACCTGGCAGGACAAAGTTCCAAACAACACAGTCCTGGAACGTGCTGGAATCCCTAGCATGTATTCACTGCTGAAACAGAGATGCCTGCGTTGGCTTGGTCATGTCGTGAGAATGGATGATGGCCGGATCCCAAAGGATCTCCTCTATGGAGAACTCTTGCAAGGAAAGCGCCCTACAGGTAGACCACAGCTGCGATACAAGGACATCTGCAAGAGGGATCTGAAGGCCTTAGGGATGGACCTCAACAAGTGGGAAACCCTGGCCTCTGAGCGGCCCGCTTGGAGGCAGGCTGTGCAGCATGGCCTTTCCCAGTTTGAAGAGACACTTGGCCAACAGTCTGAGGCTAAGAGGCAAAGAAGGAAGGCCCATAGCCAGGGAGACAGACCAGGGACAGACTGCACTTGCTCCCGGTGTGGAAGGGATTGTCACTCCCGGATTGGCCTTTTCAGCCACACTAGACGCTGTGCCAGAACCACCTTTCAGAGCGCGATACCATAGTCTTTCGAGACTGAAGGTTGCCAATACAATATACAAGTTGCCTACATCCCTTTGTTCAGATTAGAAGCCCCATCTTCTTATTGCTCTGGTAATTATTTTGCTCTGGCAATAATTCTTACTGCAAACCCATTGTCAAATGTTTCTTCTTGAAAGGCATATCAACATTCTATGTAATAAAGAATAGTGTGATTTGTGCAGGTTTGTGCAGCAGTCCTGCCAGTTTTCTCATCCCCCCCACCTGCCCCCCAAAGTAGCAATTTCACTTTATCTCACAGGCAGGCCAGCCCTGCAGCTGAGCAAGAGCCAGTGTGATGTAAAAATTAAGAGTGCCAGACTAGGACTCTTGGGATCTGGGTTCAAATCTCCTTTGGGCCATGAAGCTGACCTTGGGCCAAGCATAATCATCTCAGCCTTATTATTTATTAACAGTATTTATATACCGCTTTTCAACTAAAAGTTCACAAAGCGGTTTACAGAGAAAAATCAAATAACTAAATGGCTCCCTGTCCCAAAAGGGCTCACAATCTAAAAAGATGCCAGGGAATACCAGCAGACAGCCACTAGAACAGACAGTGCTGGGGTGAGGTGGGCCAGTTACTCTCCCCCTGCTAAAAAAAGGAGCACCCACTTGAAAAAGTGCCTCTTACCCAATTAGCCTTACCTACCTTATAGGATAACTATGAGGATGAAATAGGGGAGAGGAAGTGACAAGACCATTGCGTCCTGGGCAAATCTGTCCCGGTATTGGACATTTGCCTTTTTGAGATCCAGAGATGATCCAATGTATGTATATTTATATTGGATGTACTTTTTTTATTTTTAAAGCACAAACATAGGGGGTTCAAGGGTGAGATAAGAGGCTTAGGATACATAATATGAGACTTGCTGCCCAGTTATAGTGGGATGCAAATCACTGGGAAACCAAAAAGTCAGATGTGAATGCCCAGGGACACTAATGACTAGGACTCATTTGACTGGGACCCAATTGTCCAGGACCCAAATACCCTTGTATTGGGAGAGGAAACCCACATAAACAGCCTTGTGCAAGAGCAAGAAGAGCAGAATGCAAAAATAAGAGTTAAAAGATGATATGAAAAAAGAATTTAAAACTAAAATCAATCAGCAGGATCCCTTAATCTCCTGAACCTGATTTAAAACATGGACCGAGTGCCTGTTTACACATAGGTAAACCACATCACATTCAATGGAACAATCTCCCTAGCAAGCATTCTTAGGAGTCTACCATTAGCCATACATTTGGCTACTCCTCCACTCTCCCAACCACTCTTTAGATATGAATCAGTCCCAGAAAGGACTTTCGTTTGTTTGCCAGAAACAGTTCCCTGATTGGGGAAAGGGACAGGCACGAATAGTCTCAGGCACTCACCAGCTTGATGTCCCAGGCATAGACTTCTTGGGGTTCAGCTCATCTCAGCAGGGGCTGAGAGTCACACACATCAGGCTGGGAGGCAGATGATGAAGCTCTCATCTCCACAGCAGCCAGACCAAGGCTCTTGATGCAACCCTTGGAGGAAACACATGCGTGAGCTACAATCCGGAAAAGCTGCTGCTTTGCAGCTATCTGACTTTACCAGGAAATTCCTCAATCAGTGCAACGCAAAAGGCTTGAGGTGTCCCAGCTAAGCAAACCAAAGGAAGGCGTGCAAGCCAGCAAGGACAAGAGAATGGAATCAGGGCAAACCAACTAAGTGTGAGCAATGGACTGTTCCTTTGGTCTCAGTCAGTAAAGTTCCGTGAAACTAATTACCCTTAAAACTTCAATGGGTTGATCATACCCCACGATAAGCAGAACCATCTAACCCAGTGGTTCCCAAACCCACTGGTGGTCCATGACCCAATTTTTGTTGGGTCCCATAGCAACTGAGCAGAGCCTCCAATGAAAATACGAGCGATGGAAAGATCCGTTAACTAATAACCTCGAGCCCTGCGGCGATTCAAAAATCAGATAGCTGCTAATTGCCCTGCAAAGAGTTCGCCTCCTGCAGTTTGCAAGTGTGTGTAGATATAGAGAGATAAAGTTTGAGCATCGTTTGGGGGAGTTATTAATACTTGTAAATAAATAAATAATTTCTTTCCGGATATCAAGGATGATATTAAAAAAAGATAAGGAAACTAGGAGAGCGAACTGAAGGCTAGATCCTTATGAGAGGATCTGGCTCCTGTCTCATCTCAGTTGATCTTCATTTTTCTTCTTTCTAGCCCTTCACTCCTCTGCCTCTAGGGATGTCACCAGGTCTCCCTTGACACAGCTTATAAGTCCTTGGCTTTGACAGCTGCATCCTAGGAGGAAGCGTAACTGGGGCAGCTTTCCCCAGTGTGGAGACACAGCAGCTGTGGGGAGCTTCAGTCTATCTGTATCCACATAGACAACAGAACAATGACTCCATCCGTGCATGCGTTTAGCTAGCCTGGCCCAGTGGTGTAGCTAATGATCGTGTAGCCTGGTGCCAAACGCAAAATGTTGCCCCGGAAGTGATGTCACAACCAGAAGTGACAAATTTAATTAAGCAAATTAATACAATGTTATTGGTTCCATGCTGTATCATAATAAAATCTCACTGGCACTCAGAACAAACAGTCTCATAGGTCAGTTTGGAGTTAAGCAGATCCACTTTTTGTTTCACAAGTCGTGTTTTCATTTTCTGGTTAATTGGCCATAACTTTTGTTAGAAAACAGATATTCCAGTGCTGTTTGTTTCACTGCATTCAGCATCAAATTACCTTTCCAATGATATATAACATGATGGTCTTATTCATACATACCAAGATTTTCGCAATTTTGGTCACTAGTGTCAAGCTCAGCTTGTTGCACCCCTAAAGCTTGATGCCTGGTGCGACTGCTACCCACTGCGCTCCCTTAGCTACGCCACTGGGCCAGCCTTCTGCTTCTGTTTCTTTGGCCTCTCTGCACAATCTGGCTTTCAGAGGAGTAACAATTAAGCCACAGCGGTGACCCACTTACAGTAGCATGTCAAGGACTTTCCTGCAGATCTGACCCGCGTTTGCTGCACCCAGGGTCCAAAGAAAGCCAAAGAGCATTTGACCTGCCGGTGTGGTTTTGAAGGGCATGTGGGAGATCTTTTGAGATGGCCTAACATTATTTCAAAGTACAGTTCTTAACAAGGAGGATTCTTCCCCGAACAGCCACACAACAGGATGCAAAAGGCAACTTTTAACATCCCAGAGGTGGCCAAACCACAGCTTGCGAGTCACGTGTTGCTCTTTCACCTATATCATGCGGCTCTCGGAAATGTATTGGCTGAGCTCCTTTTTGCAACCCTGGTAATATTAAAGGTAAATAAGACATTTTCGCTTTATAATTATTCACTGGGTTTCAACTGTGAATCCACTGGATTACAAGGTATGTTTAATGTTCCTGGTGCTTAAATAGATTTAAGAATTTAAACGCTTCTTCAATATTTGGCTGTCAAAAATCTGCAGTTTATCGTATGTGGCTCTTATACTAAGCAAGTTTGACCACCCCTGTAATGTAACAAATAGGAACTGAGTGATCACTACCTCTGAGGACTAGTGGTAAATTCGCTCTTTTGGCCGATACTTGCTGATATTTGCGGATGTGGGTAAAGAAGGTGTTGATTTAAAAACACACTCTGCAGCAGGAAGAAAAAATGTTTTATGCCACAAAATATACGACAATGTGTTTTGGGGGGGGTTGTAGGAAGGGTTCGGAGAGATATTCTTTTTGTGCATTTCTTCTGAATCAGACTGAAAGAAGGACCTTCCTGAAGGAGAAAAATATCAGAGCCAAATCTCACAGGTAATTATAGACTATCTTGGCTGAAACTGATTTTTTTTGTTTAAAAAAGTTCTATTTTTTAATCTTTCTTATGGCCCGGTCCTAACTAAACTCTGTGCTGGTTTTCACAAAGCCTCATCTTGCTGATTGTTTCTGCTTTGGGCCAGCCTACAACCCTTGCCACAGGTTGGAGGTTCTTTTAAGGACTGGAGAGGTCAAGGTACAAGAGTCCTTTATTTTCTAAGATAAAGCATACAAGGTGAAACCGAAGCAAAGCAAGAGGTGCTGGATAAGTGGGGTCACAGAGTGGCATCGTGATGAGCCGGTGTCGAAATTTAAGAGTGAGAGTTGAGCTAAATTAGTGTGAGATTATTTCAAGGGTGCTTGGTGCTAACTGGCCAAAGGATACTGGTTAGCCAACGATAGATGTGCCCGGGCTATTGCCAGGGTTCTCCCCATCTTAACAGGCTGTATGCAGCTGACATTGATTAGGCTGGTGTGTGTGTGTGTGTGTGTGTGTGTGTGTGTGAGAGAGAGAGAGAGAGAGAGAGAGAGAGAGAGAGAGAGAGAGAGATATGTCCTTAACATTAGGGAGAAGGAGTTGTACTGCAGGTGCAGCATAATTGCCACACATGAAGTCTGGACAGGGCCAGAGGTGGGGAGGATGAACCTGGTTGTCCAATCCTTATAATATCCAATCCTTATAATATCAGCAGCACCTGAGGCTCTTGGGTTGTGCCCAAGTTCTTGCTTCAGCTAAATAAAAAGCAGGCAGCTCCCCAGGATTAGGAGACCATACAAGGTGGAGGACAAATGCCAGGTCTGGCCCCGGCCATCACACTTACACACTCCCATGTCACATCCTCTGCCTCTAATTGGGTCTTCTTTCCATCCTTCCTCCAGGGCCTTGTGCACAAAGGCGACATGGCTGTGCTCCCGGAGAATGCCTCAGCCACAGGAATGAATGTCAGCCATGCCCCCATAGCTAAATCCCCCTCAAACCTCACAGTAGGCTTCTTGATTTTGATGTCCTTCCTGGTGGGGGCAGCCACAAATGGGCTCTTCCTCTGGGTGCTGGGATTGAAGATGAAGAGGACGGTCAACACCCTTTGGTTCTCCCACCTGATACTTGCCTACTTAATCTTTTGCTTGCTCCTGCCCGTTTTTGCTGTCCACAGCTTCCAAGGATTTCAGTGGGTCTTTGGCACGGTGATGTGCAAGCTGATCAACACCTTTGGTTCTCTGGCCATGTTCACCAATGTCTTTCTCCTCACCATCATCAGCCTGGACCGCTACCTCCTTACATACCACCCTGTCTGGTCCCAGTACAACCGCACCATTCCCCGGGCACAGAGACTGGTCCTAGGAGTGTGGCTTGTTTCCTTAATCTTGAGTGCTCCCTACCTGGCTTTCCGGGAGACCCAAGAGGTGGAAGGCCACATCAAGTGTGTCAATAATTATGCCTTGTTCAGTTCCTGGGATGGGGCCAAAGTTCACCTCGCTTTCTTTGTGGTTCGGTTCCTCCTGTCTTTCCTGATTCCCTGTGTCATGATCACAAGCTGCTACTATTGGATGTTTAAAGAAATGAAGAAGAAAAACTTGGTGAGGACTGGGAAGCCTTTCAAAGTCCTTGTGGCTGCTGTAGCATCTTTCTTCCTCTGCTATGTGCCCTACCACCTCTACTATGCTTCCCTGTTGATTACCGGAGTCCCTGAGATGCTAAAGCAAGTGATGTGGTCAGTCATGGCTGTGGCAGCCTGTTTCAATTTCTGTTTCACTCCCATTCTCTACGTCTTTGTTGGGGAGAAGTTCCAGCAGGTCTTCAAGACATCCGTTGTGGCTCTGCTTAAGAAAGGTTTTGTGGATGCAGCCAACATGTCTGGGGACAAAACCAATACTGGGGAGGAAGACCAGATCAACCACAACAGCAGCTTGGAGATGCCCCCCCCCTGAAATGGGTGATCTGCAGCCTCCTTCAAGAAATCATTTGGGGAGGAACAGAGATCAGGCAGTTCCTCCTACACCATCCATTGAGTCTTTTCCTGTGAAGTCATATGGAGTTACATGGTTGAGTGTTCAGTCTCCAGTCTATGAAAAATAAACTCTGTGGGTTTTAACCCAACCTCCACACCAGCAATTTAAGAACCTTCTGAAGATGTTGCCAGAATGCTTGGGTTGTGAAAGCTGTGACAAATGCACTGATCATGGTTGATGACATTTAAATGGATATTTGTCTGAAAGAGTGGTTCCCAAACTCTCTGGGAGTGTCTGGGTCGCTGTAAATGCTTGCGGGGTAGGGGATGGCAACAGTGCTTCCACAATCGCACCATCACCGAGGACAGAAAGGCTTTTTCCAAACTTACCAGGGGTCGCTATTGCCTTCCAGAGGGTGTGGGGAGCCTGTGGACCCCGCTATGTGCCTCCTCACACCTTCAGACTTCTTGGGTCCCACTTCCGGTTTTTATCCAAAAACCGGAAGTGGGTCACAGTCGTGATCATATGGTAAATGTTAGGTGATGTGGCCTGCTAGAGCTGCTCATTTCTGTCTCCATGCTATAACTTTGTATGAAATTGCTTATTTTTATCCCAGCAAAGGTAAAGTACAATCGTGATCAGCAACTCTTTGGAGGGGCAGCAAGGCTTGCAGAGGAGTCTGAGGGCTTCCTGCACCCTCTAGAAGGTCATAGAAACTCCTGGCAAGTTAGAAAAGGCCCTTGTGTTCCTGGCAGTGGTGCAATCATGGTAGTGCTGTTGCTAGTCTCCATTGCCCTGCCCAGTAAGGGGTAGAGGCAGGGCTTCCCTGACACCCCGGATTGGGAACCTCTGGTCTCAAATTTTCAAGGCTAATTGTTTTGGTATGAAGATAACTTCGCATTTCATGTATTTTTGGACAAACTGACATTGAAGGGAAAAAAAAGACTCATTCTCAGAAATGGGAGAAAACAGTTTTATTTTTTTGAGGGGGGTGGGGTATTTTGGTGTTTTCCAAAATTAGAAGTGCAGAAAGCAGTGTTATGCGTTTTTTATTCAAAATTTACTTTAAAATTATGAATTAAATAGCTTTAAAAGTGTATCTGGTAGATGATATAGTGTCCGCAGATGCAGACACAGAGCCCAAGCCTAGGCATGCCTACTCAGAAGTAAGTCCCATTATAGTCAATGGGGTTTACTCCCAGGAAAGTGTGCATGCCCCCGAAACAGTGCTGATGCAACTGTGCCCACAAGGCATGAACTATGTCCTGTGCTGGTGGTGGGGCAGTCATGGAGGCCTCCTCGACATAATGGAATGTTTCTTACCCTACATCAAGGCTGCACTACAGCTGGAAATTTGGATAGGATTGGGTCCTGTGTTATATATATAGAAACATTCTTATCATTAAAACACAAAACCAGCAGCACTGGTTGGTGATCTGTTACATTTAAATTTCACTGCTTCCTCCAAGGAAATCAGAGCAATAAATAGAGGATGTTCCCCCCCCCCTATTTTTTTCCTTACAACATCCCTTTGAGATAAGCCAGGCTAAGAAACAATGTGTTTGGCCCAAGAACAACCAAGACAGGGTTGCCAACTCTCTAGGATTGACCCGGAGTCTCCAGAAATCAGCATCCCTCTCCAGGGGACCCCTGAAAGCCCATCCTGGAGATCTGAGCAGGACACCCAGGAATTCCCAACATTTCATCGCATGGAAAGAAATTCTTGAGTCAGAGTTGGAAACCTGAAATAGACTCAGGTCCAGGACTCATTCCACTCCATACACAGAGCATGTATGTATTTTGTTTTAAGGGGTTTCTATCCCACCTTTCTGTGGGGCTCCCTTTCCAGTCAACAGAGGCCTTTCTTTGCAAGGATGGGAGCTGCTCTATGGTGCTGACGTAGCGCTATGTCATATGTGAAACCACCCTTTGCTTTCCACCTAGAGCTGATTGCAGAAGGTTCCTAGGGTGGAAGACCCTCAGGAGAGCATTGTCGAGTGTGAAGCCCATTGTCTTCCATGGACTAAAGAAATGCGGTGGGTACATCTACAGCCACCCCTGTCATTTGCTAGTTTCAACTCCCATCACTGGCAGGTTCCTCCGATTTGAAAACCAAAGGATGCAGGAAAATATTGAGAAACAAAACAAGACCCTGTAAGAAAATGTCAAGAGAAGAACACCATCAGCCAGCTGGTGGAGGAAGGAGCCATTGGACAGCATGCTCATAGAGGGCTATGGTGCATCTGGTCACTTCCTTCCTTCCTCCCTCCCTCCCTCCCTTCCTTCCTTCCTTCCTTCCTTCCTATCTAGCTAGCTAGCTAGCCAGCCAGCCAGCCAGCCAGCCAGCCTCACTCTGTCCTGATTTTCAGCAAAAATGGATACCAGGGCAGTTGCTGAAACCAGAAAGAGAAAGACTTACTTGATCAGGGACAGGCCTAGTAGGAACGGAACAACTGTGCTCTCAGTGAGGATCCTGGCTTCTGCAACAATAAAAGAAGGTTGGAACACTAGCATAGCAAGTGGTGCTGGGGGTGCAGTCCACCCTGGGTGGCATGGCCTGGGGTGGGTGACGGGTGCCCCACCTGAGCTCTTGTCAAAGCACAGGCCTGTGCCGTGTTTGAACATAAGAACAGCCCCACGGGATCAGGCCATAGGCCCATCTAGTCCAGCTTCCTGCATCTCACAGCGGCCCACCAAATGCCCCAGGGAGCACACCAGATAACAAGAGACCTCATCCTGGTGCCCTCCCCTGCATCTGGCATTCTGACATAGCCCATTTCTAAAATCAGGAGGTTGTGCATACACATCATGGCTTGTAACCCGTAATGGATTTTTCCTCCAGAAACTTGTCCAATCCCCTTTTAAAGGTGTCCAGGTCAGATGCCGTCACCACATCCTGTGGCAAGGAGTTCCACAGACCAAACACATGCTGAGTAAAGAAATATTTTCTTTTGTCTGTCCTAACCCTCCCAACACTCAATTTTAGTGGATGTCCCCTGGTTCTGGTGTTTTGTGAGCATGTAAAGGGCATCTCCCTATCCACTCTGTCCATCCCCTGCATAACTTTGTATGTCTCAATCATGTCTGCCCTCAGGCGTCTCTTTTCAAGGCTGAAGAGGCCCAAACGCCGTAGCCTTTCCTCGTAAGGAAGGTGCCCCAGCCCCGTAATCTTCTTAGTGGATGAGCCCCCCTGCCCTCACTGAGATTCCAAAGATGGGATGGAAATATGGTAAATAAATAAATAAATAAATAGATAGATAAATACAATACCCAAATGACTGATGGACATTCCAAAGACTTACTCAAACTATAGAAGACGATATTCACGGAAGTTTCCCCACTGGAGCTGTTTCCTCTGCAGAGAACTGAGTGGCGTCCATCCTGGGCCTCCTTGAAGAGCAGGGTGCTGGTGGCTTCGTCCGTCTTATACCAGGAAGTGACCTCCATTTCCTTGTTTGATCCCTCCATGATCTCCCCATCCACCACCCACTGAATCTCAGGCCTCGGGTAGGAGCAGATGGAGCAGTTGCACCTGAATCCGTCGCCCTCCTTCCAGCAGCTGGTGTTCGACTGACTGCATACCTTTGGGCTGTCTGAGAAAGGGCAGACCAGAATGACCAGAGTCAGGATCATTGCCCCTTCCTACTCTGCAGCTGTTTCAGTTCTTCAATTTCTGTGTCATCATCATGTATAGTGCTTTACCACGGAATACAGGTCTCTGCCCCAAGGTGCTTGCGATCTGTGTGGAAGGGAGATGACAGAGGGGAGCAGTGCAGGATAAATGAGGCAAGAGTATGTGATTATTTCCTGTACACATACAGTATTTAGGCTTTGTGATGTAAGTGATGTGCTGAAGGCTTTGGGGAATGAAGGGGGTCATGAAAAGGTGGATCTTGTGGAGGGATTTGAAGGGAGAGAGGCAGATGGCATCCTAGGGTGACCTGGGAGGAAGGCAAAGAAGAAGGGAGAGAGCAGCAGGAGAACTTTGGGCAGCTGAGGATGGTGCAGCCAGCAGAATAAAGGATGCTGGATAGGGTGGCCCAGGGCAAGGCAGCCTTGGCCAGCTTTGAAGGGAAGGACCAGGAATAAGTGCTGGATCTGGGAGTAGATGGGAAGCCAGGTTTAAAGAGGGACGTGGTGTGATCAGAGCAAGGAGAGAGGTGCATGATTTGGGTGGCAGAATGTTGAATGGTAGCAAGGGGCTGAGGTGGGACAACTGGAGGCCCACATGGCTAGCACCTGACCCACTGCAGCCTGCAAAGGTTTGGGCCCAGCCTCCCAGCAGCCCAAGTTCTCCTGGTGTCTGAGGCATCATGCCAATCACTGCCCCCCTCCATTCCTTGGGGTATGCCAGTCTTTTGTTCCTCCTGCTCTCTGGACTGGAAAAGTGGGGAACAGAGTGGCAGAAGGAATGTGGAGGAAAGGGGAGTGGTGGGCCCCAGTATCTCCGACCCCAAGTCATGGGAGCAGATCCCAAGCTCATTTCACAGTGAAGCTGGATCTGCCTCAATAGACAGGATGTGCCACCCTTAACCCTCTGGGTGGACCCACGTTGGTGATGCTTACATGCCATGTAGACTTGGAAAGTTGTCTCGCTGGAGCCCTCCGTGTTCTGTGCCCGGCAAGTGTATCCGCCCATGTCCTGCTGCTTCACACTAAGAAGTGTCAGTGGATTCTCAGATGGAGACTGCTCGGGCTTGGAATGCGATCTGTGCACCCAAGTCACACCAGGCAAGGGGTTGCCCTCCGCTTCACAGCGCAACTGGAGAGAATCACCTTCCTGTGCTTCAGTCTGGGAGAGACCTGTAAGGTTCTTTTCTCCTGCAAGATTCCAAAGGCACAATGAGAAACTTGCAAATGTTGGCGTTGCCCCGGCCCACAATCCTCTGGGTGTCATCAAGCCCATTTTATAGATCATCAACTGAGGCAGAGAGTGTGCGAGCCGCCCAAGGGCACACTACCAATCCACAACAGAGGTGGGAGTAGCTGAATGCAGGTCTGCCACACCTCCAGTGCAATGCTCCTGATGACACATCGCTCTTTGTTTCAAGTGGTTGTGGATTCAGGAGCTAGCAAATGGCCTGTGCAATTCTGTGGCTGTACACTGAAAACTTACCTCCACTTTTGTGTATCAGTTTCCCACTGATCCGTGGCCTTTGAGGTGGATCTGTAAAACAAGTAAAGACCTTATCAGTGATCCCTTCAGCAGAGTTTCAGCAGACTTTGGGGACAGGGTGACCAGACGTCATAGCCACAAAAGAGGACAAGGGACCCTACAATGTAGAACATCCAAGAAAAATGTAGGACATGACAAAATAAAAGCTGAAAGCATTCATATTTGATTTCATGTGGTTAATTTAAACACTATACTCCTTATTAAATTTAAAACTATATTGCATATAATTTACTAATTAAAAGGTTATGTACTGCCTGCAGGGGCTGCTGGCAGGGGAAAAAAAGGACATTTAAGTTCTTTTCCAGGACACAAGGCTCAAAAAGAGGACATGTCCTGGAAAAAAAGAGGATGACTGACCACCTTGGCAGAGAGTCTAAGCCAGGGCACACCAGGCCAGCTTCCTTCCAACCAGGTAGACTGCCACTTGCTCTCTCCCACCTCTGCCCTTCTGCTGCCTCTAGTGGCTACAGAAACCCGAGGGCAGCTGCTGTTTACGTGGAATGGGCATGGCCTTGCTTGATCAGAAGACAGCATTGGGCTTCCTTCATCCACTGGCTCCTGAGAGCCAAGAAACAGACAGCTATGGTGGGACACTCGGAATTCCTTTCAGGTGGCACAGGCTCTTTGGAAGACCATCCCACCATGGGGAGGTCATGTCTTCCCGAACCCTTCAGGAATGCCTGATAAGGGCACAGAATGACTAGTGCCAGAAGTGCAGAATTCCAAGAGCCTGGCCTGGGTTTTTCAGCAGAACCAGACCCGGCTGTGCTGCTTTCAGTCAGTAACCCACTGCCGTCTCCTTCTTCTCCAGGGCAATGACAAACTCGGCCCCCAAAGCCAAACTGAGATCCACGGTTTTTTTTAGCACCAGTATCTATACCCTTCTTTTCCTACATACACAGCAGGACACAGCATTCTCTACTATGTATCCACAATATTAACAGTTCAACAAAGCAACAAACTAAAAGGACAGGAACATCAGGACAGACCAAAAGCAGCCTCGGATAAGAAGGTCTTCAGCTGGCGGCAAAAATAAGACACAGATGGGGCCAGGCGGCTCTCTTGGGCAGGGAGTTCCACTGCCTGGGTGCTACTGCAGAGAAAGCTCCCTCCCAAAGCCCTCCCAACACACCTCTGACAGTAGAACATTCCAGATGACCTGAGAGTGCCAGCAGGTGCGTGTGGGGTTCATTTTGAAGCTCTCTGGGCCCAGGTCATTCAGGACTTTAAAGGTCATGACCAGCCCCATGAACGGAGCTTGGAAGGGACTGGGCAGTCCCTGCAGCTGGAGCATCAACAGCGGTGCTTAGTTCGATGGACCAGCCCCACTCAGCAGCTGAGACCAGGCATTCTGGGTGGACTGAAAGTCCCAGAAGCTCCTCAAGGAACACAGCACAGACATCTCATCTTTATGTCTTGCATTAAACCCTCCTAAGATTTGACCTGGATATTCCAGGCCGTTTGTAAGAATCAATGATTGTGAACTAAGAATTGGAGAGTCAGTGATAGTTTTGCTCTTTTCCCACTGCAAGAGGGGAAGGGGTCTGGGGTCAATAGCCAGACTGGGGAGGGAAACTGACCTCTGATGAAAGGAGATGATCCATACCACTCACAACTGTTCTAAGCACCCAAGCTAGAATTTGTGTGCCGTCGCATTCCCCCCCCCCCCAGCAAACACAGTTCAGAACCAGCTGCTCCAGATATTAAGATATTAAGCATTGGGAAACCTCCCAGCCAGGTTGTCCCCAAGAGGACAGGTGTCAGGAGGGATACAGGAAGCCACTCACACTTGACATTCAAATAGATCCGTTCCTCACGGATCACAGGACTAGCAGATTCTGAGCTGCAGGTGACTCTGCAGGTGAGGGTTTGGTTGTTGTCTGCTGCCGAGGGTGCAAAAGTGGACACTAAGCTCAATGTGTTAGTGCCATTCGACAAGATCCCAGATATATTTCTTGCAAATTCCCAGGAGATTTGGGGGGGCTTCCAAGGGCAACTCGCAGCTGTGCAGGTCAGGTTCACTGGCTGTCCTGCTCGCAGCTCTCCTGGTATCTGTATTTTTGGTTCCGGTTTCGCTGTGAAGAGAAGACCGGAGTCACCATACTGTGTCCTCACCCAACCCCATCTTCTCTTTCCACCAACCATACTTTGCCCCATTGGGTTGGAGGCACCAAGTTGGCTTTCCCATCCCAGAACAGAAGAATGGATCCAGTTCCCTGTCCCCTCTTCCGCCCACCCCTGGATGCTTGATTTTAAACTCACAGCAGCTGCCAGCCATGACAACAGTTGGCTGTAGGTTGTGTGCAACTCTGACACCGTGCAAGATATTGCCTCCATGCGAGGTCCCCGGTTGCTACCCAGAGAGCCCCCTGTTAAAATCACCACCTGCCGTTAGCAAATAAGGTCACAGCAGCTTCTCCTGCCTGTTTTTCCTGGGAGTGTGTGGGGGGTGGGGGAGGAGCAGAGGTGGGTACAGTACTTATTCTTTTAAAGAAAGGGGGTGACCATTCAATCACATGATTCCTTGGCTCCAACCCGTGTCAGTACAATCAGAGGAGCGCATGATATTTCCAAGCATGGAGACCTGATCAGATGACCGGGGGGGAGGGGCTTCAACAGGCAGCAGGCATCCTTTCAGGCACTCACCTGTCACTGTCACAGATATTTTATTTGGGAAACTGTATCTCCCTCTCCCTTTCTCTATTCTGAAGTAATATGCCTTTTGGTCGCTTTCTTGGGCGTCAGTGATGAAGAGGGAGCAGTTGCCTTCCTCCAGTTTGTCGGACAGACGGAAGCGGCCACGAGCATCCTGCGCTATCTCCTTGCTTCCATCATTAGTGGCAAATGCAGGATTCCATGCATGTTGCTTGCCAGACTCATACCAGTACCCATTCAGTGTATCTGCGTTAGTGAAGGATGGATGTGAGTAAGTGAAACTGCAGGGGATGGCGACACAGAGCCCCTTCTGTACTGACACAGAATTAGGGGCATGCAGCTCCAATCCGTTGCACTGCACACCTGCACAAAGGAGAAGACAAAAGACTCAGCCACCCAGCCAGTGAGAGATTCCCATTCTTCAACCCATCACACCCCCCATGACTGGGACAGATTGAGCAGAACAACCTTCCAGGGTGGGCTCCACCTTGTTCCCAGAGGTTGGCCCCTCCCAGCCTCCTCCTCACCCTCCCAAAGCTGGGACATGGAGATCAGTCCTAGGACCAAGGTGGCCAGGGGCTTGCCCATCTTCTTCTTGGGACTGCAGACACTCTTTAACTCTGACGTCAGCCACAGGATCCTAGGAAAGGAGGAGGAAAAGTAAGCAGTTAGAGGCGGACTCCCCAGAGGGAAACTGGGCTGCCAGACAGTGGCCAGCTTTGGTAAGGCATCAGTGAGGGTTGCTGGGCCACATGCGTGCCAAAACCTGGGATTTCTATGGCAGGGCCTGACGTCACTAGACTGCCAACCCTTGAAAATGGAGAGAAAAATCTAATGTCATGGTGGGGCTTGACCTTAAGGAGTCAGGGTCTCAAGATGCACCCGCTGCCATGCCCTAGATTAACCTTTAGCCAGCTGAGAAAGACAGCTGAAGAATCAGGGTGATTTGGGGCAAATCCACCAAATCGTTTTCAAGAGCGATTGCATTTTTGTCCCATTCATCTCATCTTTGCCAGGGGATGTTTGCTGGTGTCTCTTTTTTGTCCATTTTTTAAAATCATCTGGGACAGGGTTTTCATTTTTTCAGCTATGCAGAGCTCTTGGTAAACTCTTACTGAAAAGCAGTCCATACATGCACCGGTACTGGGGCTTGCCGAGGGCCCCTCAGGCTTCTCCCCCCCCCCCAGTGCATTTGCGGGACTTTTTTTTTGTTGTTGTTCAGTCGTTAAGTCATGTCCGACTCTTCGTGACCCCCTGAACCACAGCACGCCAGGCCCCCCTGTCTACCACTAACTTCCGCAGTGTGCCCAAATTCACGTTCATTGCCTCCATGACACTATCTAACCATCTCATCCTCTGCCATCCCCTTCTCCTTTTGCCTTCAGTTTTTCCCAGCATCAGGGTCTTTTCTAAAGAGTCCTTCCTTCTCATGAGATGACCAAGTCTAAAATTAGCCCTCATGTCCCCAGAGCTGATGTGACTGCAGGAACATCACCATCTCCTTCCCTTCCTCACAAGAACTTACAATGGCCCAAACTCTCCTGGAGAGTTTGGGAACCTCTGGTATATATGATTAGAATGGTAATTTAATGCAGAATATACTGAAACAAACCGTGTTGAATTATCTGTGTTCTATCAAAAGTTATAGCCAAATAATCAGAAAAGGAAAACACAACTGCCTTATGTCACAAGAAGTGGATTTTCTTTACTCAAACTGACCAATGAGACTGATTGCTCTGAGAGCCAATGAGGTGGTGTTATGACACATTAGGGAACTGACAAGGTGTTAGTAGGAGTCAGCTCTCATTTCCATGTATCAGAGCTAATACTAGAAATTCTTATTCAGTTGTGAAAGCATCATCAAGTTGGCCACTTTTTTTTGTTGGTTACTGATATGTTGTGTGTTGGGTGTATAAATATTATTGAGTTGCTATTTATTTTTACATTTATTAGGAGATCCATTTGGGGTGAACACCCGGTAAGCATGATGGCTGAGTGGGGATTTGAACCTGAATCTTCTAGGATCCCCAAAAACCTGGTCCCACCCTTGCTCAGGGCGATACAGAGAGTCCCCAACAGTCATCAAAGGACAGAGTTAAGCTCTCTTCTCACCCCAAACAGCCTCCCAAACATCACTATCAACATTGTGATCTGCCAAGCTGCAAATCATCATCTCTGTTCATCCATTGTACCTACTTGGCTGCTCCTCTCTCTCAACCACCATTTTCCCAGGAACAAAATCCACAGGGAACCCAGCACCCTGGCCAGGCCATTCCCTTCCTCCTGTCATTAATGTTTAACCAGGAAAATTGTCTGAAGTGGACAGACGCAAAGGAGGGTGAGGTTCCTCCTGCCCCTTTAGGAGTCTGTGCAGGAAAAAGATCCAGGGCCCATCCAATGTGTTCCCACACAGCAGCCTGGTCATTTTTTTTTTTTTTTTTTGGGGGGGGGGACCCTAACCACAAGTAATAGTGTACATCATCCTTGCAATGGGGTACTTCAGTTTAATAACTAAAGTACCCCATTGCAAGGATGATGTACACTATTATCTGATATCTTCTGGAAGTTTAACTAGACTAAGAATGAGAAGTCTACTCAAATCTTGACTTGCCTTTTGACACCTTCATCATTGAGAAGGTGGAGGAATTAACGGGGGGGGGGGTCATCTACCTTATCAATAGGTAAGGACGAGCCAGGGTGGTGTCATGGTTTGGGAGTTGGACTTTGACCTGGAAGATCCAGGTTCAAATCTGTGCTCAGCCATAAAGCTTCCTGGATGACCTGGAGTCAGTCACCCTCAGCCTCACCTACCTCATAAGGTGAGGACAAAAGAAGGGGAGGAATTATATACACCACCCTGAGCTCCTTGGAGGAAGGGTGGTAGAAAAATGTGGAAAATAAAACAGGGAAGAATCAAGGAAGTGACAAAGGCAGGGATCTGAGGCAAAAACAAGCAAGTCATCTTGGAATTTTATAAATATATATTGAGGGTAAAGAAAACTAAAGGGAGGCAAATTTGAATCCTGGATTTCGGGAAAGCTGAGTTTAGGGCACCCTAAAGATATTTAAGATATCTCATTAGGACTGTGAAAGGAGAAAGCAGCCTGTCACCTGGGCCCAGCCCAGGCGGCCAGGAATTCCCCAGGAGCAGGGGTCTCCTCAGGGGTAAGGGCCTCCTCGGGAGTAAAACCTAAGCACTGTCAGGACTGGGGTCCCAGGCAAGACACTTCCCTGGGAGTAGAACCTAGTGCCTCCTGGGAGCAGCCAGCAGCCAGTGGGCAGAAGGGGTGGTGCTGGCCCACCCCAAGGCTGGCTTCATAAGGAGGCTGGACAGCCTAGAGAGAGGTCACTCCTTTCCAGTTGGGAGCAGGGTCAAAGGGAAGGCCAGAGGGGGTAGCCACCCCAGCCTTATGCTGACAACCCAGAACCCGAAGGGAACTTTTCTTACCTCGGCCCTGGAGAGAGGGGCTGGGGACTGGGAACTCCCCAATCCTAGGCCTGCCTGGGCCTGGGGGGTGATAGCAGGAGAGGTGCGGTTGCAGAACCAAGGACCCGGTACCAACTACCTCCATCGGAGGCCAGCAGATCAAGGGGCAAGCCCAGAGGTACAGGGGGCCCTCCGAAGGACAGCTAAGCTGACCCCCGACAACAGCACTGCAGCCCGCGGGAACCCATACCCCTGGCCGACAAGGGAGCTCTGCCTGAAACCTCAAGGGGTTGGGAAGGAGCGGGGAACGAACCTATTGTGTGCTGACACCATGAGTCTGTGTAAGGCAACGGGGCCTGTGACGTAACAGGCCCCATGAATGTCAAGAGTTTGACACGAGTAAACCGTCTGTGCAAAGGGCTGTGTCTGCTTCCCGTCCTTCTTTCTGCGGATGACCAACTTGCATCGACAGGGTAAGTCCCCCGCGCTCGGTCACACCCCAAGGGGCAGGGTCTCCGCCGCCATGGACATCACACACCCCAAGAGGGATGGGATATTTTGAAAAGTTGCAGAAGGCACAAAAGAAAAGTCCAGAGTTGTCTTGGGAAAACCAGTGTGGCTGCACAAGGAGCTTACTGGAGAGTTGCAAAGTGAGAGAACAAGCACAAGCAGCAGAAAGAGGGAATGTTAAAACAAAAGAGCGGCACACGGGTATAGCCCATACCAGCAGGGATGGTGTCAGGAGAGCTGAAGCACCAAATGAGCTGGGGCTGGCAAGGGATACCAAAAAAGGGGTGGTTATTCTTTGTGCTAGACCTGAAAGAGGAAGGTCAAAGAGATTATAGGTTTGTTGTGCAGAGAAGATGGGGAAGTGGCAGCAGACAACAAAGAGGAGGTCGAACTGCCGAACTCTTGTGCCATCTCCCACAAGTGGTCCAACCTAACAACAGTTGGGCTAACAAGGCATCGTCACAACTCAGAGTAGGTAAAGAGACAGTAAGGGAACACTTAGTTAATTTCAATGACCTTTGGGTTCCCAGGATCAGATGAACCACATCCCAGGGTACTGAAGCATCTCTTAAAATGTTCAGAAGTCCTAGTGGACCTCAAGCTGAACCCGAGCCAGCAATGTGATCCAGCTGCGGAAGAAGCTAATGCAATACCAGGCTGCATCAGCAGAGACACAGAGTCCAGATTCTGGGAAGTTATAGTTCCATCCTGCATTTGGTCAAACCTGACTTGGAATATTGTGTCCTGGGCACCCCATTTTCACAGGAGGACATGGATAAGCGGTGGTGAGTTCAGAAGAGAGCAGTGAAGATGGCGAAAGATATAGAAACTACATCCTGTAATGGTTGAAAAAGTTTATGTGCTTATTCTGCAGAAGAAAAGACTACGGGTGGGGGATGTGACGGCCATCTTCAAGTAGCAGAAGGGCTGTCACACAGAAGGAGGGGAGGTTCTTTGTGGCTCCTGGGGGCATGGCTAGAACCAGTGGTCTGAAACTAGAGGGAAGTGGTTTGAGACTAGAGTGGAGGAATAATGTCTATAAGAGCTGTCAGTGCTGGATGCGTCTGCTTCATACAGCCATAGACTTTCACTTGGTGGAGGTTTTCAAACAGAGGCTGGACAGCCACCTGTACCACTTGCTTGTACTAAGCAAGGGGTCAGACTAGATGTCCTCCAAGGTACCTGCCAACTCTGTGAAACTTTCTTTGCAGAAAGCCAGCTCTCTTCCCCTGCCCTGTTGGACCTAATTTGGTCCAAGATAAGCCTGAACTGGTTCTCCACATTCTTGTGGTTGCTCACTACTTCCCCACAAAGAAGCAGAGAAAGAACTCGTATGTCAAAATCCTCTTTCCACTACACAGGCTTCCTCAATGAGTTCCACCTTTGGTGCTGGTTTACGAGAATCACTTCTTTCTAATATTCATAAGGAACTTATGATTTTACAAGACACATAAATGTGTGTGTTTTTTTTCAAGTGGCTTAGTTAGAGTCCACGTTTAAAGAATACTTCTAGGTCCACAGTTCAATATGGTCAATGACAGTATTATTCACCCTGAAACTGTCAGACTCTCAGCAGCAGGGGTACCTAATAGCCCTGCAGGATCAGGCCAAGGAGCATCTAGTCCAGCTTCTTGTTTCTCAGAGTGGTTCACCAGATGCCTCAGGGTGCACCCAAGACAACAAGTTACCTGCATCCGGTTGCCATTCCCTTACATCTGGCATTCGGAAATAAGCTAATTCTAAAACCTGGAGGGTGCATACAGTCATCATAATTTGTAACCTTTGATGGAACTCCATCACAGGTTCCTCCACTGGTCTGTCCAACCCCCTTTTGAAGACATCTAGGCCAAGTTTCATAACATCCTGTGGCAAGGAGTTCCACAAATTAATCACACACCGTGTAAACAATTGTTTCCTTCAGTGCTATGTGGGCAAGTTCAGTACTAGGTGGGGAATGTCTTTAGAGAAATTAAGAACATAAGAACAGCCCCACTGGATCAGGCCATAGGCCCATCTAGTCCAGCTTCCTGTATCTCACAGCAGCCCCACCAAATGCCCCAGGTAGCACACCAGATAACAAGAGACCTGTATCCTAGTGCCCTCCCTTGCATCTGACATAGTCCATTTCTAAAATTGGGAGGTTGCACATACACATCATGGCTTGTAACCCGTAATGGATTTTTCCTCCAGAAACTTGTCCAATCCCCTTTTAAAGGCATCCAGGCCAGATGCCATCATCACATCCTGCAGCAAGGAGTTCCACAGACCAACCACACGCTGTGTAAAGAAATATTTTCTCTTGTCTGTTCTAACTCTCCCAGCACTCAATTTCAGTGGATGTCCCCTGGTTCTGGAGTTATGTGAGAGTGTAAAGAGTATCTCTCTAGCCACTTTATCCTTCCCCTGCATAATTTTGAATGTCTCAATCATGTCCCCCCTCAGGTGCTTCTTTTCTAGGCTGAAGAGGCCCAAATGCCGTAGCCTTACCTCATAAGGAAGGTTCCCCAGCCCCGTAATCATCTTAGTCGCTCTCTTTTGCACCTTTTTCATTTCCACTATGTCTTTTTTGAGATGTGGCGACCAGAACTGGACACAATACTCCAGGTGTGGCCTTACCGTAGATTTGTACAACGGCATTATAGTATTAGCTATTTTGTTCTCAATACCTTTTCTAATGATCCCAAGCACAGAATTGGCCTTCTTTACTGCAGCCGCACACTGGGCCGACACTTTCATCGACCTGTCCACCACCACCCCAAGATCTCTCTCCTGATCTGTCACAGACAGCTCAGAACCCATCAGCCTATATGTGAAATTTTGATTTTTTGCCCCAATGTGCATGACTTTACACTTACTGACATTGAAATGCATCTGCCATTTTGCTGCCCATTCTGCCAGTTTGGAGAGATCCTTCTGGAGCTCCTCACAATCACATCAGGTCTTCACCACTCGGAAAAGTTTGGTGTCTCTCTCTCCGCCTTAGGACTTCAGCTACTTGGTCACTTTGCTATCAGCCACAGGATCCTAAAAAACAGAAAGGAGGGTGGAAAGCAGGCGGGAAGAGCAGTGTTGGCCATCCTGGGAGCAGTTAGGGTATCATATGGTGGCCAGTGTCACTATTAAGGCATTAGCTAAGATTGCTGGGTTGCATGCATGCCAAAACTTGGGATTTCTGGGGCCTGATGGTGTCACTAGAAAGCCAACCCTTGGGAAATGGAGAAAACATGTTGGACTGGGGTGTAATATGAAAGGGGTGGGGCTTGACATTAAGAAGGCAGGGTCCTGAAGTGGCCCCCAATGCCCTGAGATTAACCTTTGCCATCCATCCAGGTGAGAAAAGAACAATAGCCATTTTGTGCTGTCTTCCAAGCAGGTTAGCAAGGGTCAGTATGGTGTAGTGATCAGAGTGTCTAGGACTAGGGAGATCTGAGTTCAAGTCTTTCCTCAGCCACGAAGCTGACCTTGGGCCAGCCACCATCTCTCAGCCCTGCCTACCTTATAGGAGAGTTGTGATGATGAAATGGGGGAGAAGAAACCGACATAAGTTGCCTTAAGCTTGAGGAAGGAGGACAGAATGCAGACAAAATAATAAAGAAGTGATGAGAAATCAGGATCAAAAATGATTGAGCAGCTCAGCAGGATCCCTCGGTCTCCTGAACCAGATTTACAGCATGAAGCGATAGGTTTTTACTCACAAGTAAATCACATAGCATTCAGTGGGACAAGCTCCCTAGAACACTGGTTCTCAATCTCTCTGGGAATTCGAAGATGAGGATAAATCTTTGCGGGGTTGAGACGAAAAGCAGCAATGTGACCCCCAGGATCACGCTGCTGCTGGGGTAGAGGGGGCTTTTTGAATGTAATGTATCTGATGCCAGGTTCAGGGGGTGCCAGGATCCCCACAGAGCCCTTTGCAGGGCTCCCTTTGGCTTATACAAAGAAGCGGAAGTGGGTCAAGATAACTTTTTTTTCCTTTTACAAGCCACAGAGAGCCCTGCAGAGAGCTTTGGAGGGCTTCTTGCACCCCCTGGATCTGGAGCTACATTTCAGAAAGCCCCCTGTTCCCCAGCAGTGGTGCAATCTTAAGGATTGCGTCAGTGCCTTCTCCCTGCCCCTGCTTCTTAAAGGGAAAGGGGCAGTAGTTCTCCAGCTGGTGGGTCACGACCCACGAGTTTGAGAAGCACTGCCCTTGAAAGAGATAGTAGGACCCTGATGTTCGCCACACATTCATCTGCTCCTCCACTCTCCCAGTCACCCCTTAGATATGTATCTGCCCCAGAAAGGACTTTGAATTGTTTGCAATCAACAGTTCCTGATGGGGTGGGGCGGGGGGGGTAGGCACAAATAGTCTCAGGCTATAGTCTCAGTTTTAGACTTCTTGGGGGTTGGCTACTCTCTTTGGGTGCCAAGAGTCACACACATCAGGCTGGGAGGCAGAGGATGAAACTTTCCTATCCATCAAAGCCAGAGAAGTTTTTTTTAAATGCAAAACTCAGAGGAAAAAAAAAATATCTGCAAAAAGCAGTAGTGCCTTCTAGTTGCTTTTTAAGAAAATTGTTCCTGGGGAAAGAGGACACTGAATGAAAGCAGCATTTTCAGCGTAAACACACTCTCTTATGATGAGCTACTCCAGTTCTGATGGGTGAACCCTCATCTCCTTCCTAAAAGAAGGACTGAAAAAGTTTAGCCCCTCCAGTGTTGCCCAAGACAGAATCATACCTAGGTCATTTGACACCCAGTGCCCCCAAATTTTTGGCAATCCCTCCATATAAGAAAGTGATCTTTGGATGAAGGATGGGCGTTCTGATACTTTCTTTGGCTGAGGTATGGCAGGAGGAGGAGCTCAAGGGGTTTTTTTTGCCTTACAACTGTCTGGAGAAGCCCAGGGTGGGGGATGAGGCAGGGAAGGGGGGAAGGCGGTTCATAGTGATCATGCTTTCCACCGCATGGCTCCGTTTTTCCTTGGATGGAGGAACCCTCACTGAATGACCGACAGTAGTGGCACTACTTCTGAGTACAGCTGCCAAAGATTAGATCGTCCTGGTAGCCTCGCAGCTGCTGCACGTAACCCTCCTCCCTATTGCCGCTTCTGTCCCCACTCTCTTGCTGTCCCTCCCACCCCTTCCACCCTGTTTACAGATGGGCAGGGACAGCAGGGGAATGTTTAAAGTGAACACACACACACACACACACACACACACACACACACACACACCTGGCAACAGCCCCGTTTTTTCCACGGCCAACTTTTTAAAGGGAGCGACTTGACTCCAGTCTTTTCGAGTCACCAACGGGTGACTCAGCAACTCAGAAAGTGCCCCCATTATGACACGTTTCTGAGTTGAGTCGCGGAGGGCAGAGACTCCTGCTGGATTTCCCCATTCCTGGTTAATAACCACTGATAGACTATAGTCCACCATGTATGTTTAGAAACACTTTTAAAGTCATCTAAGCCAGTGACCAACAACACCGAAACTCTCAGCTTCCACATTAACTTCCAACCTCCCCTCCTATTCAACAAGAAGCAGGAAGTCTGTGTGAACTGAAAGCTTTGCATTCAGACAAAAATCATGAGAACATTTTTTCTGCTATGATTATAAACTTCACTTAGGGCGCAATCCTAACCCCTTATATCAGTACTTTCCAGCACTGGCATAGCGGTGCCAATGGGACGTGTGCTGCCTCCTGCAGTTGGGTGTCACTCATGGAGGCCTCCTCAAAGTAAGGGAATGTTTGTTCCCTTACCTCGGACCTGCATTGCCCTTAAGTCAGTGCTGGAAAGCACTGACATAAGGGGTTAGGATTGCACCCATAGTTAGACTTTCACAGAGTTATTCTAGCCCCCTCCTCCTATTCCCAGTGTCCATTCTCACCGGAATTCACAAATCACTTAATAAACTCCCAATAGTAATTCTTCCACCAATTGGCCCTACTTATCTTCCTCATTCCAACATAAGAAACTTTCCATTCCCACTCATTATTAGCCCCTCCCCATATGTCCTCCTCTTCGTGATCCAACCCCTACCAGGTTCTGGACTTTAAAAATCATCTAAGTCAGTGACCAACAACACCCAAACTTCCCACCAGGCATTAATAGGTTGGTGTCACCTGTTATGGTATTACCCCCATGAACTTTGTTTTACTATATAATAGTACAGGTCACCCAACAAACCAGTAACCAACCAAAAACCAGTGGTCAACTTGATGACACTCACACAACTGAATACTAGTATTAGCTCTGATCCATGGAAGTGTTAGCTGACTTATACTAATGCCTTATTGTTTCCCTGCTGTGTCATAACAACATCTCATAGGCTCTCAGAACAATCAGTCTCATTGATTAGTTTTGAGTTAAGAAAATCCACTTTTTGTTACATAAGGCAGTTGTGTTTTCCTTTCTCTACTTATTTGGCTATAACTTTTGATAGAACACAGATAATTCAACACTGCTTCACTATAGTCTGCATTCAATTACCTATCAAATGATATATAACTTCATGGTATTATTCATACATACCAAAGTTCTGCAATTTTGGCCAATGGTAGTGTCACCCTGGTAGGTTGTCACCCAGGGTGGTCCATCACCTGACCTCTTGCTACGCCACTGCCCAAGACATTGATTGTCCAGAATGTGCTCACCAGGAGCAGATGACACACTTCCAGACTAGGGAGGGGGACAGGGACAAAGAGATGTTGGCATTCACCTGCTTGATGTCCCAGGCAAGGACTTCTTGGTTGCTAGCTAGTCTCTTTGGGTGTGGGAAGGATCACACACCAGACCGGTGAGGCAGATGATAAGACTCTCCTCTCAATAGCAGCCAGAGAATCACCCCAATGACTCTTGATGCCAAACTTTGAATAAATACAGTACTCATGCCAGCCACAATCCAAACAGATTAATGTTCTTAGGTAAATTCCTCCATCAGTACAAAGCCAGAGGCTTGATGTATCTCAGCTAAGCAAATTAAAGAGTCAAGGAGAAGGTAAATAGACAAGAAAGAATCAATGCAAAAAAGGCTCACCAACCCAATGGAAACTCTGTACAGTTACTTCTATCTCAGCTGGTGAAATCCTGTAAATCTAATTGTACATAAAACTTCAATGGCTGGATCAAGTCCTAGGACAAGCAGAACCATCTAACTGGATTACTTCTGCTTGTCTGAATTGTACAGGAGTCTCCAGCCTGAACTGCTGTCTCCTGTGAGTTGCCACACAGGGGAAAGAACAGTTCTCAGAAAATAAATGCCGACAGAAAGCAGAAGTGATGTTGCCTTCTCACTTCTCCTGCAAACAGTCATCCCTACATTGAACCATCCACGATCTGCAGCTAGTGCGGGGGGAGTGACCGGATCAGGAAGGGGTGGGACTGGCAGCGCCCTGCTTCGCTGTATGCTCTACTCTTTGTCAGGCTACAAAGCCGGGAATGAAGGTACTCAAGTCCATGCTGGCAAAAGAGCCAGACTTAAGAAGCCCCATTGCGGAGCCTGGAGCTTTCCTTGGTGGGGGGGGGGGGGAGCAAAGGGACAAATGTCCCCTTCACCTGAGACCTCTGGCAGCCCCAGTGGTGCTGCTGGATACAACAGTGGTCATTTTGGTACCACTGCACCCAGGGGTGCTGCTGAGTATAGGATTGAGCTATTAAACTTCCACTGTTGATTGACAGCTGCACCATGGAACACTCCAGATGTTGTCCTTTGTCTCCAACAAGAACTAACCTCTTAGGAGGAAAATTAGATTTGGCTAGCTTTGGGTATTAAGAAACCAGGATGTGAAAATTTTAGTGGTCATGCAAAGAGTTCATTTGAATAAGAAAATAGGAGCTTGCTGAGTGTTACTGGAGAGGAGACTATGGAAGGTCAAGGAGTTTAGGAAGATACTCAAAAAGTTTAGGAAAGGAGAGGTGGGGAGACATTTTTGTGGGATGTGAATGTGTGAGTTGCTTTGGAGTCTTGCATGCGACCGATCAAGCCAGTGTTTCATAGAATCATGGGAGGTACCTATAAGGTCATCTAGTCCAACCCCCTGCCTTTAGCAGGAAATCCTATAACAGCGGGATTTCTCCTGAGCTAACCGTTTTGGGAACGGGCAATGTGATATCGTTGGAAAGGGTTGTCTTGGAGCAGAGCCAGGACCTCGAGATCAACTTCTCAAGGTATGTATTTAATGCATTTATTTTAAAGACTTATATACCGATTTCCCCAGATAAGAGGCATTCTGTGTCCGTATTATGCAATGTAACATAAGCAATCTTTGCAATGCAACGTGTCATGTTTTGCTATGTAAACCACTTTGTGAGCTTTTTGTTGAACAGCTGTATATGACGCACTCACCTTTAAGGCGCAAACTTTTTACCAAAAATCCAGCATATAGCATCTCCGCGTCCTATCTGCAGGTCACTCAGGGGGGTCAGGGCAGTTCAGGGGTGTTTTGGCAGCTGCATATATCATAGATACTTGCCTAAAGGCGAGAAATTTTTACCAAAGAGTCCAGTGTAGACCATCTCCTCGTACTATCTGTGGGTCAATCAGGGTCATGGCAGTTCAGGGGTGTTGCGGCAGCCGGGAGAAGCCCGGAGAAGTGGCAGGTATGAGCCCACCTTGTGCAGCGAGCTCCAGCTGGCCATGCCTTACCCCTCCCAACAGCTTCCTTCTGCAGGGAGATGCTTTGCAACTAGCCAGCAGGTGACTTGACAGGCAGGTTGCTACTGGGTCTTAGAGCCTATGGACTACAAACTCAGTAGAACTGCAGATCAAAAAAATTCCCCTCACTACCTCTCTCCTTCCTCCCTCTCAGCTGTTCCATTACACAGAATGGCACCCAGTACTGCATAAGCACCATGTCTTCAAAAACAGTGGCATGGTTCAAATTCTCTCCCCCCTTTCAGTCAGGCTCCTGGGCAATCAGGCTCTAGGACAGGCCACAGCTCTTCCTCACAAGCACCTTTCCCAAAGTTTTATCCCCTGACTTATCTGTGGGTCATAGCACATTCCATGATTTTTGACTGAAAACCTGCTTTTGCCTTATCTATGAGATCGCCTGATAGGCGAGTATCTACGGTAATAGTGATGATGTGTTATAATAAATACACACACGTGTGTTTACTATGTGCTTTGATTTTTATTTTGTTTTGATTTATTTTAAAATTTCTATCAGATTGAGATGAGACAAAATAAAGGAGAGTATGAGAGACACATAATTTTGAATCTTTTTTACAGGCTTAATTTTTTTTGTTTCTGACACTTTTGAGCTCCTTTTGTTACCATCCCTCCCATTCTAGCTCCCCACTGTCCTCTGCTCTACACATTTGCTTCTTCTATGTCCCTGATTCTTCTTTCTTTCAATCCATAAAGCAGCAGGAGGAGATATCCCCAGCCACCTTCACAATATGGAGGTGGATACCTCCCCATTCATCTCCTACCTCAGGCAGTGCTCCCAGTAGGCTTCTCGATTGGGTCGGCCCTGACTAGAGTGCTCACTTTAAATTTATTTGTCTTACAATGGATGGTTGAGCTTGGAGCAGTGATTCTACACCACAACTGTGAATCTGATTATGAAACCAAAGAATCACAGTCAACCCTGGCTCATTTGAAATCGAAGGGGCATCTGGGCATCTGTGCGCCTCTGGGTTCCTCTATGTATTCATGTGCTTCCACTCCATGGGTCGACAGAATCCAAGATTTCCCTGTCGGGTGTGATGCAAAAGAACTGCAGTCAATCCTTTTGGTGTCAACATCTGCTAGAGTCCACTTGTAGCCAATGGCGCCTTCCTCGGTGGAATCTTCCTCGGATTCAGAAACCGAAAGGCGAAAAAGAAGAGCGAGAAACAAAGCAAAACTCTGGAAGCAAAATGAAGCAGGACAGAGGCATTAGCCACGAGGCGGAAGGGAAGAACTAGTCCCCATCATGTCTCCCATTTCCCATGTTCAGCCAAATATATGCCCAGGCCAGGTGTCAAAATCAGGAGGAGCTTTATGCAGAATTATCTATTTCATTTCACATCCTAATTTGTCATTGCAATGAAGAGGGTTAGACTTCTATCCATTCATTCATGGTTTGAAGATCTGTGCAAAGTCAGCCTTACAGCACAGTCTTAGCCATGTCTATTTAGAAGTAATCCCATTATGGTCAGTGGAACTTACTCTCTGGAAAGTGTGTTTAGGACTGAAGCCTTAGACAGGGTCTCCTTTTAAATGATGGGACGTTTACGGCCAATATTTACTAATTCCGTTAGGATGAGGTTATCACTTCTCAGAGACTCTACAAAATCACTGCATATACTGGGGATGGGGTGGGGACATACTGTAGACTTTCGGGGATCTTTTTCATTTTGCCAGAACTGCGGGGTACACCGATGCAAAATGGCCAGTATGAAGAGGCAGAGTCGATTGCAAAATGACAGCTTGTACAAACATATGCACTGATTTTGGTGTTTCTCAGTGTATACGCATGCTCGTGACACGCACACATCCATGCACACAGAAAACTCAGGAGTGCTTTATGCTCCATGCTCTATTCCACACTCTGCCCACAAACCAAACAAGGCCAGACTGGGATTTGAACCCGGGTTCCCAGCAGCGGGGAAGGACACAAGAAAAATGATCAAACTGCCACAGTGTGTAGATGGTTTGACAAGGACTTTCTTTCAATCACTGTAGCTCTGGAGTTGCCCTCTGCTCACGCCAGTATGTCTCACCTGAGAAATTCAAAGCTATATTCATTTTGTGAAATGGCTGGTTTTTAGAAGCTGTTGGATGGGTCTCAAGGGGAGCAGCTTTATCGTCTCTATACGGGCTGAGCTAGTTTTATCCTGAGTCACACTTTGCTTCTAGATGTGCACTGGTTTTGTGCACTGAAACTCAACCATGTTTCAATCAACCTTTCTTCTATTTTAGGTACATTACTGTGTTGTCTAATTTTTGGCCCTGATTTTTCTCCTTCAAAGACGTCTTTTGGTATCTGTGCTACATCTCTCTGAAAAACTAAAATTAGCAATTAAACGTTAATGACACAAGAGTATGACTGACTTGATCAGGCAGAGGGCTAGGAGGAAGATGATCCCTCTGGTCTCTGAGCCAAATAGCGCACTAAGGATCCCATGGTGGAGTTCTGCAATGAGAATTTGGCACAAAAGAGGATGAGATAGCATGAAAATTCATGCTCTGGAGACAAATCTATGGGTTTATTATGTACAATCAAGACAAAGCATTTTTTAAAAGAAAGCATTGATGTCCCAACTCCAGTTCACTCCAGTTTCACTCCCCTGTCATAACTACATCAGGCAATTAAGCACATGTCCTTTAGGAGCACAGATAATCTTGGCCGTAAGATGATCCAGGCTCTTCCCATTTCCTTGCTCAGGCCATACGTGGGACAAAGACATGGAAATGACAGGGAAGTTGCAAGAACTAAGCTGCTAGATTAAACCAGACTTGTTTGCAAAAGCCTCTGTATCATGTCATTAAAACAGGCTTGCTAGACAGAAACAGGCTGTAACCATTTATAATTCACATGAGATGGAAGACTTGGACTGCTTAATATGGAAATAGAACGTCTCTTTATTTAAAAAAAGGGGGGGAGGGGTGCCAGTTTCACTCCTGATCCAGTCTTCATTGGGTTTAATTTTAACAACCTCGGAAGGGGTGGAGCTTCTAAATCCGGGTAAGAAATCCATGTCCTCACTTTTAAACATAAATACTTGGAAGGCATGTCTATTGAAAGACGTGAGCCTTACTTCCAAGTCAATTTACTTTAGATGAGGTCTAAATGTGCTTCTTAGGAATGCCTGAGCCCAGGCCAGGTAAGTAATTGCTGGGAGCATTCAGAGGCACCCATATGAACCCTTTGTATCCGCAGATACGGTTGGTTGGCAGTTCCACAGTCCTGGAACGTGCTGGAATCCCTAGCATGTATGCACTGCTGAAACAGAGACGCCTGCGTTGGCTCGGTCATGTCGTGAGAATGGATGATGGCCGGATCCCAAAGGATCTCCTCTATGGAGAACTCGTGCAAGGAAAGCGCCCTACAGGTAGACTACAGCTGCGATACAAGGACATCTGCAAGAGGGATCTGAAGGCCTTAGGAGTGGACCTCAACAAGTGGGAAACCCTGGCCTCTGAGTGGACCACTTGGAGGCAGGCTGCGCAGCATGGCCTTTCCCAGTTTGAAGAGACACTTGGCCAACAGTCTGAGGCTAAGAGGCAAAGAAGGAAGGCCCATAGCCAGGGAGACAGACCAGGGACAGACTGCACTTGCTCCCGGTGTGGAAGGGATTGTCACTCCCGAATCGGCCTTTTCAGCCACACTAGACGTTGTTCCAGAACCACCATTCAGAGCGCGATACCAGAGTCTTTCAAGACTGAAGGTTGCCAACAATAATAAAAAAAATCCACAGATGGAAGCCCATAGATGCAGAGTCCACCATACTTCTGATGAGGTCTCAGTTTACCTCTTACAGATGTCTGATTGGCAGGTGAGCACAGGAATCTGGTGGAACCTTACCTGTTTGGAAGGTGCTGAGTTGGAACTGCATTGTGTAAACGCCGACAGAATTGTTTCCAAGGCAGATGATGCTGTGGTCTTTATCCAGGCTGTCGTTCAACCTCAGGCGGCTGGTGGCCCTCTCCCCCTGGAGCCAGGAAGTCATGCTCAGGGACCCCCTGCTGCTGTTCCCGCTAAGGGTCTCCCCCTCCACTTGCCACCAGATCTGGGGCGGAGGCCAGGATTGCAGGGCGCAGGTACAGAGGAAGTCATTGTTCTCAGGCCAACAGGTACTATTTTCTCTGATGAGTTTGGGGGCATCTGGAGAGAAGTGAAAAGGCACATTGAAATAAGGCAAATGGATAAAACAAGAGATTATGTTGCAATACTGCAGTGCATCCACTAGAGGCGCTGGGAGCACTCTGGGACAGGGGAGAGCCTCTTGCGCCAAGACACTGCTCTGACCTGATTTCCCAAGCGTGACTTCTAATGCACTAGTGGCATATCAAGGCCATTTGGCACACACAGCCCATAATTTTTTGGCACCCGTAAGATAAAATGATTTTTGGCAATAGTCATACCATGAAATGAATAATAATAATAATGGCCAGAGAAGAAGAGCAGACAGATAGATAGATAGATAATGTTCACTATCTATCTATCTATCTATCTATCTATCTATCTATCTATCTATCTATCTATCTATCTATCTATCTATCTATCATCATCATTGTATTGGCAACCTTCAGTCTCGAAAGACTATGGTATCGCGCTCTGAAAGGTGGTTCTGGCACAGCGTCTAGTGTGGCTGAAAAGGCCAATCCGGGAGTGACAATCCCTTCCACACCGGGAGCAAGTGCAGTCTGTCCCTGGTCTGTCTCCCTGGCTATGGGCCTTCCTTCTTTGCCTCTTAGCCTCAGACTGTTGGCAAAGTGTCTCTTCAAACTGGGAAAGGTCATGCTGCACAGCCTGCCTCCAAGTGGGCCGCTCAGAGGCCAGGGTTTCCCACTTGTTGAGGTCCATCCCTAAGGCCTTCAGATCCCTCTTGCAGATGTCCTTGTATCGCAGCTGTGGTCTACCTGTAGGGCGCTTTCCTTGCACGAGTTCTCCATAGAGGAGATCCTTTGGGATCCGGCCATCATCCATTCTCACGACATGACCAAGCCAACGCAGGCGTCTCTGTTTCAGCAGTGAATACATGCTAGGGATTCCAGCACATTCCAGGACTGTGTTGTTTGGAACTTTGTCCTGCCAGGTGATGCCGAGGATGCGTCGGAGGCAGCGCATGTGGAAAGCGCTCAGTTTCCTCTCCTGTTGTGAGCGAAGAGTCCATGACTCACTGCAGTACAGAAGTGTACTCAGGACGCAAGCTCTGTAGACCTGGATCTTGGTTTGTTCCGTCAGCTTCTTGTTGGACCAGACTCTCTTTGTGAGTCTGGAAAACGTGGTAGCTGCTTTACCGATGCGCTTGTTTAGCTCGGTATCGAGAGAATGAGTGTCGGAGATCGTTGAGCCAAGGTACACAAAGTCATGGACAACCTCCAGTTCATGCTCAGAAATTGTAATGCAGGGAGGTGAGTTCACATCCTGAACCATGACCTGTGTTTTCTTCAGGCTGATTGTCAGTCCAAAATCTTGGCAGGCCTTGCTAAAACGATCCATGAGCTGCTGGAGATCTTTGGCAGAGTGGGTAGTGACAGCTGCATCGTCGGCAAAGAGGAAGTCACGCAGACATTTCAGCTGGACTTTGGATTTTGCTCTCAGTCTGGAGAGGTTGAAGAGCTTTCCGTCTGATCTGGTCTGGAGATAGATGCCTTCTGTTGCAGTTCCAAAGGCCTGCTTCAGCAGGACAGCGAAGAAAATCCCAAACAAGGTTGGTGCAAGAACACAGCCCTGCTTCACTCCGCTTCGGATGTCAAAAGGGTCTGATGTGGAGCCATCGAAGACAACAGTGCCCTTCATGTCCTTGTGGAAAGATCTGATGATGCTGAGGAGCCTGGGTGGACATCCAATCTTGGGGAGAATCTTGAAGAGGCCGTCTCTGCTGACCAGGTCGAAAGCCTTTGTGAGATCTATGAAGGCTATAAAGAGTGGCTGTCGTTGTTCCCTGCATTTCTCCTGCAGTTGTCTAAGGGAGAATACCATATCAGTGGTGGACCTGTTGGCTCGGAATCCACACTGCGATTCTGGATAGACGCTCTCTGCAAGTACCTGGAGCCTCTTTAGTACAACTCGGGCAAACAGCTTTCCTACAACGCTAAGGAGAGAGATGCCGCTGTAGTTGTTGCAGTCACCCGTCACCTTTGTTCTTGTACAGCGTGATGATGTTTGCATCCCTCATGTCTTGAGGTACTCCACCTTCTCTCCAGCAGAGACAGAGGATTTCATGCAGCTCAGTGACGATGATCTCTTTGCAGCATTTTAGGACTTCAGCAGGGATGCTGTCTTTTCCAGGTGCCTTGCCAAAGGCAAGGGAGTCCAGGGCCACGTGAAGTTCTTCTAGGGTTGGTTCATTGTCAAGCTCTTCCAGCACAGGCAGGCACTCAATGTTGTTCAGTGCTTCTTCGGTGACTACATTTTCTCTGGAATATAGCTCAGAGTAGTGCTGTACCCAGCGTTCCATCTGCTGCGCCCGATCCTGGATGACCTCACCTGTGGCAGACTTCAGAGGGGCAATTTTCCTCTGTGTTGGACCTAGGGCCTGCTTGATACCATCATACATCCCCTTGATGTTGCCCGTGTCAGCTGCTATCTGTTTGTCGGAACAGAGCTGGAGCCAGTAGTCGTTAGCACATCTCCTGGCAGTCTGTTGGACTTTGCTACGAGCAGTTCGGAGGACCTGCAGGTTGCGCTCACTGGGACAGGCCTTGTATGCTGCTTGAGCTCTCCTCTTTTCCTCAATGACTGGTGTCAACTCCTCAGAGTGGGCTTCAAACCAGTCTGCCGCCTTGTTGGTCTTCTTGCCGAATATGGACAAGGCGGTGTTGTAAACGGTACTCTTGAAATGTTCCCATCTGTTGGATGCGTTTGCGTCGGCCAGGCCTGGAAGAGATTCCTCAAGCGCTTGTGCAAATTCCTCCACTTTTCTCTTCCTCCACTTTTCTCTGTGCGTCGGCACAACACGGGAAGCAGCAGTTTACCGGTTATAAGTCTTTGCTCGATTGGCGTAGAGCATGACGCCAGGGGCTGCTTCCGACGGTGGGAGAGATCATTGCATCTCATTGGGCAGCTACCGCCCGCCTTAAGCTGGGCAGTCCCCAGCCAGTAAGGTGTTGCCTCGCCACGGTCCGTTAACCTCATGGGGTGCGTGGGGTTTAGGGTGAAAACCGACAAGCGGATCGACAACTCTGCACCATGCAACAGAAAACAGAAAACTACTGCCCTAAAGCTGGGCACCTGGAACGTTAGGACAATGACACCTGGCTTCTCTGATGACCTGCAAGAAATAGACGACGCACGCAAAACAGCTGTCATCGACATGGAGCTGAGCAGACTGCAGATGGACATCGTCGCCCTTCAAGAGACTAGGCTGCCAGATTCCGGATCTGTCAAGGAGAGAAATTTCTCATTTTTCTGGCAGGGAAAACCACCAAACGAAACCAGGGAACATGGCGTTGGCTTTGCGGTCAGAAATACCCTGCTGAAATCCATCATCCCACCTACTGTGGGAAGTGAAAGAATTTTGTCCCTGCAGCTCCAGTCATCAGCAGGACCTATCACTCTCATCAGTGCTTATGCACCGACTCTGTCGTCTCCAGCAGAAGCCAAAGACAAATTCTATGATGACCTGGCCACCACTGTCAAGAAAATCCCTGTAAAAGAGCCGTTGTTCATCCTCGGCGATTTCAATGCTAGAGTTGGTGCTGATAACAGTTCATGGCCCACTTGCTTAGGTCAGTTTGGCACTGGGAGGATGAACGAAAATGGCCAACGCCTGCTAGAGTTTTGCTGTCATCACGTTCTCTGTGTCAGCAACACGTTCTTCAACACAAAGCCCCAACATAGAGTCTCTTGGAGACATCCAAGATCAAAGCACTGGCACCAACTCGACCTGATTCTCACCAAACGCTCCAGCCTTCCCAGCATCAAGATCACACGCAGTTATCATGGTGCTGCCTGCGACACTGACCACTCCCTGGTGTGCAGCAGAGTGAAACTGCAAACAAAGCAACTGTATCACACGAAAAAGGAAGGAAGACCTCGCATTGATACCAGCAAGACCCGGGATCAGAGAAAAGTGGAGGAATTTGCACAAGCGCTTGAGGACATCATCATCATCATCATCATCATCATCATCATACCAATAAAGATGCTTCTCTTGCAGGCTGCTGCAGTCAAATCACAGCTGCAGCCACCCCTGCTGCCACCATCCGCGGGTGGCCTCTCAGACACCCCCCTGCAGACTGGCACCTGCGACTGCCCCCCGGGCCACCCTCTTTGTATGCCACTGTACAACACAAAGTACTGTACATGCTCCCACTGCAAGAAGCAGGACCAGTTTCAAAAGCGTTGGAGAAGAAATTGAAGCGATGTGGGCAGGTGAACTTAAGCAAATAGCGGACCCACTCGTCAGTCTGCTACCTTAGGCAACTATCTCAGTTGTCCTCAGAGATGGGCCGGTCCTGAATAGGAAGCTGTTATTATTAATATGTTTCAGGCATTCACATCAGTCATAACTCACTCACATGCTATGTCAAGCTGGAAGGTGCTCTGAACAGGGGCTAAGGTGTTCCGGGCAGGGCAGGTGTATTCACCCTTAGCCTCAATGGTCAAACTGCTCAGCTCCAACCAGCTATCTGGGGAAGAGCTCCACTGCTTCACGGTCCTCTTTTCCTTGACCCAACTCACTTCCACTGGTGGGTGGCCATCGGCCTTGCAGAACCCTACTGGGAAATTAGGACTGGCAATGGCTTGTCAAGGAACTCTTTTCCCCCTATCCAAAGTGTACACCAGGGTGTTACGGCACCTTATTTTGACACTGACATATCACAGGCTTAAGATTCTTAAGTGGCACTCCACTCCCCCATAAGATTCAAATTCTACTCCCCAGTCTCTGGAATCAGAACAATCTTCTGAATGCATTTTTAAGTCAAGGATCGCACATCTTAACCCTTCACAGTGTGTTCCGCCTCCATCTCTAGCTATGTGTTCCATTTGTATTTTTGAAAGGGGATGTGGAGAGAACTCAGAAAATAAAAAGGGAATTAATTGTGTTTTTGTCTGCTTGCATCATGAGGACTAGAAACTTGCTTTTGTGAAAAAAGGAAAAGCTTCTTGGGATGCCAAAGCAGAGATTTGATTCTGCACTTTTCCATAGGTATGGAGAAAGCACACAGGCATTTCCTATGGCGCGGCAGCCTAACATATGGGAGGGAGAAGCAATATGAACTTTGCAAGCTGAACCCAAGGCCATCTGTTCATGATGCCACATAATCAAAGCTTTAGGCTGGATGGGAGAGGAAATATCCTGATGCTCTTGCATAGCAAGCTGATCTCCCCTGCCTTGATGAACCGTGGGGCGGTCGCTCCTTCAAGAGACTCTCACTGGAGTAAACGCTTGAAGCAACAGAACATTGGGAAGTAAGGTGGGTGAGGATTCGACTCCCCTCACTCTTACATGACTTAGGGCACAAGCCTAACCAGGTCTACTCAGAAGTAAGTCCTGTTTTGTTCAATGGGGCTTACTCTCAGGAAAGTGTGGTTAGGATTGCAGCCTTAGACCCCAATCCTATCCAACTTTCTAGCTCTGGAGTAGCCACAACGCAGTCCCATGATAAGGGATCACAAGTTCCCATACCTTGAGGAGGCCCCAGTGACTGCCCCTCTACCACTGAATGCAGCACACACCCCACTGGCACCACTGCATCAGCACTAGAAAACTGGATAGGACTGGGCCCTTATACTGTAAAAATTATACTCCCCTCGCTACTCTGCCCTACCCCTTGCCCTACTTACCCCTGTTAACTGGGTAAGAGGCACTTTTTCTAGTGGGTGCTTCTCTTTTATTTAGCTGGGGGAGAGTAACTGGCCCACCTCACCCCAGCAGTGTCTGTTCTAGTGGCTGTCTGCTGGTGTTCTTTTGCATCTTGGGACAGGGAGCCATTTAGTTGACTTGTCTGTAAACCACTTTGTGAACTTTTTGTTCAAAAGTATATACTGTTAATAACAGGGCAGCCACATGGACAAAAAAAAAAAGTAAAAGAAAAATTCCTGGATCAGGTTTAGTTTTACCCCATGTATGAAACTAAAAAAAACCCCCTCTGCTGGTCATCTCATAAGCTGTAGAAAGGTGCCCTCTTGTGGTCAAAATCACAGATTTCAGACACTGACTATTTCCAGTGCCTGAAATTTGTGGTTCCACAACCAGGTGTGCTCATGTCATGTTTGTGGAATAGCTCCTTAGAAAACTCTGTAATTCTCAGCTCATTCTGTGACCCCTGAAGTCGTGGTCAGGCCGCTGTTCAATATTTGCACATCCTGTTGCAAGACTCTGCAACGCAATCAAATTGGGCAGATTATCCAGAAAGCCTAGTACTGAGTGCACTGTGCTTCTCATGTGCTTTGGAAACCTAAGTAGGAGTGCTTCCTGGTGTTTAGTGCCACTCAAATCTCCTAGCGTAAGATGAGTGCCTGCAGAGGGAGGCCCCTCCCAGGAGTCCTGCCCGCAGATCTTACATTGCACGGTCACATGAACAGCATTTTCGACTGAGCCAAGTAGATTCTTTGCCTGGCATTGATACAGCCCGGTGTCCTCTGGACGGATCTTGGGCAGCAGAAGGTAGTGCTCCTTGGCTTGCTTGGAGTCATTGAGGGTCTTGTTCCAGTTTGTCCAGCTCAGGAGGGGATCGGGTATGCTGTCGGCTTGACAGGCCAGGCTGACATTGTTGCCCTCCTGGGCCACAACGGAATCCGGATCCCTTTCAGATTTCAGCGAGGATGAGCCTGCAAGGGAAAAAGAATTGGCTTACAATTGCCAGGAAATTCCTACCACCAAAGGAAAGCCCTGAAGCTGAGACATTCTTGTGTCTAGTGTAAAGTGATGGTTTATGCCGGACATGCAGAGCTGTGACCAGTGTTGGCCCAAGATTTCCTCACACTCAAGGCAGAGCACAAAAGGGTGCCCCCCACCTATGCCCCAGAATGTACCAGCTTCTCTCCCCCTCTCCCCGCTCCCAGGTTTCAAAAAAGAAGAGGGTGGTGGAGCAGAGAAGGGAGACAAACCCAAATGGTTCATGTAGCCCAGATGTTTCCTCATCCTGTCAAGTTATCAGCCCCCCCCAATCTGTCCCTTGCTACCAATCCACTCCAATAAGAATTTCCCTTGCATGCACCCCCCCCCCCGAGATCCTCAACCAGTCTTCTGCCCTACTGAGCTCCATATGGCACCTCCACAGTCTTGCACGTGCCCAGAAAAGAACGGGGAACTCAAACATCAAAAGAGTGTCGAGTTTTGAGTCTCACCAAGGTGTCCGCCACTTGTTATGTTCACTGTGATATGGACTATCTGAGGTGCATCTGAAAAGCAAGAGAGTAGCAATGGCATAAGGGGAAATTTGGAGATTTTTCTTTTCTTTTCTTTTTTTTTAAAAAAGGAAACCAGATCCCTGGAGAGAGAGAGTGGCAAGTTAAGGGCAATACAGAACCGAAGGAACTACTCACAGACTATATCAACACGGATGGTGTTCTCAGTTGTTGGCCATCCTGACCCATAAGTGACTCTGCAGGTGAGAACTTGGCCCTTGTTGTATTCAGAAGGTGTGAAGGTGATATTTGATCCATAGGTCATGCTCCCATTGCTGTGTGGCTGCTGCCATGGTTTGCTATCATCATATATGGAGTAAGGAGTCCAGTAGATTTGAGGTTTGATCCCTGAGCAAGTCCCTGGTGCCTGGCAGCTGATGGTGACCGGCTTCCCCAAAAGCAGCTCGGATGACTTCCGAATCTCAGGTTTCTCCATCAGCTCTGAGTGAGTGAACATTCCCAGGGAGGAATTACCAAAAAAGCATTGCATTATTGACTATCCCACCTTTCATCCAAGGACCACAACGTGACCAAAGACCATGTGAGGCAGGCTAGGCTGAGAGACAGTGACTGGCCTCAGGTCCCTCAGGCAGCTACAAAGAAGGGCAGGATAAGAACATAAGAAGAGCCCCGCTGGATCAGGCCACAGGCCCCTCTAGTCCAGCTTCCTGTATCTCACAGTGGTCCACCAAATGCCCCAGGGGGCATGCAAGAGACCTGCATCCTGGTACCCTCCCTTGCATCTGGCATTCTGGGCCACTCTAGGATTCATCCCTCTGTAGGGAAGAACGTTGAGTTCCCTCTGCCCTCACACACCCCCATTGACCTTCCCACAAAACTGCCCAGCTTTCTCTCTTCACAAAACTTGCTGAAGTCCAAGCTGAACTTCTTCCAAGCTGAAGTCGAATAACTACACACTCCAGGGCTGGGTTGAGGGGAGTGGGCGTCACAGTCTCCTGCCCCCTTTCCACCCAGGAAGCCCAACCAAGACAAAGGTCCTCTTCACATGTTGGGGAACCTGGGACCAGGTTTACAGATTTTCTCGCAGCTATAGATAGAGGGTCTTTCGTTCCCACAACATAGAAATGATTGAAACTGTCAGGAAAAGCTAAATTGACACATTAATAAGAAACTTCTTACCTGTCACATCCACTTGAGGCCGGGTATAACTGTTCCTATAACTGAATTTTATTGACTCTCCTTTAATAATTCTGAAGTAGTAGTGCGCCCGGTCCGTAGATGTGGCATCGTTGATGCGGAAGGAGCAGTCGCCCTGCTCTGGATCTCCTGTTAAGCGGAAACGTCCTGAAGCTGAGCTGCCAATAGTTTCCCTTTCATCATTGGTGGCCACAAGAAGACCTGGAGTGTAATCACCTTTGTAATAGTGCATGGTCCTCACATCCTGGAACCAGTAAACATACAGTTTCCTGCGGGATTGACCTGGATACGTGAAAGTGCAGGGAATATGAACGCAGAGGCCCCATTGCACGGAGACTTTGGCAGGCACTGTCAGTGTATAACCTTCCAGTTGCTGGCTTTGCATTCCTGCCGGAGGAAGAAGAGAAAGGTGAGCTGGTGTGCTGACAGATGCTTCAAATGCCCAGTTGTGCACCAACCCCGTGATGATTGCATGAAGGCTTCCCACCAGCAGCCCACATCCTGGGAAGCCCCAAAGGTTGTCTGGCATGCAGTGCCGGGGGAACTTACAGCACCCAGCCCCAGGGCCAAACCCCACCCTTGGTACAGTAGCAGCAACACTTCAGATTGCTGCATTAACTGGGTCTGGGGGCACAAAGGGGGAGAAGGCATCGTTCTGGCTGTCCAGCAACTGTTACACAAGTTTTCTACCCTGTCTTCCTGCTAAGAACATAAGAAGAGCCCCGCTGGATCAGGCCAAAGGCCCATCTAGTCCAGCTTCCTGTATCCCACAGTGGCCCACCAAATGCCACAGGGAGTACACATGACAACAAGAGACCTGCATCCTGGTGCCCTCCCTTGCATTGGTATTCTGACATAGCCCATTTCTGAAATCAGGAGGTTGCACAAACACATCATGTCTTTTCCTCCAGAAATTTGTCCAAACCCCTCTTAAAGGCATCTAGGCCGGATGCCATCACCACATGCTGTGGCAAGGAGTTCCACAGACCAACTACAAGCCGAGTAAAGAAATACAGTATTTCCTTTGGCCTGTCCTAACTCTCCCAACACTCAATTTTAGTGGATGTCCTCTGGTTCTGGTGTTGTGTGAGAGGGAAAAGAGCATCTCTCTATCCACTCTATCCTTCTGGTGCATAATTTTATATGTCTCAATCATGTCCTCCCCTCAAGCGCCTCTTTTCTAGACTGAAGAACCCCAAACGCTGTAGCCTTTCCTCATAAGGAAGCAAAAAGGAGTCTCAAGGCCCTTCACCAGAAGGACCCAGAAACCAAGCCCATTTTGAGTTCTCTTCTGGATGAAAAAAGAGACCAAAACTGAATGAATGAATGAATGAAAATCTGGGGGGGGGGGGGATAACCTGGGGGGAGGAACCCTAACACTCCTCAGGTCCAAGAATGCAACCCTGGATCTTGCTTGGACCCTGGACTTCCTGTCTCCAGTCTTCTAGTTCGTCTACGCTATACACACCCTCACAGTGTCTGGACAAGCAAATAAACACCAAGACCACCTGTTAAAGCTGTGACATTCCCTCCCCATGAGCAAGACCTTCTCGCTTGAACTCCCCATAGCTTAGAAAGCCTCACCTCCCTTTCTTCATCACACTCATGTCCTGTTCCTCCTTTGGGGCTGTTAGAGCTGATCAGATGGGCTTTCCAACTCATATCTCCTTCCCAGGCTCTGTTTGGGCTTTCCCCCATCCTTATCCTTGTATCTAAATTACCATTCTTTGTTCGTGTGTGTGTGTGTGTGTGTGTGTGTGTGTGTGTGTGTGTGTGTGTGCACGCACCTGTGTGTGTGTGTGTTTACAGAACATCCACATGATGTTATTTCTAACTCACTGACTCACTAACATCCACATGATGTTAACTCTAACTCACTGACTCATCCATTTCTTCTTTTCTTACCAGGCTGGATTTGTGGTGATTTTGTGGGGTCACCACATGGAGAACTCGTGCATGGAGAACTCGTGCATGGAGAAATTGTGCAAGGAAAGCGCCCTACAGGTAGACCACAGCTGCGATACAAGGACATCTGCAAGAGGGATCTGAAGGCCTTAGGAGTGGACCTCAACAGGTGGGAAACCCTGGCCTCTGAGCGGCCCGCTTGGAGGCAGGCTGTGCAGCATGGCCTTTCCCAGTTTGAAGAGACACTTGGCCAACAGTCTGAGTCAAAGAGGCAAAGAAGGAAGGCCCATAGCCAGGGAGACAGACCAGGGACAGACTGCACTTGCTCCCGGTGTGGAAGGGATTGTCACTCCCGAATCGGCCTTTTCAGCCACACTAGACGCTGTTCCAGAACCACCATTCAGAGTGCGATACCATAGTCTTTCGAGACTGAAGGTTGCCAACAACAACAACATTTGTGGGGTCAGGAACCTGATCTGTCTGTCCATTGAAGGCAGGCTCCAGCCTGTCCATTGAAGGCAGACCAATTACATTTACAGCCCAATCCTAATGAAAATCCCACAATTCCAGTTATTCTGATGCATCCTCAGCTGCATCCAATGTGGGAACTGTGACTGCTGGAGATCTCCTTGTGAAAAGCAGGCATTTGTCCCCTTATCCTGGGTAAAACCCCAGCAGCTGCAATGGGACTACTCAGAGTGTGCCAGTGATATCGCTGGTACAAATCCAAGTCACCTTGTGTCAGGCTTCCAATCTGATCCTATCACTCCTACCTTTGCAGAAAAAGCTAAGGATTAGAGCTGCCAAAGTCATCGCAAAGGAGGGCAGATTCTTCTTCCGGGAGCAAATGTCTCTGTCTTGCAACATCTTGATGCACCTTGATGGAGGCTCCTTTTTGAGGCTGGAGATGGGCAGAAAAAAAAGAGAGATAATGAGCGAAGAAGGGACATATCCTTGAGTCCAGTGATGCTCAAATATCCAGAAAAAATGATTCCCAAACATTTTAGCACCAGGGCCCACTTTTTAAAACGACACTCTATTGGGACTTTAAAAATGACACTTTAAAATGACTATTAAGACTTTAAAAAAAGACATCGGGGGGGGGGGATAATTATTCATTTATTTACAATAACCCCCCAAAAGGGTTATCTCAACATTTACCTCTGTATTTGTAAATGATTGCAAACTGCAGGAGCTGAGCTCTTTGCAGGGCAATTAGCACCTATATGATTTTTTAGTAGCCTCAGGGCTTGAGGCAATTAGTTATCTGATCTTCCCATCACCTGTGGCTCTGCTCAGCTAATATGAGACCCACCAAAATCACGTTGCAACCCACAGTTTGGTAACCACTGTCCTAGAACAATAATGATGGTCTTACAATAACATCCCAGCAGCTTGTAGGGTCCTTGCTAAAGCAGAAGCCTTTGCAGAAGTCTGTCATGCACTCTCCGAAGGGGCTGTTTAACCTCTGTGGGCATGAAGACACATGGAGGGAGCATCTGTGCGCAGAAGTAACCGCTTGGGGTCTTCGCAAAATATCAGAAGTATTTAAGAAGAATCAGTATGATAGCTCTTGTCCTGCTATTAGATTTATACTAAAATTGAGTGTTGGGAGAGTTAGAACAGACAAGAGAAAATATTTCTTTACACAGCGTGTGGTTGGTCTGTGGAACTCCTTGCCACAGGATGTGGTTACGGCATCTGACCTGGACGCCTTTAAAAGGGGATTGGACAAGTTTCTGGAGGAAAAATCCATTACAGGGTACAAGCCATGATGTGTATGCGCAACCTCCTGATTTTAGAAATGGGCTATGTCAGAAGGCCAGATGCAAGGGAGGGCACCAGGATGAGGTCTCTTGTTATCTGGTGTGCTCCCTGGGGCATTTGGTGGGCCGCTGTGAGATACAGGAAGCTGGACTAGATGGGCCTATGGCCTGATCCAGTGGGGCTGTTCTTATGTTCTCATACTTCCCTTTTCAGTAGGCTTACAATTGCAATGCAATCATTAGAATAAGAATGACTTATGGATGGATCAGGGAAATATTTTAGAATAAGAAATAAAATATTTCCCTGATCCATCCATTCGAAGGTCAGTTGTTCAGTTTCTATTGAAAGGCGATTCTTAATGGTACTGGCATAGCTAAGAGCTTCCGCAGTCAGGGATCTGTGAAGAAGGACTTCAGGGCAGTTTCAGGGCAGCTGTGATGAGTCAGCATAGGTTGGACTTAGCAGGGGAGGGGAAGTCCTTCCGGAACGATCCTGAGAAAGCCCTGAGTAAGTAGTGTCACTGCAGCCAGTCATTCAGTGAGGCTTATCCCTCTCCACCAGTCATGCAGTGCAAAATGTGATTGCAATGAACTGCCTCCCTGCTTCCCTGCCGCCTTTCTCTCCCTGGGCTTTTCAAGCCAATCAATCGCAAGGCAAGAACCTCCCCTTGGCTCCTCTTCCTGCTCTCCCTCAGCCAAAGAAAATATCAGAATACCCATCCTTTGTCCAATGATCATCTGTTCCTTTCTTCCTATCAAAGACAGGAAATGAGAGCCCAGTGCCGCCTCCCCCCTCCTGCTCACATTAACTCTTTCCTGCCTTCCGACTGGAACTGCCCTGCTGCTTGCCCATTGGACTGCTTTCCCTACAGGGCAGGAGGTCTGGTCTAGAGGGTAGAGCCTCCATTTACCTGAAGATAACATCCACAAGGTCGCCAGTTCAAGGCCACTGGCACCGTGCGACCTTGAAGCAGCTGACAAGCTGAGCCCAGTTATTCCATCTGCTCTGAGCGTGGGAGGATGGAGGCCAGAATGTGAAACCAGATCAAGAAAGTAACACCTGAATGTTGTGGTTTTTGAAAGAAAGAACCTTCTTTCAATTGTAAAAATCCCTATTTAATAAAGGATTTAAATAAGCCTGCCTATGTAAACTGCCTTGAATAAAGTCTTGAATAAAGACCAAGAAAGGCGGTATATAAATACCTGTATTATTATTATTAGCCGCGAAAACAGTAAGCAAGCACCCCCAGACACAGGTAGACTGGAGTCAGCACGCGTGGGGACGAGTGTCGAGTCAGGGGGTCCCTGACTCGAGTCTTTTTCATAGTCTTCCACGCGCATGACTCACGAGTCATCCAAAGTCATGCTTTTTCGCGACTTGAGACCGAGTCACTGACTCGAGTTCCCAACCCTGTTGAAAACTATACGACATACAATTTATTACATGTAATTTATTAAATGAAAGAAGGCTCTGCACTGCCTGCAGGGGCCCACTCACTGGGAAAAGGAGGGTGTTTAAGTTCTTTCCCAGGACACGAGGCTGAAAAAGAGGACATGTAATGGAAAAAGAGGAGATCTAGTCACCCTGCTCATGCCAAAACACCCCCATTCCTCCCTCCCACCACCATCCCCAACCCCCTGCACTGGTCACCCTTGGCTGGCCACCTTTCCTCAGCACCTCATAGGCTGGATTCAACCTCCTTGGGCCGCAACACGTCCTTCCACCAGCCCAGGCGACTCGAAAGGATGCGTAAAAGTGCTTTAGGGCATGTTCAGTACACCTCTGGGCAGGCACAAGGAATGTGTGCCAACTGAGGATCCAGTGAGGATTGCGTCCTGAGTCTATCTTCTCACTTGATCTTCTTATCAGTTGTTGTCTTGTCCCCTTCCTAGCCCTTCTCTTCCTCTAGGGTGGCCATATTTTTTCCTAACAAACCTTTATAAGTTTTAATGCCTGCCTCAGAGGCAGAAACTGAATAGGCACAGCTTTATCTTGCGCCGAGGGGCTTGCTGGAGGAAACCATGCCTGATTAAATTCTCCTTCCCGTGCACTTCTGTAAAATGAGCAGAGCCTTATTCAGGGTAGGAGGGTAACAACCCTCCTGTTTGACTCTCCTGTACTTACCTTCAGGAAAAATGAGTGCCTGTGACTTTGACTCTTGCTTGCAGCTGGAGACCTGGCAAGAATCTGCTCCAACAGCAAAGAGAAGGGAAGATGGGAAAAAGGAAGTGGAATCGTTAAGCATCTCTTCGGCAGAATGGGTGTGTGCATGTATGGATGGTCACCACACCTCTTCCCTTTTAAGAATGCAGAAATAAGCTGGGACTTTCAGGAGATTGCAACAGAGTTGAGGGTTCTGTTTTTATCGCTGTGTGAAAGGAAGGCACTTTCCAAAGGAGAGAGGAAGCAGAGAGGAAATTGTGCCATGTATAGGATGGGAGTGAGAAATCTGTTGACCAAAGCCAACTTGCAGGGCCTCCGAAAAGAATTTGACCAGGGGGTATAAAGTTTCTTGTGGGCCCTTTTCCACTGGATCATAATATCATACAGTCATTCAATCATAATTTCTACAAATTACTATATATACAGAACTATGTAGGCATATCCAAAATGTGAATGCTCGTCTTCAGACAATATCTGCAAACATTTTCTGAGATCCCAGGAAATTTCCTGCTCTCCTCTTTTGGCTCCCTGGCTCCCTTTTTGACTCTGGTCCAAGTACAATTCATGCCGTGGACCCTCCTGTCATGGGCCCAGGGAAGCGGCATCTCAGCCTGTTTTCAAACTCATGACCCATGAAAAGGTACTCATGTCCCACGGAGGTGTGAGATCTGTTGACCAAAGTCAACGTGACTTTGGTGGATTATGTCCACCACAGTTTGTCCTGAGATGTCTTTCTGAAAGAGACAAAGTGAGAGAGGAACCAACAGACAAAAGAAAAAGGGGAGGATTGTTGTTGTGAAAACCTGAGAACACCTCACTTGACTGGGACAACCCCTTTGGATTCAGAAGAATCACCCAGGGCCCAATCCTATCCAACTTTCCAGCGTCGGTGCAGCTGTAGTGCAACACTGAGGCAAGGGAACAAATGTTCTCTTACCTTGTGGAGGCCTCCATTAACTAGCTTCCCACCACACCCCATTGGCACGGCTACACCAGGGCTGGAAAGTTGGATAGGATTTGGCCCCCAGTTATCAAGCAATGGTGATCCAGAAAGGGTGATACAAGGGTGTCTCTGACACCCACAACACAGTGGACCGGCTTTGCTTCCTCTATGTACATCGTGCTCCTTCAATGGGGATGCTGCAAACTTCTGAAAATAGAACTACGGGGAAGACAACTTAAAAGCCACAATCCTAAACACCAGAGGAAGGCAACCAATACATGGAAAAGAGAGCTGACTCATATTAACACCTGATTGGTTCCCTGCTGTGTCATAATAACACCTCATTGGCTCTCAAAACAATCAGTCTCACGGGTCAGTTTTGAGTTAAGAAAATCTACTTTTTTTCCCATAAGGCAGTTTTTTTCATTTTCTGGTTAATTGGCCATAACGTTTGATAGAATACAGATATTCCAGTGCAGTTTGTTCCATTGTATTCTGCATTAAATTAACTTTCCAATGATATAAAACATGATGGTATTATTCATACATACCACCTTTTTCACAATTTTGGCCACTAGCGTCAAGTGTTGCCCAGTGCGATTGCCACACTCTGCACCCCCTTAGCTACTCCACTGCTCAAGGGTGTTCTTTGAAGCTGATTTCTAACAAATGTTACACACTCCCCATCTCCTCTGATGACTGGTCCCAGAATGGGGGTAGATGAGAGACACAAACAATTTTGAATCTTTTTTTTTTTGCAGGCAACCCATTTTTTTGTATTTTATTTTTTTATTTTTTTGACAGTATTGAACTCCTTTTGATACCATGGTCCATTCCCCATCTATTCTGACAAGGCCAGAGAGCGCTCTGTTAATGAAAACACAGATTTGTTTCCTTTTTCACGCTCTGCCATTTTTTATTTGCACAGATAGCTGGTGCAATGAAATTTAACCAAATTGTAGTACCTCCATATCTTTGAGTGGAAGGGGTCAAAGCCCTCACATTATCTTGTCTCTAGGCAAGTGAAAGGCGGAGTAATTGGTTGTCCTGGCTCGGGGCAAGCAGGCTAAATCTACCTCTGAGATTGTCAGATGCTGGAAGTTTGACACAGGAAGCAAGAAACAGGTATTTTGGACACTCACCTGTTGTAGTGGTGTGGGAGTATTCTGGACCCTCACCTGTTGTAGTGGAGTGAGATTATTTTGGACACTCACCTGTTGTAGTGGGGTGGGAGTATTCTGGACCCTCACCTGTTGTAGTGGAGTGAGACTATTTTGGACACTCACCTGTTGTAGTGGGATGGGAGTATTCTGGACCCTCACCTGTTGTAGTGGAGTGAGACTATTTTGGACACTCACCTGTTGTAGTGGGGTGGGAGTATTCTGGACCCTCACCTGTTGTAGTGGAGTGAGACTATTTTGGACACTCACCTGTTGTAGTGGGATGGGAGTATTCTGGACCCTCACCTGTTGTAGTGGAGTGAGACTATTTTGGACACTCACCTGTTGTAGTGGGGTGGGAGTATTCTTGACACTCACCTCTTGTATTGCGGTGAAGTCTACTGGTCAGTAGATGACACTTAGGCATGGAGCTCCCCCAATTTGTTCTGAAGTAGTTGATGCTACAATCCCTATCCCATTTCTCCATCCACCTCAAGTTGCTGGTGACTTCATTCATCCCAGGAAGTAACCACCACCACTTCCTCTAATGGACAATCTCACCATCTGTTTGCTACTGAATCTGGGCTAGAGGTCAAGAGTGCAGGAAGCAGGTCCAGAGAAGACCATGGTTCTCACACCAGCCAGTGGCATTTTGCTGGACTCTACTGAGCTTGGGACCTTCTGGAAAGGAGTCAAGAGTTTGAGGGTGAATGAATGAGATCTGGACATCTTAATTCTGCTTTCAATATCAGAAAAGAGCACTAGATGGTGCACAAGAGTCTAGTGTAGTGATGCTGTAACACAGTCATGCTTTTAGTATCTGGAGCCTCGGGAAGCCCCATTGGTACATGCGCAGAGTTTTGGGCAGCCCCAGAGCACCAATGCATGCAGAGTGGCGCAATGCCAAGTCAAATAGGGGGTAGATAGTAGCCACATCTGTGCTCGTGGAGCTCCTAAATGGATCTCAGGGAGCCCCAGGGCTCCTAAGAGCACACTTTGAGAAATGCTGCTGTAATAGAAGATAGGAGGCAAACACCCCAATACTAAGCAGGTCTACTCAGAAACAAGTCCCATTGTGTTCAATGGGGCCTATTCCCAGGAAAGTGTGCATAGGATTGTAGCCAAAGGCAATAAAGCAGAGCTGCTGATGTGGAGCTGACTTCCTCTGGTGAGGGACTCCCTTATGTATGTAATCCTGATTTTTTTTTTAATTGAATGTTATTGTGCTATCATCATCCTCTTCCTCATCAGTGATGTCAAAGCCCATCAGATGTTTGGTCTGGGACTTTTGGGGGTTCACTAGTTCAAACTCTACCCCAAACTCTAGCCTGAGCTCTACTACTTTAAGTACTGTTGAGATATGTGTATAATCTTCTTTTTCATTTTTTTTTTCTCATTACAATCATCATTATATTATATTATATTTAAATAGTGCTTTTCAACCAGAAGGAGTTTGCAAAGTGCTTTATACAGCTAAATAAATGCACAACATTTTTACATATAAAAGTACCAGTATAAACAACCTTCTATCTGTTTTCATTTCCCGACCTGTTCACTGGGGGTTTTCCTATCTGTTTTGAAGTTGGCTTTCTAAGAGTGATCCAAGGACATCCCCCCACTTGTAGGCATAAATGACAACATTGACACACACAGTATACTTTTATTTGGATATGGGAAGGAGTCAGGAACAACATGAACTTCACACTGGCTTGTATTGTTTAAATGATTTAAAAAGGCTGAGGACTGTCTGCGTAGCTTTAGCTATCAGCATGTGTAGCAACACATTGCGTTATATCCAAAGAGACTACTGATTGACACACTGTAATTCTATACATGCCTACTTGGAAGTAACTCAATTGTATTCAATGGAATTTACTCCCAGGTAAGTGTATATAGGGTTGCAGCCTGAGACAATCACCAATCTTTTCTCTCAAGAGCAGGGGTCTCCAAACGTTTTGGCCAGAGGGCCTCATGAAATATCTGGCGCAGTGCTGAGGGCTGGAAAACGTTTTAAATATAAAATTTAAATAAATAAATTAGAGATGGAACTTAGATGAATGAATAAATGAATGAGTGGGCTCATTCACTCAGCCTCTCCAACCCTCAAAACACCCTCCAGTTGCAATCCAGAGCACAGCTCTGGTCATGTTCAGTCGAGTGGACCAGAGGCTCTCAGGGGACAAGAAGCTGGCAGTGGGCCGAATAGAGGCTCGCTGTGGGCTGCATCTGGCCCCCGGGCCGGGGTTTGGAGACCCCTGCTCAAGAGGAATAGCAGTGGCTGAAGAGAGCTGGCTGGCCAGAGGAAGAAAGAGTTAAGGACCCAACAACCCAGTCGTTCCAATCTAGATACCTCTTGCTTCTGTGGCTGCTGTCTGTGAGTAAAAACACAAGAGTGGAATTGCTAAGGATGCTTGTCTTCTCATGGCAAGAAGAAGGTCTCCCTCTCACTTGTAGATCTGACTGTAGAGCACTTTGTCGCATGGCTGCTGTCTTCCACGAAGGCATTCTCAAAGGTGGAGAGGAAGGAGCGTCTGAGCCTGTCCTTGAACCTGCGGCCCATGAAGACATACAGGATGGGGTTGACACAGCTGTTGAAATATGCCAGACAAAAGGTCACATGAACACCTACAAAGATCACCACATTTACTTGATTTTCTACTTGGGATTCCGCCTCAAGGAAAACAAAGATGTGAAAGGGGAGCCAGCAGACAAAAAAGGCCACAATCACTGCTGTGATGACTTTGAAGGGCTTGTTTGATCGGGTCATCCTGTCCCTCCTGAACTTCCAAACCATTGCCCCATAGCAAAAAGCAATGACACTGAAGGGGATGATGAAGGCTAAGATAAACCGGCTGATGATCACAGCATAGAGGATACTTATTCCTTCCTCATAATTGGAGCCATAATCAGAATAGCAGAAGGTTGTATCTGTTTCGTTGTCATACGAACTGTTCCTGAAATATAAATTTGGGGAACACAACAGCAAAGCCAGGATCCAAACACCCAAAGCCACAAAGGAAGCCCTCCAGAGAGTCCTGTAATTTTGAGCCTGAACAGGCCACCATACAGACAGACACCGATCCATGCTGATGACCACCAGGAAGTAAACACTGGCATAGAGGTTGAGGAAGCAGAGGGTGTTTTCGAGCTTGCACAGGACAAGGCCAAATGGCCAGTGCAATCCCAGGCTTAAATAGACAATTTTCAATGGCAGGAAGAAGCTGCAGGTGAAGTCGGCGATGGCCAGGTTGAGAATCCAGACCGAGTTGACCGTCTTCGACATTCGGAAGCCAGTGATGAAAATCACCAGCCCATTTCCGATGGTCCCCAACACAAAGACAAGGCTGTAGGCTACAATGGAGAACATATTTAGTCTTATTTTCATCTCCGTCACATCCATCTCATACTCATAAACAGGGACAATAAGATATGTTGGTAGAGTTGTGATCTCCATTTTTTCTTCACTGTTGCCTTCTGCCTTTTCCTGTCTGGAATAAAAGAATAAGAACACAAGTGCCAATTGATTAGACCAATTAGTTTAGTATTCTTTTGCTTTGAACAAGGAAGAAGAAAAGACCTTTGTGGACCCAAAAGTGGGGCATGTAAGTGATAGACCTCCCTCTTACTTGGAAAGTGCCTAGATTTCAGATGTAGCATGACTTTGCATAAGGAGGTTCCTGGTAGCCCCTTCTTCCATGAATTTATCTGGTCCTTTCAAAAACCATCTAGGATAGTGGTTATCACCTCAATAACATCAGTTCTTTGTCATAGTCAGAACACTATCTGTTTTGATTCTGATACGCGAATCTTCATTAGGTCATTTGACCTGTTAGAACAGTTCACTGGAAAGGGGATCCTGGGAGATACTGCACTCACCAGTCCCTGCAGCATCGTCCTGAGGGTGCGGTTTTGCGGAAGTGGACCGCAATCGCTCTACTTTCACTTTGAACCAGCTGGGGAGCCCCACAGGTGCTCGCTCAGGGCTCCCCACACCCCGGGAAGGCTGCTGCAGGGACTGGTGAGTACATTCCAGTCCCTGCAGCCCCGTTAGCTATGCAATCCTGGGGATTGCATCGCTGCTTTCCCTCTGACTCTGTCCCTTAAGGGGGCAGAGGCCAGGGCCCTCAGACTGGGGCGTCATGACGCCCCGGTTTGAATACCACTGGCTTAAGCCATTGTCCTTCATCCAGTGGGTATTGGGAGAAGATATTCTTTCTTTCTTTCTTTCTTTCTTTCTTTCTTTCTTTCTTTCTTTCTTTCTTTCTCCCACACCTTTTTGCCTTCCTGCAGTAGAAATCACCATTGCTATTCTTTGCCTGTTGTACTCTTTCTTAGCAAATGTGTGTGTCCTTGTGTGTGTCTGTTTGTGTGTCCTCTCTTTCCATAAGGGATAAAGCTTAATTCTTTTTCCTCTTCAATTTTTTTTATACGAGCAGAATTCTGTTCTTTTCCTTCCTTGTCACCCACCATAAACTTCAACTCAGAAAACAGAGATACACTGAGCCAGTTTCAGGACAGCCTGTGCGTTAGTGGTTTTGTTGGGGCTTCCTGGGTGCGGCAGTCAATTGCCCAAGCACCCCCTACAAGTCACATAGGACAAGATAATATATGATATAAAGCAGGGCCAAGCTTAAAATTCCATTTTACAATGAGCTTAAATCCTGCGGTGGATCTTGTCTACCAAACTCCTCCTGCTTTGGTGTGGACACCTAACCTGAGGGATGCAACAGTTCCCTCTCCCTTTGGGAGTTGACACCTTACATAAGAACATAAGAACAGCCCCACTGGATCAGGTCATAGGCCCATCTAGTCCAGCTTCCTGTACTCACAGCGGCCCACCAAATGCCCCAAGGAGCACACCAGATAGCAAGAGACCTCATCCTGGTGCCCTCCCTTGCATCTGGCATTCTGACATAACCCATTTCTAAAATCAGGAGGTTGTGCATACACATCATGGCTTGTACCCCATAATGGATTTTTCCTCCAGAAACTCATCCAATCCCCTTTTAAAGGCGTCTAGGCTAGACGCCAGCACCACATCCTGTGGCAAGGAGTTCCACAGACCGACCCCACGCTGAGTAAAGACTCCAACAAGAGCTCAGCTCATGCCAAACTCAGGTCTTCACTGCCAGCTCCCTGAAAGCTTGACATTTCACACTGAGTAATGCTAAAGGGGCCACTGACCTTAGCTCTGGTGGCCTCCACTTTTCCTCTGATCCGTGGCTATATCCGATCTGGCGTGATTTGCCGTCCACCTCTCCGGGTGTGCGCAACTTTCCTGCTGAACTCACTCTGAGTGATCAACTTGAGCTGCTGCCCTAATAATGACCTGGACTCCTCCCTTCCTGCCTCCATCAACCAATGAATGGGCCCCATTTTCCCACTAAACCGACTTCCTTTTTTACCTCAACCAGCCCCCACCCACTTGCTGTCGTTAATCTTTAAGATTTCTGACATGGTTGCATTTCATATGTTGCTCATATTTTTGCGTATCACTGGGCTTTTCCAACCCTCTAGGTAGTCACGCTGCCATTTCTTCGGCAAGAACAGCAGGGTATGAATACAGTAGTTCTAGATAATTATTTTGTCCAGAAATGGTGATCTTCAGTGGTTTTTCAGTCTGATCCTGCTTTCATAGTAGAAAAATGAAAAGGGAAAAAAAAAGCATCTAAAATTGAGGGTTGTGTGTTACCAGTTACCAGGACTGGGTTACCATTCTGGCATGATGTTGGCCTTCGGAGCTTTGGGAGTGAACCCCAACACCCGTGGAATTCCTTATCCAAGAGGGAAGGACTGGATCGAAACCCTGACGGATAAGGAGGGCCCACTATATGGTTCAAGAAATCGACAATAAGGAACTGGCATTTGTAGCAGATCCAGTTGCATGAAGAATAGATGTGAACTATGAACTTGCATTTGAAATTGAACTATGAACTTGGCCGGAAGTGACATAATTAAGCAGATGATGGCCAGAAATAAGCACTTTGTTCTCACCTAGAAACTCATTAGCTACAAATGACAGAAGAGAAAATGTGCAAATCTTGTTCATTTTTTCAAGATAATGTGAGAGCCTAATTATCATGCCGGAGAACCCAATTATAACGGGGGTGAGAGAAATTATTTCCAGGGGGTGCATTTGACCTGTGGGCCTTATGTTTGACACCCCTGCACTAGTCACTTCTAAGTTGAAAGGCAAGAGGGGAAAATGATTATACTTGCACTAAATGAGTGAATGCTGGATCCTGACCGTGAAATCCCTAACTTCATATTCCTGCCTGAATTTCTGCACATGGACTGTGCATGCACACACACACACCCCAAATACAATACTCCTCTCTGGTGGAAACTTTGACAATGTGAAAGGGATTGAAAGCAGATCAACAGAAGTGGACAGGGTAACAGGATGAGGTTCCTCCCCCACTCACAAGTATTTAATGACAACCATGTGATCAAAGCAAATAATATTTTATTCAGAATTGGGAAGGACATTAGAACAAGGTGCATTTCATGTTGGCTTGTCTGGTGATGTGGATGTCTATTGCATCTATAGGAAGACTATCTCCTTAGCAATATTTATTTATCTATCTCACATTTCATTTCTATACCGCCCTTCTTCCAAGGAGCTCATTGTGGTGTACATAGTCCTTCCCTCCTTTTGTTTTCACAACAACCCTGTGAGGTAGGTGAGGCTAAGAGACAGTGACTGGCCCAAGGTCACCCAGGAAGCTTCACAGCCGAGCATGGATTTGAACCTGGACTTTAAGAACATAAGAAGAGCACTGCTGGATCAGACCCAGGGCCCATCTAGTCCAGCTTCCTTCATCTCACAGTGGCCCACCAGATAACCCAGGGAGCACATAAGACCACAAGACCTTCCAGGTCTAACTCTGGAACCGCTACCCTATCCTAGCTCTCATATCTCATGATATCAAACACATGGCAAAATTCTACATCACAAAATGATAATACAGATTAGAAATGTTGATTTATGTTGAAAAGCCGTTTCAGAAAGACATTGACAAAAAAATTCTGCTTTTCTTTCTTCTTTGCAAGCAGGTAAGCAGAAGGTTATAAAGAGCATTGTTCTTGCATGCTAAATATACCCTTCAGATGCAAATCTGAAGGGATGTTGGTTGATTGCCCATTTCAGCTGCTGCCTTATTAATAAATGCATTTTGCGTGAATACATATAGCCCTATCGGAAGCCTTGACAACATGATAAGGCTTGCTAAGAAGTTTTCTCTGCACTCCTTACTCCCCTGAAACTTGATGCATTCCAGAGATAAGGCTGGAAGTCTCTGCCAGCATTTCTCAGGCTGTGTGTTGGGACCCACTAGGTGGGTCACAAGCCAATTTCAGGTGGGTCCCCATTCATTTCAATATTTTATTTTTAATACATTGGACTTGATGCTCCCATGGTATGTGTCTGCATTTGGGGAAATGTGACAGACCTGTACTTGTAACAAGCTACTATGTATATTCTTATAACAATGACAGTAAATGGGACTTACTCCTGGGTACGTGTGGGTAGGACTGCAGCCTAGGATTGTTCAAAATGTCCCTGCTTGATGATGTCACTTCTGGTCATGACATCACTTTTGGTGGGTCCTAACAGATTCTTATTCTAAAAAGTGGGTCCGGATACTAAATGTGTCAGAAACACGGGGTAAAGGTTTTTAGCCTGATGCTGCAATGGGAAATGTTGGAGACAAAAATCAGAGCAAAAAGTACAACACAGTCACAATTTCTGGGAGTCCAGTTCATGTGTAAGGCTGCTCTTGGTGTCTGTTGTGTTGACATTGCTATGCTCAGTGAAGGCGTTCTCAAAGGCAGAGAAGAGGGAGCGTCGCAGCTGTTCCTTGAAGTCGTGCCCCATGAAGACATACAGGATGGGGTTGAGGCAGCTGTTGAGACAAGCCAAGCTAAATGTCAAAGGAGCACCAGCATGGACGACCCACCGCAGGGCAATTTGTGCAAAAGCTTTTGTATCCAAGAAAGAAAAGATGTGAAAGGGGATCCAGCAGACGAAAAAGGCCACAATCACAGCCGTGATGACCTTGAAAGGCTTGTTTGATCGGGACAACCTGCTCCTCCTGAGCCTCAAGAGGACTGCACCATTGGAACAAATAATGACACTGAATGGAATGACAAAGGCAAAAGTGAACTGGAAGTTAATCATGCCCTGATGAATGATCTGCGCTTGCTCTTGGGTGCTGCTATAATTGTCATAGCAAAAGGTCACAGGCTCTGAAGTGTTTGTCTCTTGTGTCTGTCTGAAATAGAGCTTGGGAGAACTAAACACCAAAGACAGGATCCAGACCCCCAAAACCACAAAGGAAGCCAGCCGGGGTGTCCGATGATTCTGAGCCCAGACAGGACACCACACGGCAATACAACGGTCGATGCTGATAACCATGAGGAGGTAAACACTAGCATACATGTTGAGGAATGTTACGCTGCTGTTGAGTTTGCACATGGGCAAGCCAAAAGGCCAATGTGTGCCCAGGGCTAAATAGGCAATGCTCAGTGGCAAGAAGAAGGTGAAAATGAAGTCGGCAATGGCCAGGTTGAGAAACCAGACAGTGTTGACCGTCTTCTTCATTCGAAAGCAGGTGATGAAAATGACCAGCCCGTTCCCTGTGACTCCCAGCACAAAGGCAAGGCTGTAGATGACCATGGAGATGATGTGCAGCTTTTCTTCCAAGACTATCTCATTAGAGTAATCATAATCATAATAATTAGAATAGTAGGTAACATCGGCCAAATGTGTTGGTATAGTTGAGTTGGTCATTCTGTTGGGAGAAGATTCTCCTTTGCTCTGGTTTTCCTTGTTTACCTGGTGAATAAAACAAGTGCAATGCAAGAAGTGCTATTTTGGGTCAGATCAATCCCTATTGAGTTCAGCATTCAATTCACTAGCAGTAATGGGCAAAAAGCTTCTGGAGACACACAAGCAGGGGACAAAGAGGACAACCTTTTAATTAGTCCCCACTGTCTGGATGACAAAAATATCCTGCCCCTGAGTATGGAGGTTTTCTTTACCTACTATAATGGAAATGTGCTAAAATTCCCTTGAGGAGATAGGGTGAGGTGTCAACAGTGGCCCTTTGCTCTGGCAGGCAAGCATAGGGTTAACCCCAGGGCTCTAACTAGCAGTGGGTGTGCTATACAGCTGCAGCCACTAGAGGCAACCAGGTCATTAAGGGATAAAAGCAGCCCCTGTAGAACTGAGAGCTTGGTGGATAGGAGGAGGAGGAAAGCTTGGAGGAAGAATGAACTGAAGGATTGATGGACTACTGGAACTGCTGATGGACTGATTGACTGACTAATGGACAGATGGGTGAATGGACCTCTGAGGGTTGCTGGAGTGGGAACTGCTGGAGACACTGGAGATTGGTGTGTGGCTGCCACGCCTATGACCTGCTGAGGACCAGGGTGTTGCTGTCCTGGCTGGAGAAGCTGCTGGCAGGAGGAAGGAGGACCTCTGCAGGTTGAACAGGCAAACTACCCTTGTGGTGTGGTCCTGTACTGCAGAACTAGGGCCACTGATGGGGACTGAAGGGGAGCTAATTAACTTAAAGTGAACATAATTCTCTAAGTGAAGCTTGGACCAGGAATCTGGCAAAACACCTACTTAAAATAATAGACATTACTAGACTTATCCTGCATGGTCTATCTGCCTGCCTGTTTTTACAAGTCCTCTAAGCTAGTTGCCTCCATTGCTACATCTTAGGAAAGGGAGATCTTATATATTTTTGGCTTTCTTGGGTGTAAGGAGAGCCTACTCAGGTGTCAGTGGGTGGGATGGCTGCAGTACTTTTCCACAGACTATAATTGGGTGGTTCTGCCTTGCCTGGCCATCGGCCTACCTGTTCCAGCACAGGTTGGGATTACGCCCTAATTTTCATCTAAACATTAAAGTAGCCGTAAACATTAAAACAACCTTAAAATTACAAGAAAGCACAAAATCAGCAGCAGTTTTAAGAAAGGGTGAAGCCCATAGAATCTAATCAGCTCAGCATGGAAATAAAAAAAAACCCAGATGTCTCGTATGAACTCAGAAGGCTAATCTAAAGAGAAACAAATAATAGAGTTTGTAAGGTAATCACAAGGTCATCTAGTCTGAATTCTTGCTTGTAGCAGAATAAAAAAGAATGCTCCCTTTTGTAGAAGAGACTGGAAGACTGGAATCCCAGTCAAATGGGTTAAGGATCAATTGCAAGACAGCAGACATCAAAGTGATGCCTGCCAAAGATAACCTTTCACCAATGGATCAATAAAAAAAGATCAGCCAACCCTTAGTGGATGAAGGTTTGCCCTGTCTATATTGTGCACCGAGAGAGTAAGGAACAGAGATAACTCTCAAGAACAGAGAAATGGGGGGGGGGGATGATTTGAAAGGAAAGAGGAGGTTTGAAGGACAATTACAGGTACCTTCCTGAAGACAGCTTCTGGTGATAGATCCCGTGCAGCTTTTGAAGACCCAAAAATGATGTGAGGACACAGAATGATGCGTGTTCCGTCATGTGGCTGTGCAAAGCCCTTCCACGGCTGCAGGGTGGTGTGATGGTGTCTCTGAATGCTTGGTGATGTCTGATATTGTTGCCGAATGTTGGGATTGCCGAGTTCCAAACAGAACAGCTTAGAGGGAACGGTGGATGCAGGTTCTCTGCGCCTCACATGTTGGATATGGCACTCACTTGAGCAGACTTGTAATATTTATAGAGGTCTGGAGGGATGTGAACCTGCTGGCTTCCCCCTGGCCCCCCTCCAACCGATCAATGCCTGTATTTTCCATCCCTGTTACAGAAAGTCAGACAAACTGAAACACAGATAGGGGCAATATCACATCTGTACATTGCTAGCTTGCAGTGTTATCTCTTCCTCCAGAGCGCATGACCGTCATGTGTTTCATGACTCTTAAGTTGAGGTTAAGAGTCTTCAGCACCATCTCTACCAGCTAGATTGGTAACGTTCCTTATCTAGGACAATCTGAGCATTGCCTTTCTTTCCTGTTCTGCTGCACATCTATATTGGCCAAACTGTCTCAGAACTGCCCCATGAGCACCCCAACCATAGAACAAAACATCCTCACTTACTCTCCCCCATATCCCACTGAGAAATATCACCAAAGCATCCCTAACCGCTAGGAAGGAGGATCTGTGACCAAGACAGCATTAACGTTTCAGTGAGTGGAAAATGTTCTAGTTGATGACTTGCAGCCCAATCCTACGTATGACTACTCAGAAGTAAGTCCCGTTATAGTCAGTGAAGCTTACTCTCAGGAAAGTGTGGATAGGATTGCAGTCCCAAATGGTAAGAAAAAGAAAGTAGCAGTGAGTCAAAAAGAATCCACGTGATGGGCTGAGCTTCCATTGCTTGTTCCAGCTCCTGCCAACTTAGTGGTTTGAAAGCATGTAAAAATGCAAGTAGATAAATAAGTACCACCTTGGTGGGAAGGTACCGGCGTTCCATGCGCTTAGGCGTCTAGTCATGCCGGCCACATGACCACGGAAACTGTCTATGGATAAATGCTGGCTCTTTGGCTTAGAAACCACCACCCCTAAAGCTGGACATGACTAGGCTTAACAAGGGGGGACAGGACAGGACACGGACCTTAACCTTTTTATACAATGGAGATATTTTAATGGAATTTGTCTCATTGCGTTCTGCATAAAATTGTGCTTTGATTAATATATAACAATATATATTTTTCAAAAATATCAAGATTTTAAAGATTTTGGCCAGTGGTCATGTCACCCCCCCCCATGTTCATCACCCAGTAAAGCTTGCAACCCCCCTAGCAATGTGACTGATGATGAGCACATTTTTTTTTTTTAAAACCAGCAATGCCATTCCTATCTGCACATAACTGAGATGCAACCATTTGACCAGAGCATTGCATTATGGGTGGAAAAGGTGGTAGCCACCAGGTAGACCGCTGGTAGAGGAGGAGTCTGGACCACTGTCATCCCAACACTAAGGCTATGTTTCACTAGGGGAGACAACAAGCCAAGGGCCCCCACGAGTCTAGGGCTGACTTTTGCATACAGACCTTTGCTGCTATCTTATCTTTCTCTAAAGAAAGAAACCAGCGTCAGTTAATGAGAAAAAGGAAATGGAGGAAGGCAAGTTGAAAGATAAGGAGGGGAAACATGCTTGCAAAGATAAGGGGGGGGAGAGAGAGAGAGAGAGAGAGAGAGCGATTAAAGTTATTGAAGAGATTGCTATGCTAGACATACAAACTAGAGGCTCTCAGGAAGATCACTAGCTGGAGTTCGAAGATACAACAAAACCTATAGAGTGACTATTGAACAGGGTGACCCCAAAAAAACAGAACCCATAAAAATTTTATTAAATCCTACAAAGGTCCAGTAAATTTCAAGAAACTTACTGGACTCAAACATTTAGAGAGGAGTCTTCTTCAGAGGACAATGTAGAAATACTGGGGAATATTTAAGAGATTTTGAAACTTAGAGAAACTTACTGGACTCAAACAGTTTTATTCAAAGATTTGCGGGTTCTGTTTTTTTTTGGGGGGGGGTCACCCTGTAAGAGGGAAGGAGTTGAATAATGGAGAAAGAGTCATGTGAGGATTCTATTCAGTGGTGTCACTAAGGGGCTGTGGGGGTGCAGGCTGCACTGGGTGACCCACACAGGGGGGTGACACCGCTACTGGCCAAAATTGTTTAAATCTTGGCATTTTTGAATAATACCATAAGATCATAAGAACTGTCTGACAAGATTAGGCCACAGGCCCATCTAGTCCAGCTTCCTGTATCTCACAGCGGCCCATCAAATGCCCAGGGAGCACACCAGATAACAAGAGACCTGCATCCCGATGTCCTCCCTTGCATCTGACATAGATAAGAACATAATGTTATTGATGTGTACTTTCACGCAGAATGCAATGAAGCAGATCGTGTTGAAATATCTCTATTCTATCAAAAGTTATAGCCAAAAAACCAGCAGGGGAGGGGCGATGGTGCATCACCAAGGAGGGCCATGGGGGGGGTGATGTGCTGGCCTTCTATACCAGGTGACCTAAAACCTAGTGATGCCAGTGATTCAGAAAAGAGTTTTAGAAAACACAAGTGAGAAATGAAGGGATTTCCTCCCAGAAGGAATTGAAAGAGGGCATTGGCTCGCTGAGAATATTTATTTGGTGAAATGTTTCCCATTCAAGATTATAGATGCCTATAAGTTGAACACCAGCTGCATGCACAGAATGAATAATCCCGGAGCCATTGTGATCTAAGGTCACAGAATTAGAAGGAGGCTAGTCTATGACATTTCTAGGGAAGAGGACATTTGATTGTAGAAGCAGTAGAGAGTAGCTAGAGGGGGTGCAAAACACTAAGTTTTGCAGGGAGCCTCACTTTGTTGTACATGCCACTCTCCACCTCCCTTTCGGAGCCATTCCGGGCCACTAGAGCAAAACAGGGGCATCTCACTTGGCCTCAGAGTCATCCCTAGGCTTCAAAGCATGGATGTTAAGAAGAGCCCCACTGAATCAGGCCAATTGCTAATAGCGTCGATGAATTTAATCCTTTAATCCATCTGCATGCTCATAGCCGTCCCATCTCATAACTGTGGCTTCCATTTCATGGCACAATCCTGGGCATGTCTACTCAGAAGTAAGTTCCATTGTGTTCAAAGGGGCTTACCACCAGGAACGTGTGCATAGGATGGCAGCCTCAGTCTTTCTTCTCTCCTTCCTTTCTCTGCCTGGGTTTCTACACCAGCTTCATTCCATTTCCACTGATGCTCCATTTCTTTTAACACTCTCATTATGTTTTCTCCATAAGGAGAAACCTTATGGGTTTCTCCAAGACCCAGGCTCTTGGCCTTCCTGCTTTTTGCCCAGCCCCAGAAGGAGGAATAAATTAAATGGTTACAGATCTTCACTCACCACATCAGAGCCACAGACTATAGCTCTGTCTTCTGGTATGGCTTTCCCAGCCTTACCATCAAGCCCAATTTCTCTTAAGATTCCATGCAAACTGCTGAACTCCAGAAATTCTGGACTGGTAGACAATACAGTGTCAAGGACTTTGCGGCTACAGTTACCCCCTTGCCACATGTCAGGACACTTTTGTTGTAAGAAAGAATCCAGTCCAATTGGCTTTCAAGTTCTCCTACTCCACCCCACCCATGCCTCAGAGCATGCTCCACTTACCTGATGGCTTCAAGTTGCTCGTAAAGAAGTGATGGTCCTCAGAAGGTTGTCTCTGCCTGGTCTGGCTTTCAAGGTCGATGTGAGGAAGAATCCAAAGGTCCAGGGTGTTTGTGCTCCTCAACAACTTGTCCCAGTGTCTATGTAAAGAGTGGTTCCTCAAACCTCTGAGGTACCTCACACCAATTCTCCCTGAGAATGGATTCACCATAAATTCTAGTTCCTCATTCTCATTTCCTTTGAGCAAACTTACATACTTGCACCCTACATACTTCTCTAAAGATGATGAGCGTCAGAGATAAGGCTGCAACATTAATTTGCTTGGACTGAGACCCAGCCCTGAAGACTCATTTGATTGACACACATATAACACCAAGCAAATAAAAACCCTTTCCTCTCCCCAAGGGCTTTCTGTCTAGAAGATTAGATAGAACTGAAACTCTTCCAAAATTAAGAGGAGCTTCTTAAGGGTTCTTTTTAATGTTCTCCTATCAGTAGTGAGTGATTTAAAAGAATTGCAGTGAATGGTTCTTTATGTCCTTGTGGCCATGCTAATATGTTGTGTTTATTTGATTTTAATTTATTTCCTGAAGCAAGCATTTATCAGAAGTCAACAGAAGTCAACAATGAAAGCACAGGCATGAGCTGCGGAACATAGCTATTAGGAAAACAAAAACATCAATACATTCTGCACAGACTTATAGATATTATACAAACGTTGCAAACTTATCATAGTCAGTGCCCTTTAATGGTGCTCTCATCTTTCTGGCTCTCCCAGGTGCCACTATCTTGGATTGCGTGACATCTTGCGTGATCCAAGATGGCAGAGCCCAGGAGATCTGGGAAGAGGCCACCAGGAATATTGTTCAGCACCCCTGTGAGTTTACCACAGAGCCCTCAGGTACCATGTCACAAGGTTTAGGAACCACTGCTCTAAACCAGTGTTTCTCAATCAGTGGTACTTGTAGTTGTGTCTGATGGTATATGTGGGACCTCCAGACCTCTGCCATCTGGCAGTGAGGCTAGCAATGCAATGTGACAAGCAGCAGATGATTGGTTTGGCAGGCAGAACTCCAGTGTGCATTTTTCAGGGGCTCAGAAAAACCCTCCTGTCTGCCCTGAGTCTCTTACTGCCCTGAGTTTGTTGTGTTATGTTTATGTTGTGTTATGTTTGGACTCCCAAACTGGGTGGGGGGAAGGCATGGCAGGGGGAGGAAGTGGGGCGGGACCAGCAGAGCTCAGCTCTGCCAGATCCGGAGCCCTTTGTTGAGCCTCTCAGCCCTACACGAAGCTCCGCGCTGGCTAAGTAGCCAGCACAGAGTTCAATAGCCCCATTACAGGCTACATTCCTTATGTGGGGGAAGGGGTCAAATGTCCTAGATATGCTATTGCTCCTCAGTGAAGGCATTTGCAAGTTCAGAGAAGAGAGAGCATCTGAACTTCTCCTTAAAATTGTGCCCCATGCAGAACGGGTTGGGGTTCAGACAGCTGTTGAGATAAACCAAACTCAATGACAAGTGAAGACCTATAAATTCCACACCGTGTATCCCGAGTTCAAATAAGACTTTCCCTGTAAGGAAACAAAAGAAGTGAAAGGGGAACCAACAGACATGCAAGGCCAAAATCACTGTGGTGATTACCTTGAAGGGCTTGCTTGGTTAAGACAACTGTTTCCCCTGACCCTCCACCAACAGCCCCATAGCAAACCACAATGACACAGAAGGGGATGGTAAAGCCAAAGATGAATTGGATGGGAACGATAGCATATTCGGTACTAGTTCCAATCTCATCAGTCATGCCATAATTTGTCCAGCAGTAAGTTTTATTTCTGTCATCATCATAGTCTGTGTCCTTGAAATATAAATCTGGAGAACACAACACCAGAGCCAGGATCCAAACACCCAAAACTACAGAGGAAGCCAGCCAGGGTGTCTGGTAATTTTGAGCCCACACACAAATACAACAATCTATGCCAGTGTTTCTCAAACTGTGGGTCGGGACCCACGAGGTGGGTCATGAGCCCATTTCAGGTGGGTCCCCATTCATTTCAACATTTTATTTTTAATGCATTAGACTTGATGCTACTCTGGTGTGTGAGTGCATTTGGGGAAATGTGACAGATCTGTACTTTTAACAAGCTGCTCTGTATATGCTTTTAACAATGATAGTCAATGGGACTTACTCCTGGGTAAGTGTGGGTAGGACTGCGGCCTAGGATCATTTAAAAAAATGTTCCTGCTTGATGATATCACTTCTGGTCATGATATCACTTCCAGTGGGTCCTGACAGATTCTCATTCTAAAAAGTGGGTCCCGGTGCTAAATGTGTGAGAACCGCAGATCTCTGCTGATGACTACTGGATTGTAAATGCTTGTGTGCTCCATTTATATGCTGGTTAAAGGTACAGGCACTTTGTCCTCCATTGTATATAGTCACCCTGGCCACAGATGCCAGCTCCTTGAGCCATACATCCTGGAGAAGGCTTCTGCAAACCTTCCTCATCAATTCAACTACAAAATAGAATTTCTGCCTGCAGTGCCCCTCAGATGCTTAGGGGGATCACTAGACTCTGCTAATTGGATGATGGGAATCAAAGGCAATGATCTCATAGTTGCTGCTGGGGCACCAATTCTCTCCAGGGTTGGAGTCCAGTAAAAGTATAATCATTTTCCCCTAAGAGATTTCAAATGCTGATCATTTTCCCTAAAAGATAACTGGTCCCTAAGAGAGAATTGGTCCACCTGGACTCCAATCCAAGCTCAGCTTATGCCAAAATTTAGTTTTCACCACCAACTCCAGAAAAAAACTCTATATTTGATTTTGAGTAATGAAAAAAGGGACCACTGATCTTTGCTCTGGTGTCCACTCTTACCTCTAACCAGCATCTATCTCCAATCTACTTTTATTCACTGACCCGCTCTTTAGCTATGTGCACCTCTCTTGTTGATTTCACTCTGAGCAGCTAATTTGAGCAGCAGCCCTAGTGATTTTTGCTACAATTGTCAGTTCCTGATTTCAGTACCTAGAACCACACTTGCAAAAGAAGGCTTACAACCTTCCCTCCATTCAATTGAGGATTAGAAGATTTGTCTGCAATGTTATAATTGATACCTGGGCAAGAACTGGACCTTAGTAGGGGTGCAATCCTAACCTCACGTTAGGCTGGCACAAGTCCCTCTTGTCAGCCTAGGAGGATCGCAAATGTGCCGTAAAGCACGTTTGTGCCTCCTCAGGAACATGTCATGCCAGCCACAGAGGTGCGCTGGAGTACAAAGGCTGGCACTTGAGCCTTGTATCATCCAAGCTTGGCCGACGCAAGGCTCTGAGGTGGGTGGAGATGAAGCAGGGAGGAGGTGGGAGGGAGATGTTCCAGGGTGGGAGCGGCAGGTGGAGGGTGGTCCTGGGGGTAGGTGGGTGGGGAGTGGGAAGTGGGGACCAGAAGGCAGGGCTGAGATCTGGTTGTTATGCGGGATCCCAACCCCCATTCCCAAGCAGTGTGGAGCGGCTGCAAGCCGCTCCGCTCTCCTTGAATTTGTGCCACCTTAGGAGGTGCCACAAGTCTAAGGAGACCCTTGGGGCTGCAGTGGCTCACATGGGGGTAAGGGGAAGAGTTTCCCCTTACCTTTGGCTGAGCCACTTTGCCACCCTATCTTGCACTGGATACAGCGCAAGCCTCTTGGCCTGCCTGTTCCAGCACAAGTTAGGATTGCGCTGTAAGTCTAGGATTAGGAGAGAAAGCAAAAGGGTGGCCTCACAGAGATGCAGTCTCATTTGGTCTCATTTGGGGGCAATGGTTATATTTGTACTAAATGAACAAGTGCTGGATCCTGGACCATGAAATCCCTACCCTCATATTTCTGCCTGAATGTTTTGTAATGCCAGAATAGCTAGTTTTGCAAAATAGCTCCATAAAAGTGTTTACTGAGGAATATCTCCTTAGCGATATCAGCCAAAACGCAAAGCACAACTCCACATACGGATTGAAATGTCATAGTGTTGAGGTCTGAACCCAGGAAATCACTCAGGTCCTGTGCACAGGAGGGAATGTGACAAACGCTATGGTGAATAGACTGTTAGTAGCAAGTAACAAGTGTTAGCTGTTCCTGATTGCTGCCTCTGTGCAGCTGATAGTGGGCGTGCCTTGTGCATAAAACAAGGCTGCAGACAAACGCTCAACAGTGAGCGTGTTGGGTGTTAGGATGCGTAGGAATCAGGATGCCGTATATGTGTGTTGCTGTATGCCGGGCCATGTTATGGTAAATATCCTTGTATATAATATATCTTGGTGATGGAACCTAACTTTCGTGTCAAGTGCTTCTTTGCCTTCTGAGAGATTGCCTTGGACATCAGCCTCGAGTTTCTGTTGCGCTGCCGTTTGTTTTTCGCTCTGCTGGAGACTCCTACACACACCCTACCACAACACATTTTTTTTTTGTTGGCATCCTTCAGTCTTGGAAGACTATGGTGTCACGCTCTGATTGGTGGTTCTGGAACAGAGTGTCCTCTCCAGTGCGCAGAGGATAGGCTGTTACCCATGCAGCAAATCCCCCCTCTCCACGTCGCTGAAATGGTCCAATGGAAAGGCAGAGGCCAATACGGTTGGTTCCAGCGGCGTCACAGGAGTTGCCAGAACGTGACTGTGTTCAGCCATGAACTGCCTCTGGGACTCCGGCTCCGGATTTTGCCTCGAGGTTGACTCCTGAAGCCTTTTCCATATCTGGATGTAGCCACAAGGCAGTGGAGGTTTGGGATCAGAGTTTTCCTTCTCTCAGATGATCTGCCTTCCCAGGCTGAGGAGTCCCATCTGCCCGGTGGCTGTTTAGTCGCCTCTTACGACAAGTACAGCCAAACTGAGGGCCTATTCTTATCCCCAGCATATAGCGTACAACCAATTTCAGGAAAACAGTGAAAGAAAAATCTTTTGTTTTGAAGGGGATAAGCGGAAAGGGCATAATAGATGCACGGCAAATACAGTTAGGAAAGCATGCATTGAATAATATTCTTCAGAAAACTGGGAGAGGTGGAATGAAGAAGTGAGCATCAGGATTCACAAGCTGCAGGACTCCTGCTCAGCCGAGGATCTGGCTGTCGTGTATGTGGTGTGCTGGCTGCCCTCCTCAGTGAAAGCATTTGCAAGGGCCGAGAGGAGGGAGCATCTCAGTTTCTCTTTGAAATTGTACCCCATGCAGAAGTACAGGACGGGGTTCAGACAGCTGTTGAAAAAACCCAAAGTGCATGACAAGAGAAGACCTGAAAATTCGACCATGGACATCCTGTGCTCATAAGAGGCTTTCCCATGAAGGAAAGAAAAGATGTGATAGGGGAACCAACAGACAAGAAAGGCCACAATCACTGCAGTGATGACCTTGAAGGGCCTGCTTGACTGTGACAACCGGTCCCTTCTGAGTCTCACCACTATTGCCCCGTAGCAAACCGCAATGACACTGAAAGGGATGATGAAGCTGAAGATGAATCGGATGCTAAACCAAGCATAGAATGTACCAATTCCTTCCATAAATTCCAAGTCATAATGGCGATTGCAGAAAGCTTTAGGTTCCTCATCACTATAGTAAGATTTCATGAAATATAATTTTGGAGAACACAACACCAAAGCCAGGATCCAAACACCCAAAGCCACAAAGGAAGCCAGCCGGGGTGTTCGATGATTCTGAGCCCATACAGGACACCATACGGAAATGCAACGGTCTATGCTGATGACAACCAGGATGTAAATGCTGGCAAAGAGATTGAGGAAAACCATGATGTGACTGAGCTTGCAAAGGGCTTCTCCAAATGGCCAGTGAAATTCCAGGCTGACGTGGACAATGGAGAATAGAAGGAAGAAGCTGAAGGTGAAGTCGGCGATGGCCAAGTTGAGAATCCAGATTGTGTGGACCGTCTTCTTCATTCGGAACCCAGTGATGAAAATCACCAGTCCATTTCCTGTGGTCCCCAATGCAAAGACAAGGCTGTAGGATACTAAGAAGAAGATTTGCACTCTTTTCATAAAGAAATACCACTCATACAAGTCCAGGTTCTCAGAATCGATCGTGGTAGGACTTGATCGTAGAGTTGTGCCCTCCATTACTTGAATGTACATATATTTTTAACTGTAGTTTTCCGCCTTCTCCTTTCTGGAATAAAAGAATAAGCACATGAGAAGTGCTGTTTTGGATCAGACCAATTAGTTCATAAAGAGTGCAGTTCATAAAGAGCCTTTGAATATTCAGTAGAGGGGCATGAAAGTGGTAGCCTTCCCTCTTATTTGGGTAGGGCCTAGACTGCAGATGTAGCACGCCTTTGCATATGGAGGTAACCATATCTTTCACAAACATGTCTTTCGCTTTTTAAAAGCCATCTAAGTAGCAGTTATCACAATGGTAACGTCAGTTCTTTTTCGTGGTCAGGGCACTATCTCTTTAGATTGAGATGATATACAAGCACCCAACTTTGCATGGTCAGTTGACATGTTAGAATGTTTCACTGGCAGTGGGCCATCATCCTCCACCCAGTGGGTGCTGGGAGAAGAGATACTTTTTGTCTGAGCTTTCTGTATTCTTTCTCCTCTCTACCCACACCTTTTTTGCCAACTTGCACAGGAAATTGCCACTGCTTCCTGTCGCACTCTTTCTTAGCATATATGCGTGCCTGGGACTTTTTGGGCTCTTCTTCCAGAAGGTTTAAAGTCTAATTTTTTTTTCTAAATTTTTTTTAGCATGTGGAATTCTATTCTTTTCCTTCCTTGTCACCCACCAGGCAGGCTACATCAGAAGAAGAGATACTCTGCACCGGTTTCACTGCAGCCTGAACATTACGGGTTTGGTTGGTGTTTCCTGGGTGAGGCAGTTACAAGTAATTGCTTAACCATCTCCACCAGTGCCGGTTTAGAGTTGGTGAGACCCTAAGGGCACAATCCTAACCTGTGCTGAACAGGCAGGCTGGCTGGCCTGTGCTGAATCCAGTGCAAGCTGAGGCACAACTCGGAGTAAGGGGATTTCCTTCCTCTTACCCCGAGGAATGCCCCAGACAGCCCTATGGGATTACTTGGATATGTGCATACAATTTTTCCGGTGCAAATCCAAGTGGACCAAGAAATGGTGCTTGGGCCAGGGATGGGTTGAGATCCAGCCTGTGCTGCCACGGCCATCCCCACCCCTATCCTGGGCCTGTGCTCCCCCAGATAGGCCCTCTGTTTGCCCAGAAACACCAGATTCAACTTGAAGGGATTGCCAGTTGATTTCCCATTCCAGTCACTGCGTTATTCATTCATGCATTTTGCAAGAATACCTACAGGAATACCTTGTCTCAGTGGTGTATCTAGAAGGGGGGCTGCCCCCGGTGCCACCCCCAGGGGGGAGACACCACTAGTGACCACAATTATTGTGTTGTTTTTTTTAGTAATAATACCTTCCTGTTATCTATCATTTGGTGCATAATTTAATGTAGAAGGTAATGAAATATCTGAATTGAAATACCTGTATTCTATCAAAAGGTAAAGCCAAATAAACAGAAAAAGAGAACACAACTGACTTAGGTAACAAAAATTGAATTTGCTTAACTCAAAACTGACCAATGAGACTGATTGTTCCAAGACCGAATGCATCAGCTCTGCATTTAACTTGGAGTAATGCAAAAGGGACCACTGACCTTCACTCCGGAAGATTCCACTCTTACCTCTGATCTGCTCCTGCTCTTACCTCTTATTTCTGATTCTATCTCCAACCTGCCACTTCTCTCTGATCAGCTCTCTGGGTGCCACACGGTGTTGCTCTTGTACGCAGCCTGGGTTGCAGACTTGAGCTGCAGCCCTACTAACTGCCTAGTTTCCACCCTCCCTTCCTCCCTCCTTCAACCAATGAATTGCCCCCACTTTCTTCCTCAAACCGAGGTCCTGCTGCACCCCACCCAACCCTCAGAGTGGGCCCCACCCACTTGATGGCTTGAATCTCTCTCTTTTGTTTGTTGGTTTGGATTGTTACAGTTTTGTATTTCATTCCTTTTTTCTGGCACTTCACTGTTCTTTTCTCTACTTGACTAGAAGAGGTTGCCACAGTGGCGAATTTTCCCTGCCCTGCGCCCCGGGGTCAAAGTCTGCGACAGTGCCCCCTGTGGGATGCCGTCACCCCCTCATGTGCAAGTCCACTCCAGTCACTTACCTGGAGCGCACAGAGCCTTGCACTATTCCAGAACATGTTGGGGAAGCCTCCTGGAATTTCCCCGATGCTTTAAACTGTTCTACTGTGTGGTCCTAGAGGCGTGTTAGGCTCCATGCCTGGGGCATTTGCCCCTTTGATTTAATGGCAGGCCTCCCAGTAGGTTGTCAAAGGCTTCTCTGCCTGATCCTGATTTCCTGGTAGGTGTGAGAGAGTTCAAAAAATAAATAAATAAATCCAGGATCATTTTTTTAAGCCTCTCACATCTACCATGATCAAGCAGAGAGCTCCCCTCTCATCAGTTTAATGGACAAACTTGATTGAGAAATTTGATTGAGTTTCTACCTACAATGCTGCAATTGATGCCGGGGGGGGGGAGAATTTGACACTACAATTTGGATGATAAAAGCAAAGGCAAAAGGGTTGACTTTACAGATTCTGCTGTGCCACCAGTTCTCTCTTCGAGACCACAGTTATACGCACATGAAATGAATCCATGCTGGAACCTGACCATGAAATCCCCACCCTCGTATTTCTGCCTGAACTTCCACACAGGAACTATGCCTGCCTGCCATAAGAACATAAGAACAGCCCCACTGGATCAGGCCATAGGCCCATCTAGTCCAGCTTCCTGTATCTCACAGCGGCCCACCAAATGCCCCAGGGAGCACACCAGATAACAAGAGACCTGCAAGGCTTCCTGGGAATTGTAGTTAAGAACATAAGAACAGCCCCACTGGATCAGGCCACAGGTCCATCTAGTCCAGCTTCCTGTATCTCACAGCGGCCCACCAAATGCCCCAGGGAGCACACCAGATAACAAGAGACCTCATCCTGGTGCCCTCCCTTGCATCTGGCCTTCTGACATAACCCATTTCTAAAATCAGGAGGTTGCGCATACACATCATGGCTTGTACCCCATAATGGATTTTCCCCCCAGAAACCTGTCCAATCCCCTTTTAAAGGCGTCTAGGCTAGACACCAGCACCACATCCTGTGGCAAGGAGTTCCACAGACCAACCACACGCTGAGTAAAGAAATATTTTTTCACATGTAGAATCACATGTGAAAAAAATATTTTACAAGTAGAATCACACGTAGACTCAAAGCAGTCCAATGCATTGCAAAGGTTCCTCTGGACACAGGTCATTTGAAAACCACTGCCTTCAGACATCAGTTGGATTGGGGATGGGGAGAGGATTGGGGTGGATCGGAATGGGGAGCAACAGGGCAGTGTCACCTCTGTCCACTGACAGGCATGAACATTAGGAATATGGTAGATACAAAAAAAAAATGCCTAAAGCAGGGGAACTTGGGAGGATTCAGAACTCCATCAGAATCTTGGGAGGAATAGCTCTTGCCACACACTGAGAGGTAATCAATAATCGTGGGTCTCAATTGTGTGCATCAATAATTGTGTTTATTTTTTTGTTTCCCACTGACTAGAAGGAGGCCAGCCGTCCAGCTATGAGGGATCTTTCCATTCACATGGAATGCATTGTGGTTCCATTTCCCTTCTACTTCATAGTGAAATGACCTCATTATATGAGACCCCAAAGAAGCGGTCTGTTTGCATATTGTACACTGCAGAGAAAGTAAAAACAGGGTCCAAGAGCCCTGGAAGAAAATGATCCATCTTGTCTTGCCACAGGCTTTGTAATCTGGCAGCCTGGCAGAGTTTTATACTCCCAGATTTCCTATGGGACAAAGTATTTGCAAATTTTCAAAGAGAGGATTGATTTATGGACAGAATTTTGGGAGGATGAAATAGCATGTCCGATAAGCTCCTGAAAAGAGGACAGGAGTTCCTGCTTCTAACTATTGGGAGACACATTATCCTATGGTCAGGGGTGTCTTGGGAATTAACCTTATGGAGTGATGGCAGTTGCATGGGATCAATCTGGCTAAACCTGAACCTGACAAGATGTTTTCAGCCTTCTATAGGGCTAGACCTGCGGTTTTCAAACTTGTAGGGAGTTTGACTCCCGCAGTAAGTCTTTGTGGGGGTGGAGGGGAGGCAGCGGCGCGATCCCCAGGATCACGCCGCTCAGGGGGGCTGCAGGGGCTTCGTGAACTTGCCCAAGCCCCCTGCAGCCCCCCCCGGGGGTGCGGGGAGCCCTGCACGACCTTCGGCAGGGCTCCCCGGGTCAGGGAAGGTGACAGCAGAGCGATCACGCCCTGCTCCGCTAAACTGGAAGCGGAGCGCGATCGCCCCACTCTCGCTTTCCCTGACCCGAGGAGCCCTGCAGGCGCTCGTGCCTGGCTCCCCGCAGCCAGGGACGGCTGCTGCAGGGACCAGAGGGTGCACCCCAGTCCCTGCAGCCCAGTCAAAAGGGGAAGTGGGGCGATTGCATACCGCTTCTGGTTTAGCGGAGCAGGGCGCGATCACTCCATTGTCACCTTCCCTGACCAGGAGAGCCCTGCCGAAGGTCGCACAGGGCTCCCCGCATCCCCGGGGGGCTGCAGGGGCTTGGGCAAGTTCACCAAGCCCCTGCAGCCCCCCAGAGTGGCGCAATCCTGGGGATCACACCGCTGCCTCCTCTCTGCCTCCTGGTTGCCCCCGCCCCTTAAGGGGAAAGGGACCAGGACCCTCAGGCTGGGGAATTGTGACGCCCCAATTTGAATACTACTGGGCTAGACCAGCAGTGTATACCCGCTGGGGATTCCAGCTCGTTCCAGGACTATGTTGTTAGGAACTTTGTCCTGCCAGGTGATGCCGAGGATGCGTTGGAGGCAGCACATGTGGAAAGCGTTCAGCTTCTTCTCCTGTTGTGTGCGAAGAGTTCATGACTCGCTGCAGTGCAGAAATGCACTCAAGATGCAAGCTCTGTAGACCTGGATCTTGGTATGTTCCATCAGCTTCTTGTTGGACCAGACTCTCTTTGTGAGTCTGGAAAATGTGGTAGCTGCTTTGCCGATGTGTTTGTTTAGTTCGGTATTGAGAGAAAGAGTGTCAGAGATCGTTGAGCCAAGGTACACAAAGTAATGGGCAACCTCCAGTTCGTGCACAGAGATTGTAATGCAGGGAGGTGAGTCCACATCCTGAACCATGACCTGTGTTTTCTTCAGGCTGATTGTCAGTCCAAAGTCTTGGCAGGCCTTGCTAAAACAGAGATGCCTGCGTTGGCTTGCTCATGTTGTGAGAATGGGCGATGGTCGGATCCCAAAGGATCTCCTCTATGGATAACGTGTGCAGGGAAAGAGCTCTATGGGTAGACCACAGCTGCGCTACAAGGATATCTGGAAGAGGGATCTGAAAGCCTTAGGAATGAACCTCAACAGATGGGAAACCCTGGCCTCTGAGCGTCTCGCTTGGAGACAGGCTGTGCAGCAAGGCCTTTCCCAGTTTGAAGAGACACTTGGCCAACTGTCTGAGGCTAAGAGGCAAAGAAGGAAGGCCCATAGCCAGGGAGACAGACCAGGGACAGACTGCACTTGCTCCCGGTGTGGAAGGGATTGTCACTCCCGAATCGGCCTTTTCAGCCACACTAGATGCTGTTCCAGAACCACCATTCAGAGCGCGATACCAGAGTCTTTCGAGACTGAAGGTTGCCAACAACAGAGCTAGACCAGTGTTTCTTGACCAGCAGTACTCATACCATACATAAAGAGGTGTCTGGTGGTACATGCAGGACCCCCAGACCAGGCCCTCTGAGAGGAATTTTATCAAGAGGTACAAAGTTTCTTTGGGGCCCCTTCCCAAAGGGGGAAGGGGAGGGGGCACAACAGAGCAGGGTGAGGGTGGTGACAAGGCAGGCAGAACAGGGGCAGGGTGGAGGCGAAATAGGCCAGGGGTAGGGTGGCAACAGCAAGAAAAGTCTTTGGAGCCCAGGTCTACAGTTATCCCAATGTGGAGTCCAGGTCTACCTGCCCATGCGACGGCAGCAGTTAGATACAGTAGTATGGAAAACCAAACACACTCCTAAGTCTTTCTACAAGATTATACCAAGACAAAAAAGAAAATGGGAAACAAAGCAGAGCTGCGCAAAGACCTCTCACTTTGCAAGACCTCTGCTGCCTTCTAACTAATACCACAATCATGCATCAAAGTTTATCCATCATTACATTGATGTTGGGGAGCAAAACAGGAAAGTCTTGTGCATCCTGTTCTGTTCAGGCCCTCACAATACTCAAAGCATCCTGCCTTAACTGTAGATAAAGAGTTCCTCTCCAATGCCCACAAAAAGATTAAAACAGCTTAAGAGAAAAACAAACAGATAAGAAGAAAATCTGTTACAGAAAGATGATGCAGTAACCATTTTGAATACGAAGTTGGGGAGAATTTGAAGGCATCAATGCAAAGGCATTGACCTTGATGTTGCGGTCCCCTTTCCATCTCAACATTTAACGGTGGCCAACCACTCTATCAACACCCCACTGAGTCCTCTGCGTACGACCCACTTACTTGGTGGCTTCAGTCTGCATGTCTATATGGTGGTTGCCAGAGATTTATTCCAGAAGTCCAAGGTGTTTCACACAGTTCTTGATGCAACTCAATTTCCTGTAAACGTCAAGTTCTTCCAGCCAGGGTCATTTCTTGGAAAATGAATGGCACATACTCCGCAAAGCATCTTCATGCAACTGGATTTGCTATGAATGACAGTTCCATAATGTCAGTTTCTTGAACTGTACATTCTAAATAAGGTTTCCACAATCTCTCCTCATGAATCTGATTGAGAAATAGAATTTCTGCCTGTAATACTACAACTGATGAACTGGGGGAGTAAGAGATACTAGACAGCCCAATCCTGGGCTGCTCGGGGCGCGGGGCTGCAGCGGCAACAAAAATGGCTGCCGCTGCGTCCTTTGTGCTCTGGGCAGCTGCCAGCGGCTCCTTCGGGAGAAGAGGACTTTTGTCTCTTTCCCCCGGATAAAAGAGAGTATCCCTGCAATGGTCAGCGGTGAATCAAGAGCCTCCATGTTGGGTGGTGAGCCCAACGTAGAAGCTCTGGATCTTTGCTCCACTGGTCTCGCCTCCCTACCTCCTCCCCTCTCTCTCCCCACATCCCCGTTCCAGCAATGCCTCCTCCCCACCCTCTCTCTGTCCTCCACTCGCCTCTCTCCTCCCTGGAACTGCCTCTCCCCCACTTACTTCTTCACTGCTGGGCAATCCACATGACCGCCAAGTGGCGGAGCTCCGGTGGCTACCTGGTAGTAGCCCAGCACTGGCCAGCGCTGGGCTACCACCAGTGCTCGTCAGGCACTAGGGCCTGCAAATGTGACTTATGGCACGTTTTTGACAGTGTGCACCAGTGGTAAGCTGGCACGTACTGTTCAGGATTGGGCCCTCAATGGGTACAATAGAAAGCAAAGGCAAAAAGGGACCTTGCAGAGATGCTGCGGTTGTGCCAGTTCTCTCTTGGGAGACAACAGGTAGACTATATGTGGAAAACAGAAGTGATACTTTGTTCGTATATACTTTACTTCGTAATACTTTTGTATTACATACTAGAATACTTTATGCACAATATTGACAAACCACCGATATACCTGCCTATATCTATACCAATATACCTAAACCTATACCTGAACCAATCTATATACCTGTAGATTGAAGAATGGTGGACAAAAGTTATGGACTTGAAAGTTATGGACTTTGCAGAAATGGATAAACTTAGGACTGTACTTAAAGAGAAATCAACATAAATCTTTATGAGTAACTGGAAACCAATCATTGACTTTTTGCAAGAGAGAGAGAGAGAGAGAAAGAGATTAGTCATAAGAGGGACGGTTGGAGATATAGTTTTTGTAAGGGTGGAAATTTAGATCATTAACATAAATGCAGTAAGTAATCAGAACTTTTCGACTTCGCTTTTGCTACACTGTTAGACATATTTTTTATATTTTTCTTTTATGTAGTTTTATGTCATTTTTTGTACTAATATTGCGGTTTATTTTTTAATATTATAAAATATTATATATATATATATATATAATATTAAAAAAATAAACAATATTAGTACAAAAAATACATAAAACTACACCAATTTGCATTACTGGTAGAAGGTTGTGCTGGGGAGTTACAGGGCAAACTGTCCTCTCCTTCACTCACAAGCATGAAAGACAACATGAAAGAACAAACTAAATAACATCTTATTCTGAAATTGTAAGGAAATGGAAAAAAAACCCTTCCACATTACATCAGAATGGCTTCTTTTGTTTTGCAAAACGATTCTCCATAAAGCCTTTAGTAAGACTGAGGACTATCCCCTTAGCAATATTGGCCGAATGACACAGCAGAAACCTACATATGGAGTGAAACAATATATTATGCAATAGTACTGCAGGCTGTAAGGACAGGTTTGCACAACCAATATAAGAAAAACAGTGGGGAAAAATTAAGTTTTCCTTTTCCTTTTGAAGCAGAAGAATAGAAAGGGCATAATGGATGCATGATAAATACATTTAGGAAATAATACATTGAATAATATTCTTCAGAAAATTTGGTGGGTCCTCCCCAGGATCGTGTCGCTAAGGGGGCTGTGGGGACTGGGATGTCTGCAGGGCTCCCCGAGGCTTAAAAAGTGAAAGTGGAGTGATCGCTCTCTACTTTGGCAAAACCAGAAGTGGAGTGCAATTGCTGTATGTTCACTTTTTAAGCCCCAGGGAGCCCTGCAGCCTGACAGGCTGCTGCAGGGGCTGGTGAATGCAGCCCACTTCCCGCCACCACCTTAGCCACTTGATCCTGGGGGTCGCATTGCTGCTTCCTCCCTGTCCCGACCCTTTAAGGGGAAAGTGTTCAGGGCTCACAGGCTGGGGCATCTTGATGCCCCAGTTTGAAAAGCCCTGTGCTTGGGTTGAAAGGCAGATAAGCAACTCAGAACGACTCGGTACACAGGGATGAAGGTTCACAGGCTTTTATTGAATTGTATACAGTTGGTCCACGGGACTCATGTCCAACGCATGGACCCCATCTGAATGCTGGTCCTTAACCTTTATACCACACAGTCCTTTGTCTGAAAATCTAGACTTCCCATTCTCTAAAAGTTTGACATCATAGACGGGGCTAACTCTTAATAGGCTATAGATAAAATACCATTTACATAGAAGATAGAAAATAGGTGGGCAATTAGTGAGCAAAACCGTTGATTGGCTCTGATTTACATACAGGTGGGGTTTAACCTTAAAACTTAGCCAAAATTACACAGTTTCCAAAAGTTTTCAAAAACCAGTAGGGTTTGCTGTAACATCCTCATTAAAGAGAACACAAAAAACACTTAAACACGGGTGTGGAGACCCTATTTTGGCAGAACTTCTGAGCCATTTATTGGCATATATTCCCTTCAAGCCCTTCCTAATTAGGATGGCCTTGCTTGAGCCACTCATCTTATCTCTTCTCCTGGTTTTAGTAAAACACTATGGGTTCCTTTGCAAATCTCTGCGAACCAAAGTTCATTAAACTTCTTTTAACAGTTTCACTCTTAATTCTGTATGACTATTGTGACCAGTTACTTTGAGTACATGGGTATTGAGGGATCTATAATGGTGTATATCCTTGCTAGTAGTGACCTCTTCCCTCTTCTGCCTAGCTGCTAAATCGTAATCTCTTTGAGCTAAGGCTTCAGCCAGCTTCTTGTGATTTTTCATATATTTTAACATAAAACAAGCCAAACTTTCACTACATCACATTTTCTTTTTAACAAATCCTTCTCCCATTTACCTTCAAACAAGTTACTCAGACATTACATGCATTAGGCCTCTCTCTCTCTCTCTCTCTCTCTCTCTCTCTCTCTCTCTCTCTGCACAAACCTGCACCAATCCTTCTAAACATTCATTTCTCCATTTCAGTTGCAATTCAAACAAAGACTGATTCTCAAGGATGCTCTTGCTTATCTAATTAAATGTATTCTTTTTTTTTTTCTAAATTTGTCTCCTGCAGATGTCTGTGGCTAGCTAGCCAGACACCATACTAGTTTGCCAAGAAACCTTGCCAACTGATAAGGATGTTACTTCTTTTTGTCTGCTTTCTTAAGCTTTTTCTAAAATCAAGCATTTGGGTTCTTTAAGACTTACTGCTAATAACTACCATGTCCCCATATATGTTGGTTACACTTTAAGGCAAAGACTATTTTACCTATATGTGTCTTTTCCTTTGAAAGCATAGAAGAATAACAAGTGAGTATTGGAACCAGGCATAGTAGTGTCCTTGGCAGCCATGTGCTTCTGCCAAGATGGAGTTTATCTATCTTTGCCTTAGATACGACTCCCTTTCCCAAATTCCAGAGTGTATCAAAATCCCAGCTTCTGTGAAGCTTCTATGAAACTAGAAAAACAGCTTTTAAAAATAATTCTTTCGAGCAGTTTTTACCATTCTCTGTGTTTCCATGCTTTAGCCAGACTTTTAAGCTTTTAAACATAAGAACATAAGAACAGCCCCACTGGATCAAGCCAGAGGCCCATCTAGTCCAGCTTCCTGTATCCTCACAGCGGCCCACCAAATGCCCCAGGGAGCACACCAGATAACAAGAGACCTGCAAGGCCTCCTGGGAATTGTAGTTAAGAACATAAGAACAGCCCCACTGGATCAGGCCAGAGGCCCATCTAGTCCAGCTTCCTGTATCTCACAGCAGCCCACCAAATGCCCCAGGGAGCACACCAGATAACAAGAGACCTGCAAGGCTTCCTGGGAATTGTAGTTAAGAACATAAGAACAGCCCCACTGGATCAGGCCATAGGCCCATCTAGTCCAGCTTCCTGTATCTCACAGTGGCCCACCAAATGCCCCAGGGAGCACACCAGATGACAAGAGACCTGCAAGGCTTCCTGGGAATTGTAGTTAAGAACATAAGAACAGCCCCACTGGATCAGGCCATAGGCCCATCTAGTCCAGCTTCCTGTATCTCACAGCGGCCCACCAAATGCCCCAGGGAGCACACCAGATAACAAGAGACCTGCAAGGCTTCCTGGGAATTGTAGTTAAGAACATAAGAACAGCCCCACTGGATCAGGCCATAGGCCCATCTAGTCCAGCGTCCTGTATCTCACAGCGGCCCACCAAATGCCCCAGGGAGCACACCAGATAACAAGAGACCTGCAAGGCTTCCTGGGAATTGTAGTTAAGAACATAAGAACAGCCCCACTGGATCAGGCCATAGGCCCATCTAGTCCAGCTTCCTGTATCTCACAGCAGCCCCACCAAATGCCCAAGGGAGCACACCAGATAACAAGAGACCTGCAAGGCCTCCTGGGAATTGTAGTTTAAGAACATAAGAACAGCCCCACTGGATCAGGCCAGAGGCCCATCTAGTCCAGCTTCCTGTATCTCACAGCGGCCGACCAGATGCCTCAGGGAGCACAACAAGACAACAAGAGACCTGCATCTGGTACCCTCCCTTACATCTGGCATTCTGAGGGCCCAATCCTATACAATGCATGCCGGCTTACCACCGTTGTGCACTGTCACAAATGTGCTTTAAGGCACATCTGCAACCCTCAGCACCGGTCCAACGGCAACGCTACCATAGTGCCGTCTGGGGATGGGCCAGCACCAGGTTACCACTGCTCCACGGTTGCATGGACCGCCATGCAATGGAGAGGTAGGTGGGAGCGTGTGGGAGGCAGAGGGAGCGGAGAGGGCAGGGACAAGGCATCCCCTTCTCCCAAGGAGCCATTGGCGTTGCCCATGCTGTGCTTGGGACGCAGTGGCTGCCATTTTCGGCGCCGCCGCAGCCCCACACGCCAGGCAGCTCAGGCTTGAGGTGCCCGCTAGCCTACATCTAAAACCAGAGGTTGCACATACCCATCATGGCTTGTAATCTGTGGTGAATTTTTCTTCCAGAAATCTGCCCAGTCCCCTTTTAAATGCATCTAGGCCAGACACCATCACCAAATACTGTGGCAAGGAGTTCTGCAGATTAATGACATGGTGGGTGAAGAAATATTTTCTTTTGTCTGTCCTAACTCTCCTGACACTCAATTTTAGTGGATGTCCCCTGGTTCTGGTGTTGTGTGAGAGGTAAAAGAGCATCTCTCCATCCACTCTATCCATCCCCTGCATAACCATTGCTCTTTAAACCTCCACTCTTACCTTTGATCCTCCCCTGTCTCCAATCTGCTGTTAATCTCTGATCAGCTCTCTGGGTATGGGCAATTTTCTTGTTGATCTCACTCTGAGAGAGGCTGTTTTAAACAATTCTGGATGCAAATGAATTTCCTGTAAATATCAGTTTCTCACACTTACGATACATGGTTGAAACAGACTTTCTAAGAAGTCTTGCACTTCTTGTGCATATGATGAAAATCATAGAGTTGGAAGAAACCGGTAGATCCTCAAGTCCAACCCCCTGCCTATAGCAGAAATCTTGGATCTTGAGGTCTTCAAGTTGCTTACTTAGAACCGGTGGTCCTCAGAAGTTTCTCTCTGCCTTGTCCTGCTTTCAAGGTGAATGTGACAAAGAATCCAAAGTTCCAAGGTGTTAGTAATCCTCAACTATTTGCCCACTTAAAGAGTGGTCCTTTGAACCACTGAGGTGCACCTCATACTACCTCTCCCTGAGAATGGATTCACCATACCTTGACAGCCATTTTCTTTTGCCTGTCCTAACTCTTCTGACACTCAATTTGAATTGATGTCCCCTGGTTCTGCTGTTGTGTGAGAGGGAGAAGAGCCTCCCTCTATCCACTATTTATCCCCTGCATAATTTTATATGTATCAGTCATGTCCCCCCCTCAGGCACCTATCTTCTAAAGAACCCCAAACACTTTTTCTCATAAGGGAGGAACCTTCTAAGTTTGTCATTCTCATTTCATTCAAACAAACATTCAAAGATGTCCGACACCCTCCCCACTTCTCTCAGCATAATGAGCACCAAAGAGAAGGTCGCATCGTTAGCAGTGTGCCCTAGAAGCTCCTGGCAATGCAAACTGCACTTAGTTCAAGAGTCAGTGGAACAAGCTTTTATTGTTGAAGAACATGGAGTGGACTCCCTATCACCTGGGAAATGGATAGCTTAATGAGAATTGGTGCTAGACTGGGCCTTGCCAAGGACCAAAGACTGTTCTGGTTCTTGCACAGAAGCCCATCATTTTCTTCCACCTTCTCTTGAGGTCTTGAAGGCTTGGACCTTAGCCTGGTGATTCAACGGGTTAGAAATCTAGACTACGTACAGCCCTGAAGCTCTCTAGAATTCAGGCTGTGTAAACATTTCTAAAGCAGATGTTCGCAAGTTCGAATGACGTGTCTAGTGTCTCTTTGAGATGAGTGGCAAGTCTGCCTTTTATATTTGCCTGAGCCTACTTAATCAACCAACCACTCAATATTATTTAAATATCTGCTTTACAACCACAACAATTTTTTTTAAGCAGTTCAGAGTTTAAAAAAATGCTTTCCTCTCCCTAAGGACTTTCTACCTGAAAAATTAATTGAACAGTAACTATTCCAAATTTATACTTTCTCAGAGATTCCTTTTAACGTACCTCCATCAGAAATGGGTATAAACATCTATCAGTACACTTAAACAAAAGTCAGCAATGTAATACAGACTTGAACTTTAGAACACAGGTATTTTGAAATAAAAAATCAATATATTCTGCACAAACCTATAGATATATGAAACCTATAGATACTATGAAATTAGACTATAAGTACCCTAAAATACTATTTTCTTTTCTGACGTATTCTGATGAGTTCACTGTTCCAAAATCATAACAGCTTAATCTCTATGAAGTACCAATTATTTAACTTTTCCCAACTTCGAAACTGTCTGTAGCCAAACCTCATCTGCGCTCATCTTTACTTTGTGGAATCTCCAACCACAACAGAGTTTGGAGTTGTAAACTAGGATCCAGTGTGCATACAAAATGGGAGAGATTGGGGGTGTGGAGCAGATTCTGAGTGAATTTATGGAAGAATGCATTGAGCCATCTTCTTCTGAAAACAAGAGATGTTGGAAAGAGGAAGTGAGTGTTCTGCCAAATCCCAATCCACTGGGCCTTTTGCCCGCTTAAGGCTAATTAGCTTCCCTTGTTAAACTCACAAGTGCAGCAGGCAAAAGTCAGAGTCCAGTCCCAGTTCAAGGTCAAACTCTGGTCTGGTCTGGTCTGGTCTGGTCTCCCTCTGGACCAGGGTAGCCTTTGGTCCTTCTGAAGCTGCCTTTTATCCTTGGATGTCTCATAATCCAAAATGCAGCTCAGCTGTGAGCTACATTGCTAGCCCCTTGTTAAGTCCAAATTAGGCTCAGCTGAGCCATCTCTTCAGTTCATGTCCATTCAAAGTCCCATCAAGGTCAAATGAAGCTCAGGTGTCCATCAGAGTCCCATTGGCCTTGATTGATTACAGCTGTGGAGCCAGCCCTGCCCTTCCCAGAGCTGTCAACCAGCTGTCAAAACATGGAATTGCTGTCAACACCACATCATCCACCTGATGATCTTCTGATCTTCCATTACAGTGAGCACCAGCATTCACAAGCTGTATGACTCCACCACAGCAAAAGTTCTGGCCTTCATGGTTATGGTGTGGTGGTTGCTGTCTTCTGAGAAGGCATTTGCAAAGGCAGAGGAGGAAGCATCAGTTACTGTCAAGGAATGGTTCCAAGAGCGAGGAGAGGAGCAGTTTACACAGTGAGTTCGGAGCCATGAAGCACCTGCAGCTCTAATCCCATCCCCCCCCCCGGCTCCACTACTGTAACACAGTGAAAGCCCATATCATGCAGTAGTAATGCAGATAGATTGCAAATCTAGAGTTGCACATACAATTTCGGGGGGGGGGGAAGCGGTTTTAAAAAATCATCCTGTTTTCTTTCTCATTTTGAAGGAGATAAGCAGAAGCGTTGAAAGGGCATGACAGATGCATGGAAGATTCACACAGGAAAGAATGCACTGAATAATATTCAGGGCCATCTTTATTATTATTATTATTATTAACAGTATTTATATACCGCTTTTCAACTAAAAGTTCACAAAGCGGTTTACAGAGAAAAATCAAATAACTAAATGGTTCCCTGTCCCAAAAGGGCTCACAATCTAAAAAGATGCAGATGAATACCAGCAGACAGCCACTAGAACAGACAGTGCTGGGGTGAGGTGGGCCAGTTACTCTCCCCCTGCAAAAAAAAAAAAAAAAAAAAGGAGCACCCACTTGAAAAATCTTTAAGACAACTGGACCAATTGCTCCCAACCGGGCCCTGTGCCTAAGGGGTCCCTACGGTGGGGCGATCTCCTCTAGTCTTGCCAATACACACAACAACACATTGAGACACACACCTAACACCATATTGCAGGCTTTTGAGGGAACAGCAAGATTTTAATTTTTTCTGAATGCATATAAATTCAGCAGCGTTTCTTTATGCTGGGTATAATTTGAAAAAGATTTTCTGCACTTGAATTATGTAATATGTTAATTGTAGAACAGCATAAAATATATATTTCACTGAAAAGTTAAAAGGACAACTATGTAAATATTTACATTTCAATGCTAATCTACACGTTTTGTAGGCTTAATTGTATGCAATTATATATTAAAATGGACCCAGATTCATTTAGTTCAGAAACTCACATGCACTTTTTAAAGCACAGTTTGATTTCTTTCCAAACTACAATAGAGATAGCAGATCTCCATAGATCTATAGTAGATACAATAGAGATATAAAGTCTATAATAAATTTTACTTAGATATATAAGATTCTACAGGTCATGGCTGTGAACTTGGGACCCTGTAGAAAAAGTTTCCAGTTGGGGCCTGTAGCTCCCAAGGTTTGCCCCAATAATACTTTTATCGGATGGGAAGTGAGAACCGGTATTCATAAGAAATGTGACTCCAGCTCAGAGGCTGTGCCCTTTGTCCTTGTGCCACTGAGGTTGCTCTCCTCAGTGAAGTCACTATCAGAGAGGAAGGAGCATCTCAGCTTCTCCTTGAAATTGTGGCCCATGCAGAAGTACAGGATGGGGTTCAGACAGCTGTTGAAATAAGCCAAACTGTATGACAAGCGAAGACCTATAAACACCACCCCACGGATCTTGGGTTCATATACTGCTTTCACTTTAAGAAAATAAAAAATGTGATAGGGGAACCAACAGATAAAAAAAGCCACAATCACTGCAGTGATGACCTTGAAGGGTCTGCTTGATTGTGACAACTGGTCCTTCCTGAGCCTCACAACAATTGCCCCATAGCAAGCCACAATGACACTGAATGGGATGGTGAAGCCAAAGATGAATCGGAGGAGAACCATAGCATGGCGGGTACTTCTTCCACCCTCAGAATTCATACCATAATTGTTCCTGCAGTGAGTGGTATTTGTCTCATTATCATAATGAGTTTCCTTGAAATACAACTGTGGAGAACAAACCATTAAAGCTAGGATCCAAACACCCAAAGCCGCAAAGGAAGCCAGCCGGGGTGTCCGGTGATTCCGAGACCACACAGGGCACCACACGGCAATACAACGGTCTATGCTGATCACCGTCAGGAGGTAAATGCTGGCAAAGAGGTTCAGGAAAACAATGGCATGCCGGAGCTTGCACATGATGCGGCCAAATGGCCAATGAAATGCCAGGCCTACGTGGACAATGTTAAATAGCAGGAAGAAACTGAAGGTGAAGTCAGCAATGGCCAAGTTGAGAATCCAGACAGTGTTGACCGTCTTCTTCATTCTGCAGCCAGTGATGAAAATGACTATCCCATTGCCTATGGTCCCCAACACAAAGACAAGGCTGTAAGTTACCATTTCAACAGTAATCACTCTTTTCAACAAAATATCATCCTCTTGTTTGTACTGTTTCAGAGGGGCACTAAGACCTGATGGTACACCTGTGCTCTCCATTGCTTGAATGAATATTTTTCTTTGCTCTTTTCCTCTGCCTTTTCCTGTCTGGAATAAACAAAGAAGGACATTAGAACTGCCAAGTTCAATCAGACCAATTTATTCTCTATGCTTTTTCTTTGAGCGAGGGATGTTCATTCACCTGTTTGAATAGTCCACTGTCAAGAGGATCCTGGGAAGATAATGTTTACGCCATCATCCTGCACCCAGTGGGCAATGGGTGAAGATTTTCTTTGTCTCAGCTTCCTGTATTTGCCCATTCCTCCATGCACTAGAACTTGCCCTTGTTATTTTTCTTTACATTCTTTTCAAGCACGTATACATTCATGTGACCATTTCCCCTCTCCTTCCATAAGAGCTAAAGGCCAATTCTTTTTCCTCCTTGATATTTCTTTTAACAAGTGGAATTCTCTCCTTTCTTTATCACCCACCATGAGTTTCATCTTGATAAAAGAGATACACTTTTCAACCCCAACTTCCAGACGTTTCACTCTGAGTAATGCTATTATTGGGCTCCAGTATCCCAGTTTCCCTAAAACAGTGGTCTCTGCCCTCTTGGTGCATAAAATGGGGTGACCAGAACACTCTGAAAAAAGGGGCAGAAAAAATTTTCATGTGTCTACTTTTCACAGGAAAAAAAGTCAGAAAAATTGATGAGAACATTTTTTTTTTTAGGGGGGGGAGATTCACTGTATGAAACTATGGGGTGTTTGGGACTTGAGCGTAGAAGACGGGTTTTTAAATCATTTCCTTGTCCAGAAGTGGTGGTTCCTTTGCCTGCTTTCATGGTGGAAAAATAAAAAGGAAAAAAAAAAAAATACCCAAAACTGAGGGCTGTTCCTGCATGATTTAAATATAATCTACATGCAACTGAATCTGCTACAAATGCCAGCTCCTTGTTGCCAATTTCATGAGCCAAACTTTCCAAAAAAGGTTCGCGCAACCCACCTCATCAACCCAATTGAGAAGTAGAATTTCTGCCTGAAGTTCCCAGGGACTCAGCTAGATGCAACTAACTGGACATTAGGAAGCAAAGCCAAGAGGGTGATCTCAAAGACATCCTGCTGTGACACCAGTTCACTCTTCGAGAAAATGAGTATACTTGTGCAAAACAAACAAAATATGTACCCTGCCCATGAAATCAAAGGACATTGGGGCTGCACCTATCACCATTCCCCATATTGAGACACTTTCCCTTGTTATAAAAAGGAACCAATTAGCAGAATTTGTTTTCAATCTCTCTTGTTTTCAGTCTGTCCCACCCATGCCTGAGTATGTCCTGTTAGCTCTCTGACCATGCTGAGTCAGAGACAAAGCTAACCATTTTGGTTTATGGCCAGTTGCAGGCAGCTGAATCAAATGAGTCAGCAGAATGACTCTGCACCTGAGCCTGCCACACCTTGCAGGATGTGATTGGAGGATCAGACAACAAAAACCCCAGTCTGCAGATCCACAATCGCAGTATTAGGTGTGAAATCGAGATACTGCTGCCCGTGACTTTGTTGAACTGTGTTTATGCTGTGACTGACCTTGGACTGCTTAACTGACTGTGTTGTTTGGAAACTAATTCGGATAAGTTAAACTGGACTGCTGTAATCTTTCGTGTATGACCTGGACCGTGTTGTGACTATTCTCCTTGCTATAATATATACCAGAAAAGTTAAAGGACTCTGCCGTATCTGCTGTTTCTTTGCATCCTGCCTTGATACTGGGACACACCCAAAGGTCCCCTTTGCAAACATTAACATGTTCCACTTACTTGATGGCTTCAAGATGCTTGTCGTGGTGGTTCTCAGAGGTTTGTCTCTGCCTGGTCCTTCTTGCCAGGTTGATGTGATGCAGAAGCCGAAGTTCCAGGGTGTTTCTACCCCTCAACTACTTGTCATAGCAACTACTTAAAGAGTGGTCCATTAAACCACTGACATGCACCTCACACCAACTGTCCCTGAGAAAGGATTTACTAGACATTCTACTTCCTCATTCTCAAACACCTCTCACACCTTCCCCACTTCCTTCAGGGTGACAAGCATAAGAGATAAGGTTGCAACATTAATTCGCTTGAACTCAGACCCAGCCCTGTATATTTTCTTGATTGACACACATGCAACCCAAAGCATCGTGGTTTGTACTAAAGACAGTGAATGATGACCAAGTTCTACGAGAAGTAAGTTAAAACCAACTTTCCCCGCCATTGATTTCAATGGTGCTTAGTCAAGACTCACTGTCTTTGGTGACAGCCCAGTGGAGGAATGAAGAATGTTGCACCCAGGTTGCTGGGGAGGACCTCCTGGGTGGAAGTACTTTGATCTTGCTCCAACTGCATAGACTCTTGATCTCTTTCTGGGCACAATCCAAAGTCCTAAATATCTTGGGCTCTGAAATTGTAGCAACATGGAAAAAGTTAACTGATGCATGCTGATTCAGCTGCCAACATGGAGAAAGCTGGCTCTGGATAAGAGCAGCACCTTCTACCGCTTTCCCTGAGAACATTTAAAAAAAGAAAAGAAAAAGGGCACTTTTCCAGCCTGTATGGTTATCAGTGGCTCAAGTTGGGTCAGGAAGATGAATGGGTGTCTTTTGTTGATTCTTCCCAGGAGGAATTTTTGGTAAGGGATTACCCCAAGTGAAGTTGGGCAGGAAGTCTGACTCAGTTGGTAGAGCTGCCACCTTGTATGCCTGAAGATCTGAGGCTGCCAGTTCAAAACAACCGGAAGTACCAGAGAACCGACAACATGCTGATATACTGATGAGCTGACCCTCGGTGGCAGAGAGGAGTTGCCGTCAAGTGGAGCGTGGGAGGCGAAGGGCCAGAGAGAGGCCAGACCAGGAAGGAATCCAGCTGGAATGAGGAGTTCTATGAAAGACTAGAACTATTCAATTGTAAAAATCCCTACAGGGGTTTAGAACAGCCCCCTATGTAAACCGCCTTGGATTAAAGTCTGTGGAGAAATCTGATGACCAAAGAAAGGCGGTATATAAATACCTGTATAAATATAAAGAAATAAATAATTTAGCAATCAGAAAATAAATTCAGTTTGGGTTCTTAGGTCATGTTCAAAAAGTCCAGAAGTTTTCCCCACATTTCACCCCAGCTATGTGGGGCTTTCTCAGGGGAATGAAATTAGTATAACTAATTAGTATAACTAGTGTTAGTAACACCCAAAAGACTCAGAGTTACATGAGATACCCTACTGCCTCATAAGCTAAAAACTACAGCAAGTATCCTAGCCAAAAGCTCCAAAGAGCCTCAAGCATAAGTAAATGTGCCCACCAGAGCACATCTAACAGAGCTTACTCCCATTCAAACATAAGGACTCAAAATCAGGATTTATATAGGCTTCTTCAATCAACTAACTGCCAGTCCACTCCCAGCCCCAATTAATAATAATAATAATAACAACAACAACAACAACAACAACAGGTATTTATATACCGCCTTTCTTGGTCTTTATTCAAGACTTTATTCAAGGCGGTTTACATAGGCAGGCTTTTATTTAAATCCCTTATTAAATAGGGATTTTTACAATTTGAAAGAAGGTTCTTTCTTTCAAGAACCACTACATTCAGGTGTTTCATTCCGATCTGGCTTCACATTCTGGCCTCCATCCTCCCAGAATGGAAGGAGCAGATGGAATAGCTCGGCTTCAGCTTGTCAGCTGCTTCAAGGTCGCACAGTGCCGGTGGCCTCGAACTGGCAACCTTGTGGATGTTATCTTCAGGCAGACGGAGGCTCTACCCTCTAGACCAGACCTCCTGCCCGACCTCCTGACCTCCTCTAGACCAATTACCTCATCACCACATTCATCACTTGGTTGTTCCTTCCCAACTTCCTTAAAGGCACCTATCCCTTCAATCTGTTCCTTATTATATCTTAAGATCTTGGTTTTACTGAGCACAGGAGTTCAGGTATGGATGAGGCTAAGCTGGCTTTTCTGTTCATGTTTATGAAGTTTATCCATTTTGATGGCCTCTGAATAGATCCATGCTATGTTCTCTAGCAATGTTCTCGCTTCTCCCTTCCCTGCCTCCTCCTCCTCCCTGGCCTTCTGTAGCCAATCGTAAGGCAAGAAGCTTACAGGGAGGAGATACTTCGCTCTGGTACTCTCCCCAAAAACCCCCTACCAGTAATCCAAATTGATGGCTGAATGTAGTGCTTTCCAAACTCCCAGTGTTCAGAGGATCATTTGCAAATCTGTTTGTCTGCTTCGAACCCCTTGTAGAGGGTTGCAAGGATGAAACATACTCTTTGGTTAGTGGGGATGTGTGCTCAGTTCATGTGCAGGCATCCAAGAGGGAGGATCAGGGTAGGGATTCCATAGCCAGGACCTAGCATTTCTTCGTTGAGTACTAGTCGTCCTTCCAAGAGAGAGGTGGTGCTGACCACACAAGCATCGCTGTATGGCCATCTTTTAGCTTTTACTTCTTATCATCCATTAGGTAGTGTCTAGTTCTCCCCAGGGGTCAATTGTGGTATTGCAGGCAGAATTTTTAGTCTGATTAAGGAGGAGGGGAAGCAGATGGGTTCTTTAGAAAGTCCTTTTCGTTCAAAGAAATGGCAATAAGGAAGGGTGAGGCCAAACCATGGTCTCCTTTTGGATCTACAGTGTTGATGGTAGCTCAAAAAGCAGCAAACCAAAAGGCCAGAAAGCTGTTCATTTGTCTTGTTCAGTTGTAAATAATTTTGTACCAGGAAATAGAATCAGCAATTTTAACCAGTGTGCCATGGCACACTGATGTGCCGTGGTTGGTCTGCAGCTGTGCTGCAGGAATTTGGGGAGGGTCATTTATTAGTAGGGCCGTTGGGGGATGTGAGCTCCCTGCCGGCAACATGGTGTGCCTTGTCAATTGTTTTTTTATAAAAAGAAAACTGATGGTGTGCCTTGGCAATTTTGGCACCTTGCCAGTGTGCCATGAGATGAAAAAGGTTGGGAATAGCTACAGTAGATGTTCCATGCTTGCCTTCTCCTACAGCCTTTGGTTGATGCAGGACTTGTACATCCATGGTACACTGAGTTGGTCACCTCACACATCTTGGTAGTTAATAAGTAGTAGATCTCTCTCTCTCTCTCTCTCTCTCTCTCCCCCTCACACACACACACACACACACACACACACACACACACACACACACACACACACAAAATGGTGGACCTGATCATTGTTGAGCCCCTTCATTGCTACTGTTTATGATTAGGGGAAAAGAAAATACGTAATAAGTTTGGCTACATGTTATCATGAGTTTCAACCATGTTACATCCTACCTTCTGGTCACCCAGCAAGCCCACCTCAGAATGTGACAGATCCAAGCAGGGGAAGATCTTATCTCCTCCAGAAGAAAAGAGTCAGTCACGCACCATGTTTTCCTTCCTGCCTCTCATGCAACATGTAGCTTGATTGCCAAACATCCTGCATACTGAGCATCTGGTCCCAGTAGCCTTGCTTAGGGAGAATGGCTGCTGTCTCGGACTTCAAGACCATGTTCCTTCATGAAAGGACCTGTGACTGTGACGCTCCTTCAGCCTGCTGCGTTACCAGATCTAGAGCAAGATTAGAGAGATCAGGTTATTTTTATGTTGGGAGTTGCACCTCCTTTTCTCCTCTATCTACAGTGTACAGCAGTGTACTGATTTTCAACCAGTGCACAGAGGCACATTGGTGTACCACAAAAGTTCTGCAGGTGTGCTGCAGGAGTTTGGTGCATAGCATTGGAAATCATTGAAAAGCTCTTCCGGGTTCTGCGGCTCCATTTCTAAGGCAACAGCCTGTAGTAACAAATTGTCTTTCAATTCTTTGATGGAAAGTAGTTAATATTCTGTATGTATTTATTTGCAAATGTCTATACGGCTTTTCCCCAGGTAACAAAACCTGGTGCACAAGACAATTTACAACACACACATAAGAAACTACACATGAGGAGAATCCCAGTACCATAAACAGAAGCCTAAAATCAGCAGGCAACAGAGAGCACAATATGTATATCGAAGGGTGCAATCCTAACTGCACCCCAGGCCAGTGCAAGTCCCTTGCACTGGCTCGGTAGGGTCACAAACATACCATAAAGCATATTTTTGCCTCCCTTGGAGTAAGCTGTGCGGGCTCATGCAGGTATACTGATCTGCAGAGGCCAGATTCCACTTCAGTAGCAGTAGGTGAGTCTGTACCAGACGGGGTAGGCCGGTGCAGAGGTCTGGGGGAGGCATGGGGAGGGCGGGGAGGAGGTGGAGAGGAAGCATTTTGGGGCAGGAGGAGGGTGTGCCTAGGGGCAGGCATGTGGGGAATGGGAGGCAGTGCTAGAATCTGGCGGTTATGCCAAATTCTAGTCCCATTCCTGGGCAGCATGGAATGGCTCCAGGCTGCTCCATTCTGCTTGGATCTGGGCCACCTCATCAGGTAGACCCATTGGGGTTGCTGTTGTTCTATCTGGGGTAAGGGGAATTTTCCCCCTTGCCTGGGGACAAGCCACAGCCAGCCCCAAACTTGCGCTGGATACATTTGCAGGCCCCCCAGCTTGCCTGTTCCAGCACAAGTTAGGACTGTGCTGTGGAAGAAGTGGTGTCAGACAGAGAAACGGAGATACTGAATACAAGGAACAGCATGTCATTAGAGAGCTAATTGTAAGTGTTTGGTGCTTAGACAAGTGAGTCCGATTCTGAAAATTGAGCAAGGAAAACAAAACAGCTGATGATGTTGGACAACTGCCCAACAAACAAAGAAGAGCATTACACAGAACAGCAATTCTGCTCACTCAGAGCATACTCTGATCTGGGAAATAAAAGACACTTACAGTACTGGTTTGAGGGCAGGGCCAGTCCAAGACCTCCTGATGCCCAAGGTAGCATGGCAAATGCTACCCTCCCCCGATGATGCACCAGCCTTGGCTCCTCTCACTCTCCAAGGCTCTAGCCCAGCACTCCTCTCCCCCCCCCCCACATTTCCTCTTCTTCTTTACCCCCTTCTTCCTTTTCCAGTCCAGGGAGTGAATGGAGAAGGGGGAGCAGCGGAGCCAAGCAGGTGGACAGAGATGGGCACCCCCCACCAACCTGCTGCCTCAAGCAACTGCTTCATTTAGGGCGTAATCCTAACCCCTTATGTCAGTGCTTTCCAGCACTGACACAAGGGCAATGCAGCTCTGAGGTAAGGAAACAAGCATTCCCTTACTTTGAAGAGGCCTCCATGAGTGCCACCCAACTGCAGGATGCAGCACATGTCCCATTGGCACCGCTATTCCAGTGTTGGAAAACACTGCCATAAGGGACTAGGATTGCGCCCTTAGTTTCATAGATGGACCAACCCAGTTTGGGAGTGCCAGCTCCCTCCAGACCAGGGTTTTAACAGTTCTATCCAGTCAATTAAAAATGTAAAAGTTTAACTGGCATACATGATTGTGCCATTCTCACCATCCTGATTGTGCAAGATTTCTTAGAATGTCTGCTTCAACCCAGTTTCAGTTGAGAAATTGAGAAATTGAGAAATTGAGTTGCATCAAGAATTGTGTAAAAACGTCTGGGGCTACTGGAGTCTTTGTGCGCACCAGTCCCGAAAGCAGGCAGAGACAAGACAAAGGCAGAGCGGACCAGACAGAGAAACCCCTGAGGACAACCATATAGAAAAGCAGATTGAAGTCACCAAGTGAGCGGGCTGCACTCCGAGCACTCAGTGGAGTGGCGATAAGGCGGTTGGAAGCCAATGCTGGTAGGTGCTCTTTGCAACCATTGAAGGTTGAGATGAAAAGGGGGGTTTGGACATCAAGGTCAATGCAAGTCCTTTCATTGGAATGTTACAAATTCTCTCCAACTTGAGTACTAAAAATGGTTACTCCATCAGCTAAGGTTCTGTGACTGAGGTTACAATCCTAACCACACTTTCCTGAGAGTAAGCCCCATTGAACAAAATAGGACTTGCTTCTGAGTAGACCTGGTTAGGCTTGTGCCCTGTTTTCCTACTTATCTGCTTGTTTTTCTCACATACTTTAAAAAATCATTTTGTGGTCAATGAAAGGAAACTCTAGAGTTTAGGCAAGATGTTTTGGATGTTGTGATGACACAAACAGAACAGGATGCACAAGACTTTCCTGTTTTGTTCCCCAACATTACTTACAGCCCATCTTAGAATTTCCAACTCCTGATGGATAAACTGCTTGTGAAGTGTGCTTGTGTTTAAATGGTAGCAGAGGTCTTGCAAGGAGAGAAGCCTTTGTGCAGCTCCACTCTTGCAAGTCACTGTTTCCCATTTTATTTTGTGGGGCCTTGGTATAATCGAGCCCAGTATTTGTCAACCATTGTTCCATGGCGCATTGGTGTGTCTTGAATGGTTCGCAGGTTTGCCGTTGGAGGAGGGTCATATATTAGTAGGGTCATTGGGGGATGTGAGCCCCTGGCCAGCAAAAAACCGATGGTGCGCCTTGACAAATTTAGCATCTTCTCGGGGTGCCCTGAAATGGAAAGGTTGATAATAGCTAGTCTAGCCCTACAGTAGGCTGGATCAAGTTGAAGTATCCTGGGGTTCTAGCATAGCAAGATAGATCCTAGTCAATTGCAATAACATACAACATACAACAAACCTTTATTAGGCATATAACCTAGTCAATTGCTTTCAAGATGCTAATTCCATGAGAAAAACTTCCTACTTTACCCCAACCAAATCACTAATATACAAGCACACAAAAACTGGTGGAGTGTATCTCTTCTCATTTGAAGTTTATGGAGGGTGACAAGGAAAGAAAAGAATACATTTCTGCTTGTTAACAGTGGTGCATTAATGCCCCAATTTCCAAAAGTGGGATAAAAAAAAATACAGTCCCCAACCACTTTTTTCTTGCTTGTTTGTGGAAAGTGGTGAGATAATAAATGCACTTTTTTTTCCAGAAAGTTAAGGTCACCCCATTTTATGCACAAAGAGGGCAAAGATAACTGTTTTTAGGGAAACCGAGGCCATGGAATTTTTTGCAGGGCCCCCACTGTAAGTAAAAATGAAACTTTTTATAATAAGGGACAATACTTTGTAATCCATGTCAATTGAAGTCCTTAAGTAACAGATAAACACCAATCAAAATCTGCAAAGCAAGAAATCAGCACTCCTCAATATCAGCACCTTGGAGATAACCTTGGATAACTCATTAATTACTGAAAACCTAGGCATCTGGCAATGAACAGGGTTCTCAATGTGGGGGGTATTTATAGGCTTGTTTTACCAAAGACTTGTGTTCCCAGAAAGTGGCAGGGTGCCGATAGGTGCTGATTCTGTTCGGAGGTTGCAAAGCAGATGAGGCACCTCTTGTAGCAGGTAACACAATGTAAAATAGGAGGTTTTTCTCTCAAGATGTTTACAGGGTATTCAGAGGTCAAGCAGACACCCCATCCTTGAGGTTTGTTTTACTGAAGTAATTTATGTCCAGCTAACTACAAGGTGAGCAAAGGTAATTAGCTGAGCTGCTGCAATAGGCAGCTCAGTGTAAAATACTAGGTTTATTCTCAAGTTTTGTGCATGGTATTCCCAAGTCTTGCAAGAACTAGGTCTGTGTGCTCTGCTAAAAAAAAAAAAAAATGGGGGGGATATTCTTGTGTGAGGTCAGCAGCTGGATATAATTTACATGAGGATCTAAACATCAGCACCATGGACAGTACAGCACCATGGACATTTGCGCAAGGATCTGAATATCAGCACCATGGACAGTACTGCGCCATGGACATTTGCACAAGGATTTGAGTATCAGCACCATGGACAGTACAGCACCATGGACATTTGCGCAAGGATCTGAATATCAGCACCATGGACAGTACTGCGCCATGGACATTTGCACAAGGATCTGAAAATCAGCACTATGGACAGTACGGCACCATGGACATTTGCACAAGGATCTGAATATCAGCAGCATGGACAGTGCTGCACCATGGACATTTGCACAGGGATCTGAATATCAGCACCGTGGATAGTACAGCACCATGGTCATGTGCACAAGGATCTAAATATCAGCACCAATGATAGTACTGCACCATGGACATTTGCACAAGGATCTGAAAATCAGCACCATGGACATTTGCACAAGGATCTGAAAATCAGCACCATGGACAGTATCTTTCTTTCCAAGACACATTTTCACCAATTATGCTTCAGGCATATGGGAAAACATTGAATTTTTTTCTGAAGGCACTTCCCTCACCTTGGAGGTCCACGGCAACTCTTGCACAAACACACCTTTGGCAAAACTGTAGTAATACAATCTCGGTTGGAAATGGGTATTAGAAGAGAAAAAAATTAGACTTATGGAAGGAGAGGGGATACAATCACATACCCATATATGCTTAAAAAGTGTGCAAAAGGAACAAAAATAACAGGGGCAATTCCTAGTGCAGGAAGGGGAAAAAGTGGGGGGGGGGGAAGGGAAGGAATAAAGGAAACCCAGGCCAAGAATATCTTCTCCCAGTTTCCACTGGGTGTAGGACAATGGATTTAATAGTGTCTCCCAAGACCCCCTTGCCAATGAACTATTCTAACAGACCCTGCAGAGTTGGGTACTTGTCCATAATCTGACTCTAAACAGATAGTCTCTAACAAAGAATTGACATCCTCATAATGATAACCACTATCATAGATAGCTTTTAATAGCAAATAAAAAAGTTCTTGAAAGATGAGTGACTGGAAACCTCCATAGACAAAAGTGTGCTACACTTGAAATCTGGGCACCTCCTAAATAAGAGGGAAGGCTATCCATTTAATGCCTCTTTTCTGAGCCTTCTAAGGTTCTTTACTAACTGTCCTTAGAAAAAGAAAGATGAACTAATTGGGCTGAACTGAAATGGCTTAACTTCTTATGTTTTTCTTCTTTTATTCCAGATAGGAAAGGACAGAAGACAACAGTGAAGAAAAAATATCAGTTCAAGCAACTCTACCAATGGAGCATACGAAACATTGTTTTAAGGTTCTCATTGAGAATGGGATATCTCCCATGCCAGAAGCACTGAAGGTTTTCTCCATAGTAGCCTACAGCCTTATCTTTGTGTTGGGGACCATTGGAAATGGGCTGGTGATTTTCATCATGGGTTTCCGAATGAAGAAGACGGTCAACACTGTCTGGATTCTCAACTTGGCCATTGCTGACTTCACTTTCAGCTTCTTCCTGCTATTCAACATTGTCCGTATAGCCGAGAACTTTCATTGGCAATTAGGTCCTGTCATGTGCAAGCTCAATTATGCCATGGTTTTCTTCAATGTCATTGCCAGCATTTACACCCTGACGGTCATCAGCATAGACCGTTGTATTGCCGTGTGGTGCCCTGTGTGGGCTCAAAATCACCGGACACCCCGGTTGGCTTCCTTTGTGGTTTTGGGCATTTGGATCCTGGCTTTAGTGTTGTGCTGTTTAAATTTATATTCAATGAAAAAATTTACTTATATAAAAAATGAAACTTGCTGCTTTAACCATTATAACATGCCTTATGCGGAAGAAACAAAAGCCCAGTATGCATTGGTTACCACCAGAGTCATCATTAGCTTCATCATCCCCTTCATTGTCATTGTGGTTTGCTACGGCGCAATTGTGGTGAGGCTGAGGAGGGACCAGTTGTCACAATCGAGCAAGCCCTTCAAGGTCATCACTGCTGTGATTGTGGCCTTTTTTGTCTGTTGGTTGCCCTTTCACATCTTTTCTTTCCTTCAAGTGAAAAACTCATCTGAAGCCCAGAAGCATGTGGTGTCTATAGGTCTTCCTTTGTCAGTCATTTTGGCTTCTTTCAACAGCTGTCTGAACCCCATCCTGTACTTCTGCATGGGGTACAATTTCAAGGAGAAGCTGAGACTCTCCCTCCTCTCTGTCCTTGTGAATGCCTTCACTGAGAGCAGCACCCACAGCAACACAAAGGCTGAATCCTCTGCTGAGCTGGACTCACCCAGCAAGTAAATACTGATGCTTACTCCCTCGTTCCAACCCTTCCATTTCTCTGAAGAAGGTTACTTAATGTGTGCTTTCCTAATGAATTTGCCTTGCATCTATTGTTCCCTTTCTAGTCTTCTGTTTGTCTCCTCCGAAGTGAAAAATATAGGAAGATTTTTTTTTCACTCTTTTTCTGAAATTGTGCACTACGATGGTGCAATATGGCATTTCACTCATTGTGTGAAATTTTGCTGTGTGTTTCAGTCAATACTGCTAAGGAGATGTTCCTCAAACACGGTAAAGATTTTAATGAGTTACTTTGTAGAACCAGCTGCTCTGATGCTACAAATAGCTCCTTTATAATTTAATAATTTCTTAATTCCTTTCCATCTCCGAATAAAATGTTGTTGGTTTTGAGCTTGTTGTTGTTCATGTTTGTGGGTCGGGGAGGGAGCATTTTGCCCTGTTACTCTCCACCAAACTCTTCTGACATTAATACGAATTGATATTTGAGGGTAGCAGTATGCAACAACTTATATTTAAAGGAAGCTGACTCTCTCAAAAATGTTGCTAACTTTGTCTCTGGGGTATTCGCAGGATGGAATTTTTTGGGTTTTTTATTACTTTATGGTGAGTTGGGGGGGTAATGGATGATTATGATTGTTTGTCTCTCGGGCCCAGCCAAGAGGAGCAGGAGAGCCAGTAGGTATGACCAGGATCCAGCCCCCATGCAAGGGGTCGCCTTTGGAGTAAGGACTGGGATCGCATAGCCAGAAGGGGTGGAGCTGGTTGAGCCAGATACTGGCTCATAAGGAACTGAGCAGCCATAGGAACAGGGCGCTCCTTCTTGGGCTCTGACTTTGGGAGGGCAGCAAGGGGAAGCAATTCCAGTCCTAGTGCTAAACTTTTACCTAGCCCTGAAAGGGTCAAAAAGATCCCTAGTCAACCCCAAGACTCCAGGGGGCAACCCTCCGGGGATCCTTGGGGGATAGCTGGCCCCAAGGAAGAGGGAACGCCTCAGAAGCCAGGTGTGCGAGGGGCATCCCAGGGATTCTCCTGCCCAGCCCCTGACAATCCAAGGGGGGCCTGGGGAACCTGCGGCCAGTGGAACCCTGGCCACCAACAACTGCTGCCCCATCCTGAGGGGAACTGCAACCAGCTTCTTGGGCCAGCAAAGCTTGCTGCCAGCAGCAAGCAGTCGCATCTCTGACCAAGGCAGCAGACCGGACCAGAGGTGCAGAGACCCTGAAGTCTTGCCGCTACTTCTCCAGACAACATTTCTCGGGGGAGGGGGGGGCAGTGGTCCACCAGCCCTGGACACCTCAGCTGAAAGACGTCTCAAAGGGGAGGGAACCCCCTGTGTTCCCGCATACAAAGACTGAGGCACTACTCGTGCTAAGAACTAATACCAGGGGTCTTGTGAAGCATCAAGACCCTGATGAATGTAAAATTTATAACCCTACTAAACCATTTTCATAGACCACTTTCACCGGTTCCTTGTCTCCTTCAATGTTGGGTTAAGTCAGCCACCACCCATACCGGCTCGTCAGAAGCTCCACCTCTTGGCCCCACCCAGGGGATGGACGCAACATGTTTTACTGTATTGCTTTTTTTCTGTTTGTGGTTGTGTTTTATTAAATTACATTTCCTTTATCTATACCACTAAAGATCTTATGTACTTATGCATGTAGAGGAACTTCTGCACATCCATCTGCTTGTTGTCAAAGATTCCACAGTTGGGGGGCATGCAGGCTCTGTCAGCGTGCAGACGTTCAGGCAGAATTATGAGGGTAGTGATTTCACGGGCAGGGTATGCCATTCATTCCTCTTCTAGTACAAGTACAGCCTTTGCCCCCAAGAGAGAGCTGGTTCCAAAGCACCATCTCTGCAAGGTCACCCTTTTGCTTTTTCTTCCTACCTTCAGCTATCAATTTGTATTACCGTTAGAGGGTTTTGGTGGTGGGCGACAGGGCAAAGGGCCAGCTCCCTGACACACAAGCATGAATGACAATGATGTGCAAGCAAGAAATATTTTATTGAAAAATGGGAAGGAAAGAAGCACAACTGTCTGTGTTAAGTCAGAGTGGCTTGGGAAATAACTCTCTCTTAAGTCTTTTGCAAGGCAGAGGACTTTCTCCTTAGCAATATCAGCCAAAATGCAAAAGCAGATTCCACACACTGAGTGACACACCATTTAGCACATTAGTTGTGCAGGGAGATTGAAAGTGCTGAGCTGCACAATCCATTTCAGAGACAGTCGCTTAATGACCTTCTGCTTAATGATGGACCGCATATACAACAGTGGTCAAAGCACAACAGAGGGGTTCTTAATGAGGCAGTCAGGTCTCCCATAGCCTGCAGCAGAGTGTGTGTTGACACAACAAAGAAGCTTTTAATGCAGAGAAGAGGCAATCGGTCTCCAGTAGCCTGTGCAGCCAGCTAGGATTTGGCAGGGAGTGTCTATTTCAGCCATTTTCAACCACTGTGCCGTGGCACGCTGGTGTGCCGCAAATGGTCCCCAGGTGTGCCGGGGGAATTTGGGAGAGGGTCATTTATTAATAGGGCCATTGGGGGATGTGAGCCCCCCACCAACAGCATGGTGTGCCTTGACCATTTTAGTGCCCTTTCGGTGCGCCACGAGATGAAAAAGGTTGGAAATCACAGATCTATTTATGCAACAAAGGCACTAGATTGGACTGAATGTTCGCTTAATGACCTAATTGCATAACAACGGGGATTGGAGAATGTATTCCTGTCGTTAAGTGGTGCACTACTTTCTTTTTCATTTTGAAGCAGAGATGAGGCATAATAGAAAGGGCATAATAGATGCATAGCACATACATTTCAGAAATACTGCGATGAATAATATTCCTCAAAAAATTGGGAGGTTTGGAAGGAGATGAGATACGTTGTGTTATTATTGTTTTAATTAATTCTTGATGTAAATGTTTATCAGTGCACATAAACAGAAGTCAACAATGTAAGTACAGACACGAACCGAAGAATACACCTGTTATGAAAACAAAAAAAAATCAATATATTCTTCACAGTACCCTAAAATATTATTATGTTTTCTGATGCTTTCTGATGAGTTTGTCTATTCCAAAATCTTAAGAACTTATTCCACACGAAGCACAAATTATTTTCCCCATTCTCTGGACTTTTTGTAGCCAAAACTCTAAATTATTCTCTTCTCTTTATGAAGTTTTGAAGAGGGACTTACAGCCCAATCCTATTCCCGGCAGCTCCACTGGGTACAGCAGCACCAAATATATCTACCACTGCATCCAGATAGCATCATCGGGCCTCCAGAAATCTTTTGGTGGGAAGAAGACTTTCGTCCCCTTTCCCCGGGGAAAGCCCCAGGTTATTTTGCTGGAATTGAGAGCCTCCGTGTCCAGCTTTGCAGCCTGGCACAGAGGTTAAGATACGGTGTTCCACCAGTCCCACACACACACACCCCAATCCTGGTTCCACCAATATATCCATATATTGTTATATAAATCAATATATGCTGCACAAACTATTAAAGAAAGTACCTAAAATATTATTTCCTTTTCTGATGTATTCTGATGAGTTGTCCATTAGGTGGACTAGGTGAGTCACGAGCCAATTTCAGGTGGGTCCCCATTCATTTCAAGATTTTATTTTTAATATATTAGACAATGCTACTATGGTATGTGACTGCATTTGGGGAAATGTTACAGATCTATACTTTTAACAAGCTACTATGTATATTATTTTAACAATGATAGTAAATGGGACTTGGTCCTGGGTAAGTGCGGGTAGGATTGCAGCCTAGGATAGTTAAAAATTGTCCTGCTTGATGATGTAACTTCCAGTCATGACATAACTTCCGGTTGGTCCTGACAGATTCTCATTCTGAAAAGTAGGTCCCGGTGCTAAATGTGTGAGAACCACCACACTAGACATTATCCTTCAGTTAAGAGGCTGGAAAGAGGAAGTGAGCACAGTTTTCACATGCAGTGTGACTGCACATCAGCGGAGGATCTAGCACTTGTCTTTGTGTTGCTTTCCTCTGTGAAGGCATTCACAAGGGCTGAGAGGAGAGAGCATCTCACCTTCTCCTTGAAATTGTGCCCCATGCAGAAATACAGGATGGGGTTCAGACAACTGTTGAAAGAAGCCAGACCGTATGAAAAGAAAATCCCCACAGACACCACCCCACGTAACCTGGGTTCACGTAAGGCTTCCACTGCAAGGAAAGAGAAGACATGATAGGGGAACCAACAGATAAAAAAGGCTACAATCACTGCAGTGATGACCTTGAAGGGCTTGCTTGCTTGCGACAACTGGTCTCTCCTGAGCCTCAGCACAATTGCCCCGTAACAAACCACAATGATGACAAAGGGGATGATGAAGCCAAAGATGAATCGGAAGAGAATCAAACCAAAGAGGATACGTCTTCCTTCTTCATCATTGTTATCATAGGTATTCACACATGCAGTTGCATTTGCCTTGTTATCAAAGAACATCTCCGTGAAATATAAATCTGGGCAGAAGAACACCAAAGCCAGGATCCAAACGCCCAAAACCACAAAGGAAGCCAGCCGGGGTGTCCGGCGATTCTGAGCCCACACAGGGCACCACACGGCAATACAACGGTCTATGCTGATGACCGTCAGGAGGCAAATGCTTGCAAAGAGGTTAAAGAAAACGACAGCGTAGTTGAGCTTGCACATGACTTTGCCAAACGGCCAATAATAGTCCAGGCCTATATAGACAACGTGGAATAGCAGGAAGAAGCTGAAGATGAAGTCGGCAATGGCCAAGTTGAGAATCCAGACTGTGTGGACCGTCTTCTTCATTCGGAACCCAGTGATGGAAATCACCAGCCCATTTCCGATGGTTCCCAACACAAAGAGAAGGCTGAAGGTTACTAAGGCAATAGTATTCACTTCCTTCAACAAAGCACGTTCCTCTTGCTCGTTCTCATCCAGATGCTTATAGCTGAGTGTAGTAGAATCATAGTAAGGTACAGTTGTGCTCTCCATTGCTTGAATGTTCTTTGCTGTTGTCTTCTGCCTTTTCCTGTTTGGAATACAATAAGAAGAACCATTTTGGATCAGGGCAATTGGTTCACCATTCCTTGTCTAAGAGCAGCTAGCAAAAGACCTTTATACATTCAGGGCATGACATGGATACTCTTCCTTTTTTTTTTCCTTGTGGAAGACCTAGATTTCAGATGCAGCAGGCCTTTTCCTATGGGGGTTTCTGGCTGCCCCATCTTTCGTGCACTAGTCTGTCTCTTTTTGAAAGGCATCTAGATAGCAGGTATCCCATCACTTCTTTTTAATGGTCAGAGCACTATCGCTTTAGATTCAGATTATCCACAAGTACCCAATTCTGCAGGGTCCATTAACTTGTTGGAATGTTTCATTGGCAAAGGGGCACAGTTCAAGACATCATTGTTCACCCAGTGGGTGCTGGGAGAAGACATTCTTTGTTTGAGCATCCTTTATTTTTTTCCTTCTTTTGCCACACCTTTTTGCCCCCCTCCACACAAAAATAATGTGCATGACCGCATTAGCCCTGCCCCTTTCTGTACAGGTGAGGCAGAGCTGGAATGGGTCACCCATTGGCTGAGTCTCCAGCCAGGTGTGGAGCTGCCATCCTGGGAGGTTCTACTTCAATACCCGCCTGTGACCCTCCTGATATGACTTCCCCAGCTAATGCCCACAAGTGAAACTCTCTCAGAACAATCCCACTGCATTTTCCAGGGTGTGGAATGAGAGGGAGGGTCTTAGCATGCCAACAGCTCTGGCCTCGCTGGTTGAGTATTGGGTTTAATTTGGTGAGGCTTCTGCCATTTCTACACCCACCAAAATCGACCTGCATGGGGCAGTAAGTGGCCACAGGCCCAAGCTTCAACACACCTGTCTCAACCCTAAAGGCTTGACCAGGATAGGCTCTATAAGTTCTCAGACAGATGGCAGCTTTGAGTCATTTTGTATGCCCATTGACCAACCATATCATCCAGGGGAGGCAGAGATCTAGGATCCTTTTCCCAATATTAAGGACCCACACCCGTAGGGTTGTTAGTTGATTTTTTTACTCAACTGCCAATCTGTAAATAATGAAGTGGTCCTCTGTTTTGTGCACTCATTTGGGGCTTGCACGTGAGGCTAAATACTCTACTTAAGCATACATGGGGCCGTTAGCGCACCCAATGGCATGCTGGCGGTGAATTACCCTGCCCCTGGCACAACAGATTTAGGCTGCCTGCTGATTAGTTGCTCAGCAAGGTGTGCGCTTGGGAGAGCTCAGTCCATTCCCAGCCAGTGTCCCCACCTGCCTGCCCTCCAGCTAGTCTGAGAGTAACTGGCTGCTCATCAAGGGCCAGGTAGGAACTTTTTGCTGCTACCCTATGGCCATTGGATGACAGTTTTTTTCACCGATCCCCAGCCTGGCAAGGAGGTGTTACGGTTTCTTCATGGCTAGATTAAGGTTAGTCAGTTAGTCACCTGGCATCAGACATGTGGGGTAGGGTAGGCAGAACTTTATCTCAGTGTCCAATCTGAGCTGGCAAAGTCAGAGGGGCAACCCTGCTAGATCCATTGGACTGCTCCAATGATGCCCGATCGACGTGAGGAGGCTGGCTGGCTAACTCCACTGACTGAACTGGCAAGGCCTGGCAAGGTGCATCTTGGAGACCCAGCAGTTCTGCTGTTTTGACCCTTTGGGGGTGACAAAGAAAGGCGGGCTCAAAAACTCATTGAGTGTCATCTGGAGTCAGGTGGATGCCCTATGAGATAAGGGGGAACGCAGATGGCAAGGACAGTTTCTCCCACTTAGTACCCTGCACGTGGGAGGGCTTGGGGTTTGCCCTTACGTTTAGCCCTGCTGCAGAATCATTGTTAATTTCAATAAAAGTGGCCCATTTAAATCCAAGATGCAGTCTGTTGTTTTATATATCAGATTAAATTAGCTTCCTCTGCCAGGAAGCCCCAACCAAACCACTAATCTCCAGCCTGCCAATGGAAGGAAGTCTTCCTTGTCACCCACCGTAAATTTCATCTCAGCAGCAGAGATACGCTGCACCAGTTTCAATACAGCCTGAGAATTAGTGGTTTGATTGGGGCTTCCTGGCAAAGGAAGCTAATTTTCCAGAAGCCTCTCCTTCCAAAACACACATCCACACCCTCTTTCAGCTACAGCTTTCTGGTTCCTTCTCCTCCATCTATCACACTCCCTCCCAATATATATGCACTGTCCTTTTAACCATTTTTCTGCTTTTGATGTCTTCCATTTGTATTTCTATAACCTGCTCTAGGCATTACTTCAATCATAGCTACATTTCCAAGATGTCTAGTTTATGTGGGGTGCATACAGTGTTAGGATTTTTGCCTTTCATCGGGATCCTTCTTTTTTTTTGGACATATCATTATCTTTCCACTCCTCCTTTTCAACTGCAAATCACTGCAGTTTGTGATGGGAAAAGCTTGTGCCTCCTAAAATCCACAGGAGACTTTTAAGTTAACCTCACATGAAAAAAGACAAGACATGGGAGTGTTTTTGGAGGTACTAGCAACTCCAAAAAGAAAAAAAAGTACCCAGTAACTACTTGCCATAATCACTAGAGCTATAATCCATCTTGAGGCAGGGATAATGGGAATTTAAGTTCCATCTCATCATGGTTTCTTTTGGGTCGCATGCAGGGAAGGTGGACAGAGTCTGTCTGCCCAACTTCTCCTTCTTTAGTGCAGGCACCTACCCTGAGGGAGACAGAAGCAACTGTTCACCTCCCCTTTGGGTGTCAGCACCAGGACTCCAACCAGAGCTGAGCTCATGCCAAAATCTGGTTCTCACCCCCAACCCCAGGAAAGGCAAAAGGGGTCACTGACCTTTTCTCTGGGAGCCTCCACTCTTACCTCTGATCTGTTGCTTTTTGCTGACCAGCTCTCAGGGGTATGTGCAATTTCTTTGCTGAATTCTCTCTGAGCGTCCAATTTGAGCTGCAGTTTGATTTGTGCTCCAAATGCCAGTTCCTTATTTAAGTTCCTTCCACTGCACTTTTGAAGGAAGGCTTACACCCTCCCCCTGCCTTGTCCATCCAATTGAAATTAGCATTTTGCCTGCAAGGCCACAATTGATGACCCCGGAGACACTACAAGGTGCACTATAGAGAACAAAGGCAAAAGGGTGACCTCCTCACAGAGATGCCCCTGCAGTACCAGTTCTCTGGGAGTCAACAGTTATACTAAATGAATGGGTGCTGGATCCTGACCTTGAAATCCCTACCATCCTATTTCTTCCTGAATTTCTGCACATGCATGCTGCCTAAAACTCTCCTTACCTGTGGAATCTCCTGCAACATGCAAAAGCCCAAAGCAGGCAAGGGGATAGGAAAAGATCCTCTGAACACAGGAAGTTTGAAAATGGCTACCTTTGGTCACCAATTTGTATTACTGCTGGAGGGTTTTGGTGTTACTATCGGAAGGCTTTGGTGAGGAGTAACAGTCCAGAGAATCCTCTCCCTGCCTCCCTGCCTCCATGTCTCTCAAGCATAAACAACGTGATGAAAGGAAAAAAAAATTTATTCAGAAATGGGAAGGAAAGCATATGAGGAACTCCAATGGGAACTCCAATGAGTTACATCAGAGTGGTTTGTTTTGCAAAGAGACTCCCAGTAAAGCCTTCAGTAAGACTAATATCTCAGACACCACACAAATTGTGAAACACTAGATTGTGCAATAGTAATGCAGGCAGAGCATCAGAGCAGACTTGCAGAACCCATTTCAGAAAACCAGTGGGGGAGGGGAGACTTTCTGTTTTCTTTTTGGTTTAATGGCAGATTAAGCTGAAGAGTCGAGAGGGTGTAATAGATGCATAGTAAATGCATTTAGGAAAAAGGCATTGGACAATATTCTTCGGTAAATTGGGAGGGTCGGAACGAGGAAGCGAACACCAGCATTCACAAGCTGTGGGACTCCAGATCAGCTGAGGGTTTGACCTTTGTGTTGCTACCCTCAGTGAAGGCATTCGCAAGGGCTGAGAGGAGGGAGAATCTCAGCTTCTCCTTGGAGTTGTACCCCATACAGAAGTATAGGATGGGGTTCAGGCAGCTGTTGAGATAAGCCAACAAGACGACAAGAGAAGAGCTATATACATCTCCACATCATCCATCCTGGAATCATATAAGGCTTGAACTAGATGCAGGGAGGTGGCAATGAGATGCAAGTATCTTGTGGTCTTGCGTGTGCTCCCTGAGGCATCTGGTGGGATGCTGTGAGATACAGGAAGCTGGACTAGATGAGCTCTGGGACTGATCCAGCAGGGCTCTTCTTCTGTTCATATAGACTTTAAGTAAAGAAAAGGTTTGAAAGGGGTACCAACAAACAAAAAAGGCCACAATGTCAGTGGTGAACTTCACAAGGTCAGTGATGACCTTGAAGGGCCTGCTTGATTGTGTCAAGTGGTCCCTCCTGAGCCTCACAACAATTGTGCTGTAGCAAACCACAATGATGATGGTTAATGGTGAAGCCGAGGATGAATCGGATGAGACCCAGAGCGTAGTGTCTGCTTCTTCACCCTCATCGTGCATGACATAAGAGTTCCAGCAGTAAGTTGTGTTTGTCTCATCATCATAGTAAGTTTCCTTGAAATATAAATTTGGGGAACACAACAGCAAAGCCAGAATCCAAACGCCCAAAACCACATAGAAAGCCAGTTGGGGTGTCTGGTGATTCTGAGCACACACAGGACACACAGAGAAATACAATAAGCTACAATGATAACCATCAGGAGGTAAATGCTGACAAAGAGATTGAAGAAAATCTCTCCCCCCCCCCCCCCCCGGAGCACATGACAAAACACAAAGAATGCAAAGTACAGGTGACAATCTCTTGCTCCAAGGGTCACTTGCCTTGGAGTGAACGGAAAGAAGCGATTGATTGATTGACTGATTGCCGCTCTCCCGCATTACAATGGTAAACTTAAAGCGGCTATCACCGAGTAAAGGGAGACATTTTTCCTTTAATTTATCTCTTCACACATTGAGATAAAATCATGGGTGAAGAAATCAGTGGATAATTAGGTTATACATGTCCAACCTTCTGTGTCAAGTCACACTGGCTTATTTTGCAAAGTCACTCCATCCTATCTTTAGTAAGATTGTGGACTATTTCCTTAGCAACATAGACCAAAATACAGCCAGACTGCGCACATGCCGTATTGCGCAATAGCAGGGTAAGTACCGAGTTGCACAACCAACTTCACGAAACGGAGACAACGAAAACTTTCCACTTTCCTTTTCCTTTTATAGCAGATAAACGGAAGAGTAGAAAGGGCACGATAGACGCAAGGGAAATTCCACCCTTCTGATTCAAAGCCAAGGGGTTTCCGGTTGACCGCTCATTCCAGGCGCTTCCTTATTTGTTCATGCATTTTATATTAACATATGCAGTAATACATTGCACTTTCATCTGGTTAGGGACTAAAGCAGTGTTTCTCAACCAGTGGTACGGGTACCCACCAGTGGTACTTGAGATGGTGGTTGGTGATACTCGCGGGACCCCTGGACACCTGCCACAAGGCTGTGAGACCAGGAATGTGACAAAACAGTGACAGGAGGCTCCAAAATATGCTTTTCGGCACCCAATAAAGCTCTCCAGTCCACCCTGAGCCTCTTACTGGTGTTTGTTGCATTGAATCTGGCCTGCCAACCCAGAAGTAACTGGCCATGATGTCATCACCACTTACTTTCAGTGGTACTTCGAAAAGGTGGACCATGTGAAGTGATAGCAGTATCTACTGAAGGACACAGCAAGGTTTCACACGCAGATCAAAACCCCGCATTTCACAGTAGTAATGCCAGTGTAGAGTCCGACAACCAATTTCAAAACAACAGTGAAGGTACAAAAAATCTTTCTACTTTTTTCATTTTGAAGGAGATAAGCAGAAGAGTAGAAAGGGCATAACAGGTGCATGGTAAGGACAGTTAGGAAAAAATACATTGAATAATATTCTTCAGAAAATTGGGAGGGTTGACAAGAGGAAGGGAGAACCGGTATTCACAAGTTATGGGACTCCAGCTAAGCAGAGGGTCTGTCGCTCGTCTTTATGTTGCTGAGGTTGCTCTCCTCGGTGAAGGCATTGGCAAGGGCAGAGAGGAGGGAGCATCTCAGCTTCTCCTTGAAATTGTACCCTATGCAGAAGTACAGGATGGGGTTCAGGCAGCTGTTGAAATAAGCCAAACTGGGCGACAAGGGAAGAGCTGTCGTTAACGTCCCACGTGTCTCGGGTCTATTGGCTTTAACATAAAAGATACAAAAGAAGTGAAGAGGGAACCAACAGACAAGAAAGGCCACAATCACTGCAGTGATGACCTTGAAGGGCCTGCTTGATTGTGACGACCGGTCCCTCCTGAGTCTCACCACAATTGCCCCATAGCAAAAAGCAATGACAATGAAGGGGATGATGAAGCCAAAGACAAATTGGGTGCTACCCCAAACATAGGGGTCACCTCTTTCTCTTGCAAAATGAAAGTCATAATGTAGAATGCAGTAAGTTTTATTTTCCCACCCAAAAACAAAAGATTTTGTGAAATATAATTTTAACGAACACAACAACAGAGATACGATCCAAATGCCCAAAACCACAAGGAAAGCCAGCTGGGGTGTCCTGTGATTCGGAGCCCACACAGGGCACCACGTGGCAATACAACGGTCTATGCTGATGACCGTCAGGAAGTAAACACTGGCAAAGAGACTGAGGAAAACCATGACATGTCTGAGCTTGCACACGTCCTCGCCAAATGGCCAGTGAAATTCCAGGCTGGAAAAGACAGTGGAGAATAGCAGGAAGAAGCTGAAAGTGAAGTCAGCGATGGCCAAATTGAGAATCCAGACCATGTGGACCGTCTTCTTCATTCGGAACCCAGTGATGAAAATCACCAGCCCATTCCTTGCGGTCCCCAACACAAAGATAAGGCTGTAGGCTACTTTGGAGAAAATTTGCATTCTTTGTTCCAAGAGTTTCAAGTCATGCCTTCTTGGATACTCAGAAATGAGCGTAGTAAGATTTGTTGATAGAGTTGTGGTCTCCATTGCTGGACTGGATATTTTTTACTCTTGTCTTCTATCCCTCTTTGGAATAAAACAGGAAGAACATAAGAGGAACCATTTTGGATCAAACCGGTTAGTTCACCATTCCTTTTCTAAGGGCAGTTAGTAAAGAGCCTTTGCAGACTCAAATCATAGAATCATAGCGTTGGAAGGGGCCTAATAAGTCATCTAGTCCAACCACCTACCTTAGGCAGGACAACCCCCTGCCTTAGGCAGGAGATGAGGGGCATGGAAGTGATAGCATGCCCTCTTATTTGGGGAGGGCTCAGATTTCAAGTGCAGCATGCTTTTCCATACTGGGCTTTCCGGTAGCCCTACTTTTGTGAACTTGCACTTTTTCTTATCGTGTGTGTGTGTGTGTGTGTGTGTGTGTGTGTGTGTGAGAGAGAGAGAGAGAGAGAGAGAGAGAGAGAGAGAGAGAGAGACTGTTTCCCCTTCCATAAAGGAAAAAGTCCAATTCTTCTTGCCCCTGTGTTAACACGTTACTTTCATGGAGAAGAATCGCACCTTTTGTTTATATCCAAAGGCAAAATTTCCACCAAGTCGTGTCAACTTCCTGTTCTCTATTTAACAGCACAGCTCTTCTCAAACCCAACTGAGTTAATCAAAGGCATCCAATACACATGGGACTCATACTATCTTTCTACATGACTGGATGTTTCAAAGGAAGAAGGATGACTGGATGTTTCAAAGGAGATTTCAAAAGAAATCTCGACTCCATGTGGCGTTCCTGGATTTAAAGTCTGCCTTTGACTCTATTGATAGGGACAGACTCTGGGAAAAACTTGAGAAGATGGGACTTGACAAAAGATTATTAGAATTAATTTGTGTCCTCCACCTAAACACTTCCTGTCAAATGAAATTATCCCCACAAGGTGACCTTTCAGCTCCAATCCCGATCAACAAGAGGGTCAAGCAGGGTTGTGTGCTGGCACCCATTTTGTTCATCCTTTTCATCAATGATTTGGCCCCCTTCTTAACAAAGCTTGACTCGCATTGCCCCAAACTGGGATCGGTGGACGCCCCTTTACTTTTATATGCTGACGACATGGCTCTGATCTCACGTACAAAAATAGGCTTACGGAGACTGGTCAAAGCCTGCATTGAATATTTTACAATAAACTCTTTGCAGTTAAACTATGAAAAGTCTAAAATTGTGGTTTTTGGGAACTCATGGAAACCACAATCTTGGCTTTTCAGTGGAAAATTAGTACAGCAGGTCAAGGAATTCCAATACCTTGGTCTTCGATTTCATTACAAGCATTCCTGGTCCTCTCATCGATCAATTGCAATTAATTCATCCAAACCAGTGGTTCAAGCTATAACTCGCTTTTTCTTCTCCTGGGGCAACCGGTTTGTACCAGCTGCTTTACAAACTTTCAGTGCTAAAGTTATACCACAAATTTTATATGGCATCCCAGTATGGATGCCGGCATTAAATAATACACTTGAAAGGGTTCAATCCAAATTTCTTTACAAAATTCTCGGCTTACTGCATTGCGTTCCCTATGCAGCATTTTGCCTGAAATCAGGTCAATACAGACTGGAGTTACATGCATGGTCCAGTTTTTTAAAATACTGGGCCAAAGTCTTTTTCAGGGCTGATCACAACTTGCTGCTAAAGGGGCTGTTGACTGATTCAACGTTAACCCCTTGCCTAGTACTATTTTATAAAAAAAACTCAACAGATGGGCCTTGAGGTCAATCTACAAGGAGCTCCCTCTCCTGAAGTTATCACCAGACTTGTGAAAACCAGACTATATGACATAGAAAGGCAAGAGATTCTAGGCGCAGCACAGAAAAAATGTTCCCCTCTGAATTTTCAACTTAAAATCACAAGTGGTCAACAACCAAAATATCTGTCCCTCCTAATGCACCCCCTGGAGAGACGGGCCTTTACCTTGGCACGTTGTAATGTGACCCCCTCTAAAGACTTACATGGCAGATTTAGAAACGCCTCCTGGGAAGATCGTATATGTAGCTGCAATTTAGGTGAAGTAGAATCATCCACACACATTATGTTACATTGTCCCAGATATCAAGCGCTAAGACAGCAATTTCTCTCTCCCTTGCTCCATGCTAAAACAGGGCATTCTGAGAAAGCTATAATTCAATTCCTTCTAGCAGGTGATGTAGAGCATACAGCCCTCTCAGTCGCACAGTTCCTAAATTTGAGTAATCTGAATCGAGCCAAGCTTTTTGTATCAAGCAATCACAGTATATTACATCTTGGCAATATCTGCAAAGTAACTGATTGTTTTCTGTCTTTTAAATAATTCATGTTTGTATGTAAAATGTAATGTACGTTCGTATCTGTGTGTACACATAGGTGCGCACATATACATATATTTATGTACTGCTTAGGTTTCTAGTCTCTCTACGGTTTCTGTACAGAGTCTTCACCTATCAAATGTTTATGCCTAATAAAGGTTTTGTTGACTGACTGTTGACTGTTTCAAAGGAAGTTTTTAGTAATTTTGAATTAACTTAAAGGAAGTTGTCACTTTAAGTGCCTCTTACATTAGGATGAAGTCCCATGTGTATTGGACGCCTTTGATTAACTGAGTTGGGTTTGGGAAGACCTTTGCTGTTAAATAGAGAGCAGGAAGTTGACACACTTTGGAATGGTGGAGTTTAGCCTTTGGATGCCTGACGATGCCTACAGCGATTGTAAGATGAAGCATGGTTTTTAATTCATCAAACATTAGTTGTTCTGGAATTTTATGGCCGGTAGACCCAGACATTTTAACCATGAGTGCTCCGGTTATGATAATTTGAGAAGCTAGGAAATAAAGCAGTTCTGTAAAGAAGTAAAATACAGTATTTGTTTTTTGTTTTTTTTAAATAAAATATTATCAGTTTTAAAATTACTGTTGGGGTCCAACTTACCCAGAGCACCTGATGTTTCCTAAGATCACTTGCCATGGCCCCCAGACTCCAATCCAATCTGTCGCTTATCTCTGATCAGCCCTCCAGGTATGCACAGTGGTGCTGTTGAACTCTGAGCAGCTGACTTGAGCTGCAGCTCTAATAACTGCGGGGGCTCCTCCCTCCCTCCCTCCCTCCTCCAACCAATGAATTGACCCCAGTTTCCTGCCCTAAACTGATATTATAAGAAAGAAAATGATACACATTTTGTATACTTTTGTATACCTGTAAGAAAATGATACACATTTTGTATACTTTTGTATGATACACATGATACACATTTTGTATACTTTTGTATACAGGTCCAGCCTATTTATACATGGATTTTTTATACACGGATTTGACTCAACACGAATGGCCCCTGCAAATGAGAAAGAATGTGCTGATCCCTGGAGAAGGGGAAAAGTGCATTCCTTTAGAATCAGTTCTAAAAACTGAACAGCCTCCTTAATGAGAGAGAGAGAGAGAGAGAGAGCAGCAGCAGCAGCATGCTAACAATCCATCAATCCTTCTCTCTCCTACCGACCCCTCGCTCCCTCCCCCCCCCACACTTGAAAGAAATGTGATCATTTTGCATTGGTTAAGGGAGGGGCTGAGTGAAGTGCTGATGGATGGCTCTTATCTTAGAGCCAAAAGGTCAGCAAGGCTGTTTTTCAATCACTGGAGCAAAAAAAAACTTTGTTTTTTAAATTGATTTGCTATAGTACGTTTTTTTAATCCACATGAGTGCTTGGAACGGAACCCACGCAAATAATTAGTCTCAACCTGTATGTACATACATGTTTTGTGTATGTTTTATACCAGAACCCCAGGATACTCTGACAAGATGTTGATCTAGCCTGCTATAGGGTTTTTCCAAGGCACCAATATGGACCCCCCCCCAAAAAAAAGAAAAGGGGTGACAGTGAATTGCAAGAGCAGAGCTGTATAAAGACCTCACTCTTTGCTAGACCTCTGCTACCTTTCATCTAGTTCCACAAACACGCTTCACAAACAGTTTATCAGGAGTTGGAAATTCTATGATGGGCATCACGTTAATGTCAGGGAACAAAACAGGAAAAGTCTCATGTGTCCTGTTCTGTTCATGTCCTCACATATCCAAAACATCTGACTTAAACTGTAGATAAGAGTTTCTTTCCGTTGCCCACAGAAAGATTAAATCAGCCTAAGAGAAAGCAGATATATATACATATATATCTTATATATGTATAAGCAGATATATATACATATATATTACACACACACACACACACACACACACACACACACACACACACACATTTTGTGCATACCCACATAGTTAAAGCGCCCTACATAGGAAAGCGCCCTACAGGTAGACCACAGCTGCGATACAAGGACATCTGCAAGAGGGATCTGAAGGCCTTAGGAGTGGACCTCAACAGGCGGGAAACCCTGGCCTCTGAGCGGCCCGCTTGGAGGCAGGCTGTGCAGCATGGCCTTTCCCAGTTTGAAGAGACACTTGGCCAACAGTCTGAGGCAAAGAGGCAAAGAAGGAAGGCCCATAGCCAGGGAGACCGACCAGGGACAGACTGCACTTGCTCCCGGTGTGGAAAGGATTGTCACTCCCAAATTGGCCTTTTCAGCCACACTAGATACTGTTCCAGAACCACCTTTCAGAGCGTGATACCATAGTCTTTCGAGACTGAAGGTTGCCAACAACATAGTTAAATACATATTGCAGTTTGGAAAAAAAAATGATTCAATGATCTCATGGAAATATGATGCAATGAAGAAGGGAAGGGGCACAAAAGAAATTTTGTACCACCTGATAAAATTTCTCTCTGAGTCCCTGTTAGTGGGTTTTGGTGGAAAGTAACTGGGAACTGGGAAAGTGTTGTCCCCTGACCGCCCCCGCCACAAGCATGAACAACAACAACGAGATCAAACAACATTTTATTCAGAAATGGGAAGGAAATAAAAACCACCTTGTGTGTTACATCAGAGCAGCTTGTTTTGCAAAGTGACTCTCGGTAAAGCCTTTAAAAAGACAAGACCATCTCCTTTAGTAAGACTGAGAGCTACCTCCTTAGCAATACTGGCCAAAACACATAGCCGAACTCTACATGTGGAGTGAAGCACCACATTCCACAACAGGAGTGAAGGTAAGTGGAAAGGTGCACAACCAATTTCACACACACACACACACACACACACACACACACACACACACACACACAAGTGAAGGACAGTAACTTATTACTTTCTACTTTTTTTAAAGGATATAGGTGAAAGGGTACAAAGGGCATAAAAGATGCCTAGAAAACTCATTTAGTACAGTACACATTGAATTATATTCCTCAGAAAATAGAAGAGGTTGGAAAGAGGAAGTGACCACCAGTATTCACAAGCTGCGGGACTCCAGCTCAGCAGAGGGTCTGGCCCTCGTGTTTGTGGTGTGGTGGTTGCTCTCCTCAGTGATTGGCAAGGGCAGAGAGGAAGGAGCATCTCAGCTTCTCCTTGAAATTGTGCCCCATGCAGAAGTACAGGATGGGGTTAAGGCAGCTGTTATAAAAAGCCAAACTGTACGACAAGCGAATACCTATAAACAACAGATTCATGCTTGATTCAGATAAATACTTCAGCTCCAAAATAGAAAAGACATGAAAAGGTGACTGTCGTACACTTGGGTCTCACTCCCAGGGTTTTGGGGTGCTCAGAGTTGTTGGTTCTGAACCTTAGAGCCCTCAAAGATCCCTGTTCGGTAGTACTGCCACCACCCTGTAAGACCCAGTGCCTCAGTCCAGGGACACCGAGACCCTCTAGGCTTAACTATATCCCTTGTAAGCACTGAGCACTTTCTTTACTTAAAGTCTCAGTCCTCAAGTTACTAGTCCACAATGAGGATTTTTGGTAGCTTGCTGAACGGCTAGGCAGGATTCTGAACCTTTGTCCCCAACAGACAATGAACCAACATGGTAAAAAGATTTTCTACTTTATTAAATACATATGGTTACTAAAAGTTACAAAAGGCAGCAAATGCTAGAGGCATAAAAACTTCTAGGAACATATCAGCATAAAACAACAAAGCTAACTGGCTAACTCTATTATTCTCTAACCCTCACCTGGGTCAGCTTCTTTTGTAGATCCTCAGGCCAGTTACCTATGGCCACATGGTCCTGGTGGGGCAGGATGTGCACCCACCACCTCTCTCACCAAGAGACAAGGAACAAAGACCAAAAGACCCTGTCCTCCAGAAGTGGGGCTGGAAGCTCGCCCTCTCAGCTCTTCCCTCCCCCCTGGAGATCTGCAGCTGCATTCCATCCTTGATGGGCATCTTTCTGGCTGCCTAGGTGCTACATAATCACCTTCCATTGAGTTGTAAATCCTGGCAGCCAGGACTGCAAGCCCCTTCTGTGTTACTGGGTCACTGTGGTTCAGGCTTTGCAATGCTACTAGGCCTGAACTGTACATATTCATGACAGTGACCAACAGACAAAAAAGGCCACAATCACTGCAGTGATAACTTTGAAGGGCTTGTCTGATTGTGACAACTGGTCCCTCCTGAGCTTCAAAACAATTGCCCCATAGCACACGACAATGGCACTGAATGGGATGACGAAGCCAAAGATGAATCGGATGATGACCACAGCATAGGGGGGACTTATTCGTTCTACTATACCAATGATGACATAATCATTATAGCAGAGAATTGTATTTGTCTCCTCATTATAATAATTTCCCTTTAAATATACATTTGGAGAACAGAACAGCCAGGATCCAAATGCCCAAATCCACAAAGGAAGCCAGCCGGGGTGTCCGGTGATTCCGAGCCCAGACAGGACATCACACAGCAATACAATGGTCTACACTGATCACCATCAGGAGGTAAATGCTGGCAAAGAAATTGAAGAAAACAGTGGCACCTTGGAACTTGCTCAGGACTTGGCCAAATGACCAATAAAATCTCAGGCCTAAATGGACAATGTTGAACAGCAGGAAGGAGCTGAAGGTGAAGTCAGCGATGGCCAAGTTGAGAATCCAGACGGTGTGGACCATCTTCTTCATGCAGAAGCCTGTGATGAAAATCACTAACCCATTTCTTATGGTTCCCAACATAAAGACAAGGCTGTAGGATACTATCAAGAAAATATGCATTATTTCCGACAAGACATATTGCATATAATCGAATGTAGCAACCAAAGTGTAGTTATATAGAGTTGTGTTCTCCATTGCTGGAATGGGTATTTTTCTTCACTATTGTCTTCTGTCTTTACCTGCCTGGAATAAAAAAATATTAGTGTGAATAAATAGAATAAACCAACTCTTTAGTGTGAACACCAACAGCAAGGGAGAGAGACCCAACTGCTTACTTCCCGGACTCCAACCAGAGCTCAGTTCCTGCCAAAGGGTAGTTTTCATCACCAACTCTCAGAAAGCTCCACATTTCCCTTTGAGTAATGCTAAGGGGAACATTGACTGTGGCTCTTGAAGCCTTCACTCTTACCTCTGACCTATGGCTATCTCTAATCTGCTGTTATTCCCTGATTAGCTTTCTTGGTGTGTGCAATTCTCTTGAACTCGCTCTGAGTGGCCAACTTGAGCTGCAGCCCTAATAATGCCCCAGGCTCCTTCCTTCCTTCAACCAATGAATTGTACCCATTTTCTTTCCATAAACTGATATCCTTCTCTTCCTCACCCAGGCCTGAGAGTTTACTCCACCCATTTGATGGCTTTTATCTTTTTTGAAGATTTCTGCAGTGGTTGCACCTCATATGCTCCTATTTTTGTACCCCACTGGGGTTTTTCCTCCTGTCTAGGCTGTATAGTATACTTCTTTCCCCATTTATTTTTGAGGGACTGACAGGATATGAATTGTTTAAATAAATTTACTTGCTTAGAAAGGGTAGTTGTCAGAGGTTTCTCAGTCTGATTGTGGAAAATGGAAAAGAAGGTGGAAAAATGAAAAGAAGATACACCCAAAATTGAGGGCCATTCTTTAGAAAATGAATATATTTTTCTTGCAGCTGGATTTGCTACAAATGCTAGTTTGTTACTGTAGGTTTCTTGAACCAGATTTTCAAAAAAAGGCTTCCACAACCCCTCCTCATCAATCCAACTGAGTAGAATTTCTGCCTGCAATGTCACATCTGATCCCCAGAGAAGCACTAGCATCTAATAACTGGATGATGGGAATCAAAGGCAAGAGGGTAGCCTCATAGAGATGCTGATCAGGCACTGGTTCCCATTTAGGAACTGGTTATGCCCTAGGGAAAATGATTATACGTGTACTAAATGAATGAATGCTGAATCCTGCCCATGAAATCCAAGGACATTTCTCTGTATCGAGACAGCTTCTCTTGCAGAAAAGAATCCAGCACAATTGGATCTCAAGCTCTCCTAATCCACCCCACCCTCCGTGTGTGCCCCCCTTGCTTGATGACTTCAAGACGCTTGTCTAGGCGTGGTGGTCCTCAGAGGTTTCTCTCTGCCTTGCAAGGTGGATGTGATGTAGAAGCTGAAGTTCCAGGGTGTTTCTACTCTTCAAATCCTTATCCAAGCAACTACTTAAAGAGTGGTCCCTTAAGGTGCACTTGACACCAGTTCTCCCTGAGAATGGATTCAATGTAAGCTCTACTTCCTCATTCTCATTTCCTTCAAGCAAACTTGCAGGTACAACAAGTTCCAACTGCATTGGCTCTTGATCTCTTTCTCGGTGCAAGCCAAGGTGGTGGTTGTTACCTTTAAAGTCCTAAATATTTTTGGCCCTGGTATTGTAACATAAGAAGAGCCCTAGTGGATCAGGCCAAAGGCCCACCTAGTCCAGTTTTCTGTATCTCACAAAGGCCCACCAGATGCCTCAGGAAGCACTCAACCCAGTAAGACACCTGAATCCTGTTGCCACTCCCTTACACCTTGCAGGTTAGAGACAGCCTATTTCTAGGTTTCTCTAGGTTTCTAAACCATCTCTAGGCTTCTAAACCAGGAGCTTGCACATACTCATCATGGCTTGTAACCAGTGATACTTTTCTTCCATAAATCAGTCCAATCCCCTTTTAACGGCACCTTGGCCAGACACTGTCGCCGCGTCCTGTGGCAAGGAGTTCCACAAATTAATTCCACACTTGGTAAAGAATTATCTCCTTTTGTCTAACTCTCACAACACTCATATTTAATATATATTTTTTTCTCCTTCCAGCACACTCAGCTCTCCATGCTCGCAATCTTTCCTGCAAGCTCGGGGCTAGAAAACATGGCCTCATCCATGAATAATTGTGTCCTATTGCTGCGCTCTGAGTAAAGAACGGGGTGCAGCCATCTGGTACGGCAAAAAGGGAAGACGGTGGAGGAGGGGTTTTTGAACTTGGGCTAAAGAAGTCATCCATTCCTGAGATTTAAAAAGCATTATATAGAAGTTAATAACTTTAAGGTAACTAATAAATATAAGGAGATGATGGAACATCAAGAAAGCACCCTGAAGTGTGTCTGATACAATTTCCCTTCTGTTTTTAAATGAATCACATTTCTGTCATGCTATCTACTTCTGGCTATTTTCTAGTTGAAAAAAGAATGCAGCCATAAACTGACAACTCTGGCTGTGTCCAGGCAAGCAACGAGGCTGCTGGAGGTCAACCCAAGGATAGGGAATATATCTCCCCTTGCCCCAGGGAAAGCCCCAGTAACCACAGTAGGGCTACTCGATCCTGCACCAGAAAAATTACTGGTGCAGGCACATGCAGTCTGGTGGTGTGGATTGGGACCAGGAGGGAGGATAGGATCTGGTGGGAGTCTATGCCACTGCCTCTGCTCACTTCCAGGCTTCAGAAAGCCTCTGCTCCACTCAGAGGTGAACATTGCCATAGGTTCCTGGCACCTTCTGACTGGTGTGGGAGACTAGAGCCTGATTGTTCTGGCCTCCACACCACAGCCGGCCTCCCTTCCGCTGCCACAAACTACTTTTCAACACAACTCCAAAGGTCATTGTCAGGGCCTTGTGCCAGAGACTTGCTGCAGCCCTGGCAGATTGGGCCAGAAGGGAGTGATTGATTGATTGATTGATTGATTGATTGATTGATTGATTGATTGATTGATAAGGGCATCAGACTTCACCATGACTTTAAGGAATCTTCAAACACAACAGAAAGATCAGAGCTTGCAAACAATTTGTGCACAGAAGCTGGGAGAAATAGCAGATGCGGAGCAGAGTCTGCATGAATTTATGGGAGAAGGCATTGAACAATATTCTTTGGAAAAGAGGATAAGTTGGCAATCAGCACCAGTATTCACAAGCTGTGTGACTCCAGCTCAGCAGAGGATCTGGTCTTTGTCTTTGTGGTGCTCTGGTTGCTCTCCTCGGTGAAGGCATTCACAAGGGCAGAGAGGAGGGAGCATCTCATCTTATCCTTGAAATTGTGCCCCAGGCAGAAGTACAGGACGGGGTTCAGGCAGCTGTTGAAATGAGCCAAGCTGTATGACAACAGAAGACCAATATACGCCACCACATGTAAACTGCATTCATTTAAAGCTTTCACTATAAGAAAAGAGAAGATGTGAAAGGGGAACCAACAGACAAAGAAGGCCACAATCACTGCAGTGATGATCTTGAAGGGCCTGCTTGATGGTGACAAGTGATCCCTCCTGATCCTCCATGCAACTGCCCCATAGCAAATCACAATGACACTGAAGGGGATGGCAAAGCCAAATATGAATCGGGCGATGACCATAACATGGTGGATACTTTCTCCCCCCTCATTTATATCATACGTGTTCAAGCAGTAAGTTGTATTTGTCTCATCATCATAGTAAGTTTCCGTGAAATATAAATCTGGAGAAAAGAACAGCACAGCCAGGATCCAAACGCCCAAAGCCACAAAGGAAGCCAGCCGGGGTGTCCGGCAATTCTGAGTCCACACAGGCCACCACACGGTAATGCAACGATCAACGCTGATGACCACCAGGAGGAAAATGCTGGCGATGAGATTGAAGAAAGCAATGTTTTGAATGAGCTTGCACATGATGCGACCAAATGGCCAATGAAAATTCAGACCAACATAGACAATGTTGAATGGGAGAAAGATGCTGAAAGTGAAGTCAGCGATGGCCAAGTTGAGAATCCAGACCGCGTGCACCGTCTTCTTCATTCGGAAGCCCGTGATGAAAATCACCAGCCCATTTCCGATGGTCCCCAGCACAAAGACAAGGCTGTAGACTACCATGGCGACTGTATTCACTCTTTTCATCAAGACATGATTGACTTGTTCCAGGCACTCATTATGGAGCATAGTAAGATTTGTTAGTACTCTTGTGCTCTCCATTGCTTGAATGAATGTTTTTCTTCACTCTTGCCTTCTGCCTTTTCCAGTCTGGAATAAGAGAACAAGGACATAAGAAGAACCATTTTGGATCAGACCTATTGGTTCACCATTCCTTTTCTAAGAGCAGCTAGCAAAAGGCCTTTGCAGATTCAGGGCACGAAAATGATAGCCTTCCCTCTTAACTTTCATAGTAAGTACTTCTTACTTACCATGTAGCCTTCGTGACCTCGACCGTCCCTTTTTGAAAGCCATTTATGATAGTGCTTTTCACCTCAATCACATCGGTTCTTTTTCAGGGTCAGAGCACTGTCTCTTTAGATTCTGATAATATGCATGCACGCAACAGTTGACATGTTAGACTTGTTCACAGGGAAAGGGGGACTGAGAGAAAGTGTTAAAGGCATTGTCCTTCACCTAGAAGGTCTAAAGTAGTAGTTCCCAAACTTTGTTTAGCACCAGGACCTACTTTTTAAAATGACATTCTATTGGGACCCACCTAGGTTTACCAAACTTTAAAAAAAAATCTAGACAGAAATAATATTTTATTTATTTATAAATAATAATAACAAAACAAAAAAAAGACTCTCAAACACTTATCTCCATAGACAGGTATAACCTAATTATCCATGGATTTTTTTACCCGCGGTTTTATCTCAATGTGATGAGAAGAATTTTTAATTTAAAGGAAAAAAATAGTTTAACAATTGCCCAGTTAGGGCCCAACTATCCAACTTTCCGGGGCTGACACGGGGTATGTGCTGCGTCCTGCACTGGGGAAGCAGTACCGGAGGCCTCCTCAAAGTAAGGGAATGTTTGTTCCCTTATCTTGGAGCTGCATTAAGGCTGTATCAGCACTGGAAAGTTGGATAGGATTGGGCCCTTAGAGTGGGAGAGTGCAGCAGACAAAAAATTCATCAATCATTCTCTCTCCAGGCGCTTAGGACAGCGTCACTCTGAGACGCAGTGACCCCTCCCTTCCCCCTGAGCACATGGAAGATTGCAAGTGATTATCACCTCCTCTGGTGGAGGGGCCGCTGCCTCGAAGTGAAGCCTTTTTATGCATCTGGAGAGAGAATGATTGATTCTGCCTGAGGGTGTGCCTGATTCTTCTGCATTGCAAAGGTCTGTAAGGTTGTTTTTAAATCACTGAGCAAAGGGACACTTTTTAAATGGATTTCCTTTAACACATTTTTTGGCATCCATGTGGATGCTAGGAACAGAACCCTCGCGGATTCCTAGATTCAACTTGTATTTATCCATGCTTGCAAACTGCAGGAGCTGGACTCTTTGAAGGATAATTAACAGCTACAGTATCTGAATTTTGAATAGCCTCGGGGCTGAAGGCAATTAGTTACCTGATCTTTCCATCAACCTTTGGTGACCCACCAAAAATCAGGCCACAACCCACCAGTGTGTCCAAATCCACAGTTTGGAAACCACTACTTTAAAGGCTAGTTTTTTTTCCTCTTTTTTTTTTTTTTTTTAAACAAGCAAAATTTTATTCTTCTTTGTCACCCACCATAAATTTCATCTCAGAAGCAGAGATACACTGTACCCATTTTAGTACAGCCTGTGCATTCCTGGTTTGGTTGGAGCTTCTGGGCAGAGGCAGCTAATTTCCCTAAAGTCCCTCCTTCTAGAATACATGTTCCCACCCAACTTCAATGCTAGTCTTCTGATCCATAACCTCCACCTATCACTCCACCCGCAAAACATATGCATAGACACACAATCCATTACATCATTTTTTCCCACTTTTGCCCCTAATGCATGCGAATTTGAAGTAATATAACCTGCTCTAGGTACTGATCATAGCCACTTTGCCAAGATGTCTAGTATATGTGGGGGTGTGTACATTGTTAGGATTCATTGGGATCCCTCTTCTTTGGTTAACAAAGCTCTGGTTTTCACCACCAACTCCCAGAAAGCATTATAGTTGACAGTAAGTAATCCAAAAGAGGCAACTGACCTTTCCTCTGGTGTCCTCTCTGATCTGTAGCTAGCTCCAATCTGATGCTGCTCACTGACCAGCTCCACGGGTATGTGCAACCTTCTTGAATTCGCTCTGAGCTTCCAATTTGAGTCTCAATCCTAATGATTTTTGCTACAAATGCCACTTCCTTATTTCAGTTCCTTGAACCAGTCTTTTGAAAGAAGGCTTCCTCCTTCACCCATCACGCCAATCCAATTAAAAATTAGAATTTTTTTCTGCAGTGCTGCAATTAATGTACGGAGGAGAACTAGACATAAATAAGGGCACAATCCTACAATGTGCTGGAACAGGTAAGCCAAGAGGCTTGCACTGTATCCAACACATGATAGAGGCCAGAATCGGCTCAGCCGGAGACAAGGGGAAACTTTCCCCCTTACCCCTGGCTAAGGTGCCCTGGCCCCTATGGGTCTCCTCAGATCCACGCCACCTCCAGAGGTTGCGCAAGTTCAAGAAAAGCAGAGCGGCCTCAGGCTGCTCCAAACTCCCCGGGACCAGGGGTTGGGATCTGGCATAACTGCCGGATCTCAGCCCCACCTCCCGCTCCCCGTCCCCCATCCCTGGGGCTGTCCACTGCCCGCCCTCCCCTGACCCAGGAACACCTCCCTCCCGCCTCCTCCCCACCCACCCCAGAGCCATGTATCAGCCCAGTTGTGCTGACTCAAGGCTAGCCGCGCAAGCAGCCATGGAGGCTGGATTCAGCGTCCGTGTGCCGGCGCACCTCTGTGCACCAGCACAGCTTGCTTGTGAGGAGGTGCAAATGTGCTTTACAGCACGTTTGTGGCCCTCCTGGGCTGGCGCAAGATACTTGCGCCAGCCCAAGTGTTACTTAGGATTGTGCTGCACATCAATGATAAGAAGTGAAGGCAAAATGGGAACCTAGTGCAGATGCTGCTTTGTCATGAGTTATCTCTTGGGGGCAATGGTTGTATTTGTATTAGATGAATGAATGTCCAATGGATGTCCAAAGGATCCTCCAACACAGGACATTTGAAAACTGCTACATTCAGATATCAATTTGCATTCCTTTTTGGGGGGGGGGGGATTGGTGAGGAGTAACAGGGCAAAGCGTGTCCTCCTTACCACACAAGGATGTACCACAACAACAAGATTATAGTAAAAAAAAAAAACAACACATTTTATTCAGAAATGGGAAGGAAATAATCTTACATGTTACATCAGAGTGGATAGTTTTGCAAAATGTTGTCCAAGAGCCCTGAAAGAAAATGACCCATCTTTTCTTGCCATGGATTTTATAATCTGGCAGCCTGGAAGAGTTTGATGCTCCCAGATCTCCAGTGGGACAAAATAGTCATCAAATCTCAAACAGAGAACATGTGGGCAGAATTTTTTGAGGATGAGAATGAAACAACATGTCCATTAAGCTCCTGAAAAGGGAACGGGAGTTCTTGCTTCTAACTTTAGGGAACCAGGGAGGCAGATTTTCCCATGGTCAGGGGCGTCTTGGGAATTAGCCTCTTGGAGTGATGGCAGGTGACTGGGATTTATCTTGCTGTGTCAGAACTCCAGAGTACCCTGACAAGACGTTGATCCAGCCTGCTATAAAGTTAGAGACCAAGACCCCACTATGGACAGAAAAGTAAATGTGCATTACAGTAATGTCGGAGAACAAAACAGGAAAGTCTTGTGCGTCCTGTTCTTTTCACATCCTCACAATATCCAAAGCATCTTGCCTAAATTCTAGATAAGTGTTGTTTTTTTCAATAGCCCACAAAAAGGTTATAACAGTGTAAGAGAAAAACAAGGAGATAAATAGAAAATAACTCTGTCACCACCCCATTGATTCCTGATAGTATAACCCACTTACTTGGTGGTTTCAATCTGCTTGTCTATGCGGTTGTCCTCAGAGCTTTCTCTGTCTGATCCAGTCTGCCTTTCTCTTGTCTCAGGAATTTCAGGACTGATGTGCACAAAGATTTCTGGAGTCCAGTGTGTTTTAAATCATTCTTGATGCAAATCAATTTCCTGTAAATTTCAGTTCCTCAGTTTTACTTGGTTGAAGAGGATTTCTAAGAAGTGCAGTTAGAATGGTATGCAAATGGCATAAAATATACAATATATCCCAATTGTATAGTTGGGAACCATAAACCCCTGGTCCAGAGCTTGAAAAGTACTACCATCACCAGTTTGTATTACTGTTAGGGCACAATCCTAACCCCTTATGTCAGTGCTTTCCAGCACTGACATAAGGGCAATGCAGCTCTGAGGTCAAGGAACAAACATTTCCTTACTTTGAGGAGGCCTCCATGAGTGACACCCAACTGCAGGATGCAGCACACGTCCCATTGGCACCGCTATGTCAGTGCTGGAAAGCACTGACATAAGGGGTTAGGATTGCACCCTTAGAAGGTTGTGGTGGGGTGTGTCAGAGCAAAGTGTCCCCTCTCTGATTCACAAGCGTGAACAAGATCAAAGCAAAAAAGAAGCATTTTATTCAGAAATGGGAAAGAAATAAATACAAACTTAAATGTATATATATATTTTTAAAAAAATGGTTTTACTGTTCAGACAGCTTAGCTACTGTAAAAAATTCCATATTTTGTCATATATAGTTGGGCAATGTAAAGGTCGTTTTCAAAAGTACCATCGGAACAAAGCTACTATGACTGTCCTTTGACTGAATCAGACACACCAGCACACATTTTCTTTTGTTGCCCAAAATACACAATGGCTACAGATAGTTGGATACTGTATTCAAAAACTTGCAAAAAGATTCAACACTCTCAGACCCTCTGAGGCAGAAACTACTTTTAAGCAGTTTTTGTAGAGGGTGTGTTGTGGACATGGCCAGTTTTGGTTTTAATGTGTTTTTAATTTTAAACTTATAGGTGCATGGCTTATGGGCTGGTTAACCTAATAAACATTGACTTTGAGTGCGTTTTGAGAATGCCAATTGGCCTGCCCTACACATTCCCATTCAGCAAGCTGGCAGTTTAGACTTCCTGAAGTTCAGGAGAAGAATGCCTGCCTTTCAGCTTCCTTTGTGTCCTTCCTGCCTTTCAGCTTCAGGAGCCACTGAAAGGATCAATAACAAAATGTGCTGCTACAGGTAGACCACAGCTGCGATACAAGGACATCTGCAAGAGGGATCTGAAGGCCTTAGGAGTGGACCTCAACAGGTGGGAAAACCTGACCTCTGAGCAGCCCGCTTGGAGGCAGGCTGTGCAGCATGGCCTCTTCTAGTTTGAAGAGACACTTTGCCAACAGTCTGAGGCTAAGAGGCAAAGAAGGAAGGCCCATAGCCAGGGAGACAGACCAGGGACAGACTGCACTTGCTCCGAGTGTGGAAGGGATTGTCACTCCCAAATCGGCCTTTTCAGCCACACTAGATGCTGTTCCAGAACCACCTTTCAGAGCGTGATACCAAAGTCTTTCGAGACTGAAGGTTGCCAACATCATCATCATGGTGTGAAAATGCAATAACGAGTATGTAATGTAATTACATATGCAATAAATTAGACGTACTAGAGTTTTAAATTTAATAATAAGTAATATAGCATTTAAACACATGAAATCAATAGATAAGAACATAAGAACAGCCCCACTGCATCAGGCCATAGGCCCACCTAGTCCAGCTTCCTGTATCTCATAGTGGCCCACCAAATGCCTTAATCTTGCCCTAATGAAGAGAATAAAAAGGAACTTAAACTTAAAATGGCAAAAGAAATGTAAGAAGGTGAGTGTTTTTAGCTTTTATTTTGTCATGTCCTACATTTTTCTTGACTGTCCCTACATTTGGGGGTACCTTGTCCTCTTTTGAGATGATGACATCTGGTCACCCTGGCTAGGACTCATGACAGAGACTTCTCTGCAGTGACACCCAGGCTCTGGAAGTTTTTTGGTTTTTTTTCTGCAAGAAGATAGGCCTGGTTCAATCTTTCTTAACTTGTCATAATGTGGTGAATATTGTTTTATCATTGCAATGGAAGGTGCAGGGCAAGATAAAATAATAATAATAATAATAATAATAATAATAATAATAATAATAATAATAACTTTATATTTATCCCGCCTTTCTCCCCGAAGGGACTCAAGGCGGCTTACAACAGGATTAAAACAGATTAAAAACATAATTTAAAACAAATAAAAACATATTGACACAGCAGTCAGATAAAAAATAGTCAGGTAAAAAGAGTATAGAACATCAAATCACAAAAGAATCAGGCCTGTAAAAAATATTAAAAGATGTTGAAAAGATGTTAAAAAGGCTGAGAACTCAGAAGGGTTGTTTAAACAGAAGGGTCTTCAGGCCTCGTCGAAAAGTCTCAAGAGAGGGAGCCATTCTTAAGTCAAGGGGAAGATAATAAACCGACCACGATGCAAATGGTAGCCTTGGGTGCTATTGCTGGGCAAATGAGATAGAACAGTCCTGGCAAATTTTTGATGTTGTTCTGGGGTGTGCTGAGAGGAGAGAGGGGGGAACAGTAGGATCCAAAGAGTCCCGGGACTCCAGCTCTGTTGAAAGACTGGTCTTGGTGTGTGTTGTGTTGAGGTTGCTGTCCTCAGCAAGGGTGTTTTCAAAGGCAGAGAGGAGGGAGTGCTTCAGCTGTTCCTTAGAATCATGCCCCATGAAGAAGTACAGGATGGGGCTGAGGCAGCTGTTGAAATAAACCAGGCTGTATGTGAGAGGAATGCCAATACGGAGAACTGGTGCGCTGAGGTTACAATTCTTGTAAAATTTTATCTGCAGAAAAGCAAAGACAAATGCCGGGAAACAAAGAACCAAAAAGGCCACAGTCACAGCAGTGATGACCTTGAATGATTTGCTTGATAGGGACAACCTGCTTCTTCTGAGCCTCAAGGCAAGTGCCCCATAGCAAAAAGTGATGATACCGAAGGGGATAATGAAGGCAGAGATGAGCCGGTAGGTAACCATAGCCCAGTGGATGATCTTGGTTTGTTCTGGATCACTGTGAAACTTAAAGCAGCTCACAGGCACACTGGTATCATTCTGTCATGGTGTGGTTGTTTCCCTGAAATAAAGACTCGGGGAACACAACAGTACAGCCAGAATCCAGACACCCACAACCACAAAGGAAGCCAGCCGGGGCGTCCGGTGATTCCGAGCCCAGACGGGGCACCTGACCGAAAGGCAACGGTCTATGCTGATGACCACAAGCTGGTACACGCTGGCATAGTGGTTGAGAAGAGCTATGGGGCTGTTGAACTTGCACATGTACACGGCAAAATGCCAATTTGTGTGGGGGGCTAAATCGGCAATGCGCAGCGGCAGGAATAAAATGAAGCTGAAGTCGGCAATGGCCAAGCTGAGAAACCAGATGGTGTTGACGGTTTTCGTCATTCGGAAGCCGGTGATGAAAATGACCAGCCCGTTGCCGGTGACCCCTAATACAAAGACCAGGCTGTAGATGACTGCGGAGACAATGTTCAAGTCAGCCACAAAGGCTTTGTTCAGATCTTCCTCATGGATAACACTGGGAGTATTGCTTGACTCGACTGCAAAAGGCATTGGTCTGCTTACGTGACCCACTCCTTTTGGAGAAGATTCTCCTTCCCTCTCGTCTTCTCCTGGGTGAAATAAAACAGGGAGACTTTAAGAAGTGCTATTTTGCATCATATGTGTATCCATTGCATTCTACATTCTATTCAAGCTCCAAGGTAAGGGTATAAACATTCCCTTATCTTGAGGAAGCCTCCCTGACTGCCACTCACCTACAGGATGCAGGTACATGCCCCTTAGGCACAGCAGGGTCAGTGCTGGAAAGTTGGTTAGAATTTGGGTCTATGTTATATACCACCTTGTGCGCGCCATGTATTCTGTAGGACAGTGGTTTTCAAACTGGTGGGTTGTGACCCACCAGCTTTTGTAAAGATGCCCCGTTCCCTTTAAGGGGCGGGGGCAGGGGGAAAGCAGCAAAGCGATCCCCAGGATTGCACCCCCTGTGGGGGGAGGGGGGCTATTTTTGAACAAACCATGCATGCTCCCAGGGTCCAAGGGGTGTGGGGAGCCCCGCGGAGCACTTGCAGGGCTCTCCGCAGCTTTTAAACAGTGAAAGTTCCAAGCGCGATTAAAAGGGTTTAATCGCGCTTGGAACTTTCACTGTTTAAAAGCCGTGGAGAGTCCTGCAAGCGCTCTGCGGGGCTCCCCACACCCCCTGGACCCTGGGAGCACATATGAATTGTGAAAAAATAACCCCCACTCCACCCACAGATCCTGGGGTCATTTTGCTGCCCCCGCCCCCGCAAAGACTTACCCCAGAAGTAATCTCCCAGGAAGTTTGAGAACCACTGCTGTAGGATATATATATATATATATAAATAATTTACTGGTCTAGAAAAGAGGTTTTCCTACCTGATCCTAGTTTCAGTGTGTGTGTGTGTGTGTGAGTGAGTGAGAGAGAGGGGGGGGGGGAAAGAAAGGGGAGGGGGAGGGAGGGAGAGCGAGAGAGAGAGAGCGAGCAGGTAACTCCAGAGACATTTTTTGGGACAATGATAGTTATGTAACAAGAATCTGAACTGGCTACAAATGCAAGTACCTTATTTCAGTTCTTCGAAGCAACCTTCTAAAGAAGGTTTATATGCCCTGGCTTCATCAGTCTGATGGAGAAATAGGATTGTTGCTGCAATGCCACAACTGATGCCCATGGGAAGAACTAAACAGACAACAGGAAGCAAAGGCAAAAGGGTGACCTCACAGAGATGCTGCTGTGGTGCCAATTGGAGGAGACAGCTACGCCCAATGCTAAATGAATAAATGCTAGATCCTGACCATGAAATCCTTACCGTCATATTTCTGCACATGCATCTCCCCCCAACACTCCTCCCCTGTGAGATCTTTGACAACATGCAAGGGGTCCAAGGCAGACCTACGGATGAGCAAAGGATCCTCTGAACACAGGAGGTTTGGAAATTACAGCCTTCAGACATCAATTGGTATTACTAGCAGAGGGTTGTGGGGAGTAACAGGGCAGTGCCCCCTCCCTCCCCTGTGAGGAATGGACCTCAGAAATATGGTAAATATAGATCTTTCCATTCACATGAGCTTTTTGGGGTCCCACTTCTACTTCCTTTCCTTTCTGTCTCATAATGAAATGATCTCATTATAGGAGACCCCAAAGAAACTGTGTGCTTGGATAGCAGAGAAAGCAGAGAATATCAGAGACAGCAGAGACAAGCAGAGATAGCAAAATGGGGTCCAAGAGCCCTGAAAGAAAATGACCCATCTTGTCTTGCCACAAGTTTTATAATCTGGTGGCCTGGAAGAGTTTGATGCTCCTGTGCGACAGTCTTAAGTTCTCTAAGAGAGTATTGTTATACGAGCAGAATTTTGGGAGAAGGATGAAATAGCATGTCCAGTGTGTTCCAGAAAGGGGGACAGGGGGTCTTGCTTCTAACTATCGGGATCCAGGGAGGCAGATTTTCCCATGGTCAGGGGTGTCTTGGAAATTAGACCCTTGGCATGAAGGAAGGTGACTGGGATCTAACTTGCTATGCCAGACACCTGAATATTCTGACAAGTTGTTAATTCAGTCTGCAGTAAGGTTTGACTATGCCAAGGCCCCACTATGGACAGCAAGGCAAATGGGAAAAAGTGCGCTTGCAAGAGCTGAGCTGCACAAAGACCTCTGTCTTTGCAAGACCTCTACTATCAAGATCCACAAACATGCTTCACAAACAGTTTATCCATCAGGAGTTTAAAATTCTATGGTGAGCATCGCACTAATGTTGGGGAACAAAGCGGGAAAGTCTCATGCACCCTGTTCTGTTCACGTCCTCACAATATCCAAAGTGTCTTTCCTAAACTGTAGATAAGAGTTCTTTTCCGCTGCCCACAAGAATATTAAATCAGCATAAGAGAAAAAATGCATGTTACATAGATACATAGAAAACCTGTCACAAAAATTTGAAGTGATGTAGTAACTTCTGTACCAAGTTGGAGAGAATTTGAAGACCTTCCAATGCAAGGACTTTGATCTGGGTGTTTTAACCCTCCCCTCTTCCCATCTCCACCTTCAATGGTTTCAAAAGGCATCTACCAGCATTGGCTTCCAAGCACCACACTGCATCCTCAGAGTATGGCCCACTTACTTGGTGACTCCAATGTGCTTGAGTAAGTGGTTGTCCTCAGAGCTTTCTCTGTCTGCTCTGCTCTACCTTTCTCTTGCCTCGGCCAGCTTTCAGGACACAAAGATTCCTGGAGTCCAGGGTGTTTTATACAATTCTTCATGCAAATTAATTGCCTGGAAATTTCAGTTCCTCTTTCTTCTTGGTAGAATCAGACTTTCTAAGAAGTTTTGCACAGTCAGGAAGGTGAGAATGGCACAGTGACATATGCCAATCATACTTACCATAAAATTTTGGCAAGTAATAACGCTCCAATTATCACTTTGCCTTATCTCTGGGTCAATCAGAGGGCAGACCTTTTCAACTCTGAAAAGTTTCCTTTCTCTCTCAGGCAGGTACATCCATCAGAAGCAATACAGAGTTCGTTAGTTTCTATAGTAACTTTCCTGGGAAATTACAGCCAAAGTTAACTTTTGATTCTCCTCCAGAGAATTTTGCAAAGGCTGCTGCAACCTGGTTCCCTTTTGCAAAGGTTTTGCATCTGGCAGAAGTCTGTTTTTTTGAAACACCAGGATGGGATCCTCCTTTCCATTAGAAATAAAGTCCCAGGCTACAATTCAGTGCACCATTACTTAAGAATAACACCCATGGAAAGCAGTAGGTCTAAAAAGGGTTGCAAATATATGCAGCTCATCTCTCTGCTGTGAACTGAATTGTACACTCTCAGTTATGTGTTATAAACTGTATGTTATATGTAGAACTTTTTGTTTAACACACCAGACACCTTAAAGGTAGATTTGATTCATGGATCTCCTGCAATGGTTCCCAACCTTTTTCACTTGCATATCCCTTGGCAGCCCATTTCCATAAATTGTACCCTTCATATTAGCAAAATGTTTTCAGAAGTGTGCTGAGAAATTCTGGGTGATTGATCACTTTCCATATTATGTTTCAGTTTTTTTACTATGCTGGTTTTCAATCACTGGTGTATACATGAATTGATGACCAGAAACTAGCTATTGGTGGGGCTTTCACAGTCAACTAGCTACCTCCCTTTCTGCCTTGCTGGCCCTGCAAGCCATTCTGGAGCATGCCATTCTTTTTCAAGTACCCCTAAAGGTCCTGTTGAGTGCCCCTGGGGGTACATGAATCCCAAGTTGGGAACCACTGTTCTACTGATATGTTGTGTACAGTGCAATTACTCTGATAGTGCTTACAAATAGGTGGTGAAGAACAGAATTTAAAAAGAATAAAAATTTATCGTATTATCTTATACTATGTTTTTAATAAATTAGAGACTGTACAGTTCTTAGGTAATTACTGGTAGGTTATTTTTCAGAATCTGGCCTCGGGTAAAATCAGACAAAACTATAGTTAGACAGCCCCCTAGGTTTAACCCCTGACTTATCCAAGGGTCATAGAAAAGTACATGATTTTTGGCTCAAAACCTGCCCTCGACTTATCTGTGGAATTAACTTATGGGCGAGTGTCTGCAGTGTATATTTCGGTTGACTGTATGCATGGGGCACTTTTAAATTTTGTGATTCATTAAGCTTAAACCCTGCAGCAGAACCTGTCTACCAAGCTTCTCCAGCTTCAGTATAGACACCTACCCTAAGGGAGGCAGCTACAACAGATCACTTTCCTTTTGCATGTTAGCACCTGGATGCCAACCAGAGCTCAGCTCCATGTCAAACTCTGGCCCTCACTGACACCATCCAGAAAGAGCTACATTTTACTTTGAGTAATTCTAAAGGGGCCACTGACCTTTGCTGCCTGACCTCTGACCTTACCCTGACCTATGATCAGCTGCTCCTTCCATTCTGCCACTTATCTCTGACCACCTCTCCAGCCACTCACAGTGTTGCTGTTGAATGCAGTCTGAGTGGCTGACTTCATCTGCAGCCCTAATGACCACCTGAGCTCCTCTCTCTTTCCCTCCTTCAACCAATGAATTGGCCCCATTACCCAGGCATCAGAGAGTATCCCACCAACTTGATGGCTTTGACCTTTTGTTTAACATTTTTGCAATGATTGCATTTCCTATTTTCCTGTTTTCCCATTTCACTGTTCCCCCCCTCCCGTCTAGGTTGAATGCTGCTTTAAGTGCTCCATTTATTTGGAGGGAATTGTGCAAATAGCTTAAATATATCTACTTGTCCAGAAACAGTGTTCACCAGAAGTTTCTCTGTCTGATCCTGCTTTCATGGAGGAAAAATGAAAAGGAATACACCCCAAATTGAGGGCCATTCAATGGAAAATGAAAGTGCATCCTTCAAATATAATCTTCAAGTAACTGGATCTGCTACAAATGGCAGATGCCTTACTGTCAATTTCTTGAGCCATACATTCTGAAGAAGGCTTCCACAACCCCTCCTCATCAATTTAACTGAGAAATAAAATTTCTGCCTGCAGTGCCACAACTGATGCCCAGGGGAAGCACTAGACACTACTAACTGGATGATGGGAGCAAAGGCAAGAGGGTGATCTAGCAGAGATGCTACTTTGGCATCAATTCTCTTGTAGGGATCAGTTATCTTCTAGGGTGGTGTTTCTCAAATTGTGGGTCGGGACCCACTAGGTGGGTTGCGAGGCAATTTTCGGCTGGTCCCCATTCATTTCAATGCTTATTTTATTTTTAATACATTAGGCTTGATGCTCTCATGGTATGTGACTGCATTTGAGGAAATGTTACAGACCTCTACTTTTAACAAGCTGCTATGAATACGCTTTTAACAATGATAGTCAATAGGGCTTAATCCTGGGTAAATGTGGATAGAATTGCAACCTTTGGAACGCTTGGGGAATTTTTAAAAACAGAACAGCAACTGCTTGGGAGGGTTAAGAAGGTCCTTCTTTATTTTAAACATTTTAAAACAAAACTTATACTTATTCTAAACTTTAAATTTACTTACAGTTCAATCCTATGCTTGTCTACTCAGAACTAAGTCTCATTACGTTCAGAGGGGTCCTACTCTCAAGAAAGCATGAATAGAATGGCAGCCTTAATCTGAATTGATTTTGTCGTATGGGGGGGTGTTAAAAATTTCCCTGCTTGATGAAGTCACTTCCGACCATGACATCACTTCCAGCTTAATATCATCAGTTCTGATGGGTCCCGACAGAATCTCATTCTAAAAAGTGGGTCCCAGTACAAAAAAGATTGAGAACCATTGTTCTAGAAAAAAAAAAATGATTATACTTTTACTAAATAAATGAATGCTGGATCCTGACCATGAAATCCCAACCCTCATATTTCTGCCTAACTTTCTGCACATGGACTCTGCATGTATGTACCCCAAACACTCCTCGGTTGTGGAATTTTTAAGGCTTCCATCACAGAACAATGGATGCACAAAGCATTTTCTGCACACAGGACATTTGGAAACTGCTTCCTTCAGGCATCAATTTGTATTTCTGGTAGGAGATTCTGGTGGAAAGGTATAACAAGGGAAAGTTTCTCCACCCTCCTTCACAAGTATGTACTACAACAACGAGATCAAAGCACACAATGTTCTTATGTCAGAATGCCAGATGCAAGGGAGGGCACCAGGATGAGGTCTCTAGTTATCTGGTGTGCTCCCTGGGGCATTTGGTGGGCTGCTGTGAGATACAGGAAGCTGGACTAGATGGGCCTATGGCCTGATCCAGTAGGGCTGTTCTTATGTTCTTATGTAACGCTTTATTCAGAAATGGGAAGGAAATAAGAACATCCTTATGTGTTAAGTCCAGAGCAACTTGACACTGTAAATCTTTAGTAAGTCTGAGGACTATCTAATTAGCCATATTGAGTGAAAGACAGAGTGAAACACCATATGGCACAATAATATATAATAGTAATGCAGGCAGATTGAAAATGCAGGGTAGCAAAAGCCAGTGTTTTTGTTTTGTTTTTCAGCAGAGAAGTGGAAGAGTAGAAAGTGCATACCAGATGCATGGTAGATACATTTAGGCAGGAGTGCATTGAAGAATATTCTGCAGGAAATTGGGAGAGCTGGAAAGGAGTGAACATCAGTACCTACAAGCTGTGTGACTCCAACTCAGCAGAGGAGCTGGCTCTTGTGTTTATGGTATGGTGGTGGCTCTCCTCTGTGAAGGCATTGGCAAGGGCCGAGAGGAGGGAGCATCTCAGCATCTCCTTGAAATTGTGGCCCATGCAGAAGTACAGGATGGGGTTCAGGCAGCTGTTGAAAAAAACCAAACTGGATGACAAGCAAAGGCCTATAAAGAACAAAGGATTGCTGTGATCAGCTGAGACGTCCAGCTTCAACAAAGAAAAGAAGTGAAAGGGGAACCAACAGACAAAGAAGGCCACAATCACTGCAGTGATGACCTTGAAAGGCCTGTTTGATTGTGACAACTTGTCCCTCCTCACCCTCACCACAATCAATCCATAGCAAACCACAATGACACTGAAAGGAATGATGAAGCCAAAGATGAATCGGATGAGAGTAAGAGCTTGGAAAATACTAAATCCTCCCTCATCAAACGTGCCATAATCATTAACACAGTAAACTTTATGTGTCATATTAACATAGTAAGTTTGCATGAAATATAAATCTGGTGAACACAGCACAAAAGCCAGGATCCAAACACCCAAAACCACAAAGGAAGCCAGGCGTGTTGTCCGATGATTCTGAGCCCACACAGGGCACCACACGGCAATACAACGGTCTATGCTGATGACCACCAGGAGGTAAATGCTGGCAAAGAGATTGAAGAAAATAATGACAGGGTTCAGCTTGCACATGATGTAGCCAAATGGCCAGTGAGAGTCCAGACCTATAGAAACAATGTTGAAAAGCTGGAAGAAGCTGAAGGTGAAGTCGGCGATGGCCAAGTTAAGGATCCAGACGGTATTGACTGTCTTCTTCATTTGGAAGCTTGTGATGAAAATCACCAACCCATTTCCGGTGGTTCCCAACACAAAGAAGAGGCTGTAGGTTACTATGGAGAAAACTCTCATTCTTTTTACCATGAGGTCCATCTCATCCACATCCAGATTCTCAGAACCAAGTATAGTAAGATTTTTTGGTACCGCTGTGCTCTCCATTGCTTGAATGGGTATTTGTCTTCACTCTTGTCTTCTCCAGTTTCCTATTTGGAATAAAAGAAGAGGAACACAAGAAGTTCACCGCTCTTTTTCTACAGCTGCTAGCAAAAGGTCTCTGAAGACTCCGAAGAAGAGCATGAAAATTATAGCCTTCTCTCTTAACTAAGAAAGTCTCTGGAGTTCAAGCGTAGCATGACTTTGCATACCAAGGTTTCTAGTTTATGCTACCCATGGAGCCGGGGGTCACTGTGATACTGGGTGGCACTGCATTGGGGGCTGCAGCAATAAAAATTTGACTATTCAGTCACTGCAAAAGTTGTAGGGGATCAACTGGCAGTCACAGCCATCGCTTTGCCCTGGCTAGCTTAGGGTGGGGAGGGAGGGAGGAAGAGGGGGAGATCTTCTTGCTGTACTCTTGGATTCAAGAGGTGATAGGTGGAGGCTGGAAGGCTGCTGGGATGATGAGAGTCATGTCTGAGACAAAGGCAGGAAGCAGGAAACTTTGGCGTAGGGAGGGGAAATCTCATACTGATCACTTTGCCAAAGTCTGCGAGCTTCTCAGAGAGAGAAGAGGTTGGCGAGTCTCCACACTAACATTCAGCTCAGGAGAAGAGATACATGCACCAGTTTCCATACAGCCTGTACATTAGTGGTTTGGTTGGGGTTTCCTGGGTGGGGCAGCCAATTGTCCAAACACACCCTACAAGTCTCTCAAGACAAGGTAATAATTGGTATAAAGCATATCCACTGCTTAAATTGCATGATTCGGCATGCTTAAAGCCTGCAGCAGATCTTGTCTACATTCTTTACCCTACCCTGAGGGACACAGCAGTTCACTTTTCCTTTGGGAAGAGGTTCCCAAACCGTGAGCCATGGCTCCCTGGGAAGCTGTTAAAACCAGCCATGGGAGCCACAGATTCTGCACAAAAATCTCACATCCCTATATAATGTATAGGCTTCTAACCCTAATAGGGAGACACTTAGTAAGTGTAAAGTCATGCACATTGGGGCAAAAAATCAAAACTTCACATCTAGGCTGATGGGTTCTGAGCTGCCTGTGACAGATCAGGAGAGAGATCTTGGGGTGGTGGTGGACAAGCTGATGAAAGTGTCGACCCAGTGTGCGGCAGCAGCGAAGAAGGCCAATTCTATGCTTGGGATCATTAGGAAAGGTATTGAGAACAAAACGGCTAATATTATAATGCCGTTGTACAAATTGATGGTAAGGCCACATCTAGAGTATTGTGTCCAGTTCTGGTCGCTGCATCTCAAAAAGGATATAGTGGAAATGGAAAAGGTGCAAAAGAAAGCGAATAAATGATGACTGGGCTGGGGCACCTTCCATATGAGAAAAGCCTATGGCGTTTGGGCCTCTTCAGTCTAGAAAAGAAACGTCTGAAGGGGGACATGTTTGAGACATACAAAATTATGCATGGGAAGGATAAAGTGGCTAGAGAGATGCTCTTTACACTCTCACATAACACCAGAACCAGGGGACATCCACTAAAATTGAGTGTTGGGAGAGTTAGGACAGACAAAAGAAAATATTGCTTTACTCAGCGTGTGGTTGGTCTGTGAAACTCCTTGCCGCAGGATGTGGTGATGGCATCTGGCCTGGATGCCTTTAAAAGGGGATTGGACAAGTTTCTGGAGGAAAAATCCATTACGGGTTACAAGTCATGATGTGTATGTGCAAATTCCTGGTTTTAGAAATGGGCTATGTCAGATGCAAGGGAGGGCACCAGGATGAGGTCTCTTGCTATCAGGTGTGGTCCCTGGGGCATTTGGTGGAGCCACTGTGAGATACAGGAAGCTGGACTAGATGGGTCTATGGCCTGATCCAGTGGGGCTGTTCTTATGGCCAGTGGCCCGGTAGGTCAAGGAAACCATCAGTTGAAAAAGTTAGGGAACCACTGCCGTTGGTGCTTAGAAACTGTACACCAAGCAGAGTTCGGCTCCTGTCGAACTGTGTAGTTGCCAATTCCCAGAAAGCTCTAACTGCCCAATCTGCATGTCTACTCAGACGTAAGTCTCTTTGTGTCTATTGATATTTGCTCCCAGGAAAGTGTGAATAGGATTGGGCAGTAAGTCTTCTGCATGACTTGGAGTAATGCCAAAGTGTCCACTGACCTTCAGTCCTGAAGCTTCCACCCTTGTTTCTGATTGGCTGCTATCTCCAAACTGCTGCTTATCTCTAATCAGCTCTCCAGGCATGCACAGTGTCGCTATTGAACGCAGTCTGAGCGGCCAACTTGAGCTGCAGCCCTAATGACTGCCTTGGCTCCTCCCTCCGTCTCTCCTTCAACCAATGAATTGGTCAAATTTCCTGCCTTAAACTCAGGTCCTTTTGCTTCTCACCCAAGCCTCAGAGTGGGCCCCACCCACCTGATGGCTTGACACTTTTTCTTGAACCTTTATGATTTTTAAAACTTCATATTTCATTTGGGCACTTCACTTTTCTCTCTCTCTCGGTTACATCCTGCCTTGTGCACTCCATTTATTCAGACTGAAGGGCTGGACAGAAATGATTGAAATAAATAATCTACTGGGTGAATGGCGTGCAGACTAGGCACCTGACCCACTGTGCTGGAGAAGTGTGCATTTATTCAGACTGAAGGGCTGGACAGAAATGATTGAAATAAATAATCTACTGGGTGGATGGCGAGCAGACTGACCCACACTAGTGGCGACCTGATGGTGGCAACCTGACCCACACTGCTGGAGAAGCTTGATGTCCTCATCACGCGACGTACACTTGACCAAGCACTTATGATGGGGAATCCCGTTGTTGACAGAGACCCCTTTCAGAAAAGACAAACGGTGAATTAGGCAACACTCACGAGGAGACTTTTTAGGAAAAATGCCCAGGGGGACACCTGCAAATTTGGCAAAAGAAGGAAAATGACCAGCCACTCGGCCAGCCCTGACTTCCTTAGAGATCATCCTGCACAGAACCTCCTCCAAACTCTGAGTGTAAATTCTGCCCCCAAGTGGAGTGTGTGTTGAGGGGGTGGGGTGGGGTGGAAGTCTAAAACCAAAAGTAAAACCTTCAGCTAAATACCTGGCAGCTGATCTATAAAGGCAGAACTTCCCAAGATGTAGTAGCTGGGGCAACCTAATTGACGATGGCCCCCTTTCCAACTGAGGAGAGGGTCACGGCCTTTCTCCTCTATGGCCTCATTTTGCATCAGATGAGTATCCATTGCATTCTACATTCTATTCAAGCTCCAAGGTAAGGGTACAAACATTCCCTTATTTTGAGGAAGCCTCCCTGACTGCTACCCACTTACAGGATGCAGGAACATGCCCCATAGGCACAGCAGGGTCAGTGCTGGAAAGCTGGTTAGAATTTGGGTCTATATTATATACCACCTTGTGCGCGCCATGTATTCTGTAGGACAGTGGTTTTCAAACTGGTGGGTCGTGACCCACCAGCTTGTGTAAAGATGCCCCGTTCCCTTTAAGGGGCAGGGGCAGGGGGAAAGCAGCAAAGCGATCCCCAGGATTGCGCCCCCTGTGGGAGGAGGGGGGCTATTTTTGAACAAACCATGCATGCTCCCAGGGTCCAGGGGGTGTGGGGAGCCCCGCGGAGCACTTGCAGGGCTCTCCGCAGCTTTTAAACAGTGAAAGTTCCAAGCGCGATTAAAAGGGTTTAATCGCGCTTGGAACTTTCACGGTTTAAAAGCTGCGGAGAGCCCTGCAAGTGCTCCGCGGGGCTCCCCACACCCCCTGGACCCTGGGAGCACATATGAATTGTGAAAAAATAACCCCCACTCCACCCACAGATCCTGGGGTCATTTTGCTGCCCCCGCCCCCGCAAAGACTTACCCCAGAAGTAATCTCCCAGGAAGTTTGAGAACCACTGCTGTAGGATATATATATATAAATAATTTACTGGTCAAGAAAAGAGGTTTTCCTGCCTGATCCTAGTTTCAGTGTGTGTGTGTGTGTGTGTGTGTCTGTGTGTGTGTGTGTGTGTGTGTGTGTCTGTGTGTGAGTGAGTGAGTGAGAGAGAGAGAGAGAGAGAGAGAGAGAGAGAGAGAAAGGGGGGAAAGAAAGGGGAGGGGGAGGGAGAGAGGGAGAGAGAGAGAGAGAGAGCGAGCAGGTAACTCCAGAGACATTTTTTGGGACAATGATAGTTATGTAACAAGAATCTGAACTGGCTACAAATGCAAGTACCTTATTTCAGTTCTTCGAAGCAACCTTCTAAAGAAGGTTTATATGCCCTGGCTTCATCAGTCTGATGGAGAAATAGGATTGTTGCTGCAATGCCACAACTGATGCCCATGGGAAGAACTAAACAGACAACAGGAAGCAAAGGCAAAAGGGTGACCTCACAGAGATGCTGCTGTGGTGCCAATTGGAGGAGACAGCTACGCCCAATGCTAAATGAATAAATGCTAGATCCTGACCATGAAATCCTTACCGTCATATTTCTGCCTGAATTTCTGCACATGCATCTCCCCCCAACACTCCTCCCCTGTGAAATCTTTGACAACATGCAAGGGGTCCAAGGCAGACCTACGGATGAGCAAAGGATCCTCTGAACACAGGAGGTTTGGAAATTACAGCCTTCAGACATCAACTGGTATTACTAGCAGAGGGTTGTGGGGTGTAACAGGGCAGTGCCCCCTCCCTCCCCTGTGAGGAATGGACCTCAGAAATATGGTAAATATAGATCTTTCTATTCACTTGAGCTTTTTGGGGTCCCACTTCTACTTCCTTTCCTTTCTGTCTCATAATGAAATGATCTCATTATAGGAGACCCCAAAGAAACTGTGTGCTTGGATAGCAGAGAAAGCAGAGAATATCAGAGACAGCAGAGACAAGCAGAGATAGCAAAATGGGGTCCAAGAGCCCTGAAAGAAAATGACCCATCTTGTCTTGCCACAAGTTTTATAATCTGGTGGCCTGGAAGAGTTTGATGCTCCTGTGGGACAGTCTTAAGTTCTCTAAGAGAGTATTGTTATACGAGCAGAATTTTGGGAGAAGGATGAAATAGCATGTCCAGTGTGTTCCAGAAAGGGGGACAGGGGGTCTTGCTTCTAACTATCAGGATCCAGGGAGGCAGATTTTCCCATGGTCAGGGGTGTCTTGGAAATTAGACCCTTGGCGTGAAGGAAGTTGACTGGGATCTAACTTGCTATGCCAGACACCTGAATATTCTGACAAGTTGTTAATTCAGTCTGCAGTAAGGTTTGACTATGCCAAGGCCCCACTATGGACAGCAAGGCAAATGGGAAAAAGTGCACTCGCAAGAGCTGAGCTGCACAAAGACCTCTGTCTTTGCAAGACCTCTACTATCAAGATCCACAAACATGCTTCACAAACAGTTTATCCATCAGGAGTTTAAAATTCTACGGTGAGCATCGCACTAATGTTGGGGAACAAAGCGGGAAAGTCTCATGCACCCTGTTCTGTTCACGTCCTCACAATATCCAAAGTGTCTTTCCTAAACTGTAGATAAGAGTTCTTTTCCGCTGCCCACAAGAAGATTAAATCAGCATAAGAGAAAAAACGCATGTTACATAGATACATAGAAAACCTGTCCCAAAAATTTGAAGTGATGTAGTAACTTTTGTACCAAGTTGGAGAGAATTTGATGACCTTCCAATGCAAGGACTTTGATCTGGGTGTTTTAACCCTCCCCTCTTCCCATCTCCACCTTCAATGGTTTCAAAAGGCATCTACCAGCATTGGCTTCCAAGCACCACACTGTACCCCACTGCATCCTCAGAGTATGGCCCACTTACTTGGTGACTCCGATGTGCTTGAGTAAGTGGTTGTCCTCAGAGCTTTCTCTGTCTGCTCTGCTCTACCTTTCTCTTGCCTCGGCCAGCTTTCAGGACACAAAGATTCCTGGAGTCCAGGGTGTTTTATACAATTCTTCATGCAAATTAATTGCCTGGAAATTTCAGTTCCTCTTTCTTCTTGGTAGAATCAGACTTTCTAAGAAGTTTTGCACAATCAGGAAGGTGAGAATGGCACAATCACGTATGCCAATTACACTTACCATAAAATTTTGCCAAGTAATAAAGATCCAATTATCACTTTGCCTTATCTCTGGGTCAATCGGATTCATGGATCTCCTGCAGTGGTTCCCAACCTTTTTCACTTGCATATTCCTTGGCAGCCTATTTCCATAAATTGTACCCTTCATATTAGCAAAATGTTTGTAATTAATAACACAAGCCCTCAACTCCTCTCTATAAAAGCCCAGACTTCATGTATTCATCACAGTGTTTTCTCTTTTTATCTGTTTGAAGAACAGAAGACTCTGCCTTTGCACTGTTTTGCACCAGAAGTGTGCTGAGAAATTCTGGGTGATTGATCACTTTCCATATTATGTTTCAGCTTTTTTACTGTGCTTGTTTTCAATCACTGGTTCATACATGAATTGATGACCAGAAACTAGCTATTGGTAGGGCTTTCACAGCCAACTAGCTACCTCCCTTTCTGCCTTGCTGGACCTGCAAGCCATTCTGGAGCATGCCATTCTTTTTCAAGTACCCCTAAAGGTCCTGTTGAGTGCCCCTGGGGGTACATTTATTCAGACTGAAGGGCTGGACAGAAATGATTGAAATAAATAATCAACTGGGTGGATGGCGTGCAGACTAGGCACCTGACCCACTGTGCTGGAGAAGTGTGCATTTATTCAGACTGAAGGCTGGACAGAAATGATTGAAATAAATAATCTACTGGGTGGATGGCGAGCAGACTGACCCACACTGGTGGCGACCTGATGGTGGCGACCTGACCCACACTGCTGGAGAAGCTTGATGTCCTCATCACGCGACGTACACGCAACCAAGCACTAATGATGGGGAATCCCATTGTTGACAGAGACCCCATTCAGAAAAGATAAACGGTGAATTAGGCAACACTCACAAGGAGACTTTTTAGGAACAATACCTGGGGGGACACCTGCATATTTGGCAAAAGAAGGAAAATGACCAGCCACTCGGTCAGCCCTGACTTCCTTAGAGATCATCCTGCACAGAACCTCCTCCAAAGTCTGAGTGCAAATTCTGCCCCCAAGTGGAGTGTGTGTTGAGGGGGTGGGGTGGGGTGGGGTGGGGTGGAAGTCTAAAACCAAAAGTAAAACCTTCAGCTAAATACTTGGCAGCTGATCTATAAAGGCAGAACTTCCCAAGATGTAGTAGCTGGAGCAACCTAATTGACGATGGCCCCCTTTCCAACCGAGGAGAGGGGCACGGCCTTCCTCCTCTATGGCCTCATTGACTTGCTGCTTGGGCCCTATTTGGACCAACCCAGGTTTGGGCGCGCAGAGATGGCATGCTTTGCTCCACAGAGCCTGCAGGCATGTGAAAAGCTGCGATTGTTCTTGCTGCACTTACACAACAAGTTGACCTCGTAATGTATCTGTTGGTGTGGAGCTTTCCTGTTCAACCCACTCTGAGTAGCCAACTTGAGCTGCAATGGTAAGAACTTCCCGGGCTCTTCCCTTCACCCATATATATGTTTCGCATATATTCTTCGTGAGACTGGATCTGCGACAAATGCCAGTTCCTTACCTTCAATCTCTTGAACCAGGCTTTGTAAAGAAGGCTTCTGCAACCCCCTCCTCAACAATCAGAAGTAGAATTTCTGCCTGCAGTGCCACAACTGATGCCCAGGGGGAGAACTAGACATTACTAACTGAATGATGCAACAACCAAAGGGTGACCCTGCAGAGATGTCGCCATGGAGCCACTTACCTCTTAGAGACCAGTTCTTTCCTATGGAAAATGTTTGGTACCTCTGATCCCTTAGGGAAAAATTACTCTATTTGTACTAAATGAACACTGGATCCTAACCCGGATGTCCCACCCCTCATATTTCTGCCTGAATTTCTGCACATGGGCTGTGCCCACTTACTCATCCAGTTGTATGAGTTTTCCAGATTCACAACATCCGGTTGTGAAATCGCCAACAACATGCAAGGGTTCCATAGCAAACTGACGGATGTGGAGAGGATCCTCTGAACACAGGAAGTTTGGAAACCGCTACCTTCAGACACTGGTTTGTGTTCTGGTAAGGGATTGCAGCAAGACAATGACAAAGCAAAGAGTCTCCTCCTTTCCTCTGAAACATGAACAACAAGAACAAGATCAAAGCAAACAACATTTTATTCTCAGATGGGAGAAATAGCAAAATTATTTCATGTTACATCACAGGGGCTGGTTTTGCAAAGTGGCTCTTTACAAAGCCTTTAGTAAGACTCGTCAGCCTGGGAAAGCAGCTCATCTGAGAGAAGGAAAACTCTGATCCCAAACCTCCACTGCCTTGTGGCTACATCCAGTTATGGAAAAGGCTTCAGGAGTCAACCTCGAGGCAAAATCCAGAGCCGGAGTCCCTGAGGCAGTTCATGGCCGAACACAGTCACGTTCTGGCAACTCCTGCGACGCTGCTGGAACCAACCGTATTGGCTTCTGCCTTTCCGTCGGACCATTTCAGCGACGTGGAGAGGGGAAATTTGCTGCATGGGAAACAGTCTATCCTCCATATCTACTTTACCCAGGCTTTGCGCACTGGAGAGGACACTCTGTTCCAGAACCACCATTCAGAGCACGATACCATAGTCTTCTGAGACTCAAGGATGCCAACATTAGTAAGACTGAGGACCTTCTCCTTAGTAATAGTGCCTGAAATCTCATAGCAAGACCCCACTCACAGAGTGAAACAGCATGGAGACACCCCTACCATAGGAATGGAGCAACATTAATACAAGCAGATTGTAAGGGCAGAGTTGCAAAACCAATTTGCAAAAAAATAGTAAGAGAATTCATCTACTTTTCTGTTCTGAAGCAGAGAAGCGGAAGAGTGGAAAGAGCATCACAGATGCATGGTAAACACACTTAAGAGAGAATGCATTGAATAATATTCTGGACATTGGGAGGGTTGGAAAGAGGGTGTGAGCATCAGGATTCACAAGCTGTGGGACTCCAGCTCAGCAGAGGATCTGCTCCTCGTGTTTGTGGTGCTGTGGTTGCTCTCCTCAGTGAAGGCTTTTGCAAGGACCGAGAGGAAGGAGCATCTCAGCTTCTCCTTGAAATTGTGGCCCATGCAGAAGTACAGGATGGGGTTCAGGCAGCTGTTGAAAAAAGCCAAACTGTATGACAAGCGAAGACCTATAGGCACCAGAACAGGCTTCTTGGGGTAATAGAAAGTTTTCACTTTAAGGAAATAAAAGATATGAAAGGGGAACCAACAGACAAAAAAGGCCACAATCACTGCAGTGATGACCTGGAAGGGCTTGCTGGATTCTGACAACTGGTCCCTCCTGAGCTTCACCACAATTGCTCCGTAGCACACAACGATGATGATGAAGGGGATGATGAAACCAAAGATGAATCGGATGAGAACCAGAGCATAGTAGATCGTTCCTCCCCCATCATATGTGCCATAAGTGCTCCTGCACTTAGATTTATTTGCCTTGCCATCATAGTAAATATCCTTGAAGTATAAATGTGGAGAACACAACCCCAAAGCCAGGATCCAAACACCCAAAACCACAAAGGAAGCCAGTCGGGGTGTCCGGCGATTTTGAGCCCACACAGGGCACTGCACGGCAATACAACGGTCGATGCTGATGACCATCAGCAGGTAAATGCTGGCAAAGAGATTGAGGAAAACAATGGTGTGGTTGAGCTTGCACATGATGGAGCCAAATGGCCAATGAAATGCCAGGCCTACATGGACAATGTTGAACAACTGGAAGAAGCTGCAGGTGAAGTCGGCGATGGCCAAGTTGAGAATCCAGACAGTGTGGACCGTCCTCTTCATTCGGAAGCCAGTGATGAAAATCACCAGCCCATTCCCAGTGGTCCCCAACACAAAGACTAGGCTGTAGGCTACTATGGAGACCGTATTCACTATGCTCCATAAGAAATTCTCATTCTTGACCAGATGCTCATTACTGGGGGTAGTAAGATTTGTTGGTACACCTGTGTTCTCCATTGCTTGAATGGATAGCTTTCTTTACTGTAGTCGTCTTCTGTTTCCTGTCCGAAATAAAAGAAGGTGTGCCAATTAGTTCACCGTTCTTTTTCTAAGAGCTGCTATAGCAAAATGCTTTGAAGACTCAAAAGACAGGCGTGAAAGTGCTAAACTTTCTGATGAAGTGCCTAGATTTGCACAGAGATGGGCAAATCCAGCACATCACTATGGAAGTTCCATTGACCTACTGAAACTAATAGACCTTGATAGCTCTTCCAGTTTTCTGAAAACCAGAAGTGTCTTTCTGGCATCTCTGGAGGTCTTTATGAGGCCTGTAGAGGACTCTGTGGGCCTGAGAACACCTCTGAACCATGACTGGAGAACATCTCTAGTCTCATTTGTTGGTCCTATGAACCAGACCTGCAGATTTTTTTTTATCCAGGAGTGGATTCCCCATGGTTACCAAGGTCCAACTGTACTCGGCTGTTAAGACAGAATAAATTTAAGAGTGGTCATGGAAAAATAAGCTCTCTCTCTCACACACACGCACATGCACAGAGAGAGAGAGAGAGAGAGAGAGAGAGAGAGAGAGAGAGAGAGAGAGAGAGAGAGAGAGAGAGAGAGATTAAATAAATCTTGTAGAACAAAAGCTAACCAATCACCAACTATCACAGTCAAAAATTCATTTATGGGTAGGAATAACAGAAGCTTGAAATCATGAGAAAAGGGAAGATTTCCATTCCAATGTGGTCCCTGTGTGTAGGTTTGTGTAGGTTTTTTGTGGGGAAGCTTCGCATTTCTTTGCAAATAATAATTATTAATTAATTATTAACAGTATTTATATACCGCTTTTCAACTAAAAGTTCACAAAGCGGTTTACAGAGAAAAATCAAACAACTAAATGGCTCCCTGTCCCAAAACGGCTCACAATCTGAAAAAATGCAAATGAATACCAGCAGACAGCCACGAGAACAGACAGTGAGGGGGGGCAGTTACTCTCCCCCTGCTAAAAAAAGGAGCACCCACTTGAAAAAGTGCCTCTTACCCAATTAGCAGGGGTTAATGGAAATAATGGAAATAATGGAAAAGAAGACCCTGATTTTAAATAAATCATCATCATCATTGAATGGAGTCTGACTTGAGTTGCAGCCCTTATAACTGCCTGTCCTCCCTTCCTCCTTCAACCAACGAATTGGCCCATTTTCCTGCCTCAGATTCTTCTCCACCCCGCCCAGGCCTCATCCACTTGATGGCTTGAAACTTCATCTTTAACGTTTATGATAATTACAACTTCTTATTTCATTCCTATTTTGTGCCTTTTTTTAGGTGGTGAGCCCTTTGGGGGCAGGGAGTCATTTAATTAGTTGATTTTTGTCATAAATGTTTTTTTTTAGCGATACATAAATATTCTTAATAATAATATTTTCTGCATTTCACTGGTTTTTCTCTCTAGGTCCGCGATTTTCAACCGTTTTCAACTCACGGCATACTTGCAAGGCTCTTGCAACTCACTCTCATACTTGCAACTGTCAAGCTTTTTTTTTTTTTTTTTTGACAATTTTCATGCTGCTCTACTAATGGGGGGGCTCGCATCCCTGCTAATAAATGTCCCTCCCCCAAACTCCTGCGGCACACCCATAGACCATCCAGGGCACACCAGTTTGCTGCAGCATAGTGGCTGAAAATTGTTACTCAAGGTTATATACCACTTTGTATGCTGCATTTATTCAGAGGGAAGGGTGGGACATAAATGATTCATATAGATAATCCACTGGTCTTCAAGAGGTTGTCAGAGGTTTCTCTGTCTGAACCAGCTTTCATATGGATAACATTGAGAGAGAGAGAGAGAGAGAGATCCAAGGTCATTATTTTGGAAAATGGTTGTGGCTGAAGATCTCCTGTGGGACAAAGTAGTCTTAAATTGTCAAAGAGAGGATATTGGTTTATGGGCCAATTTTTTTTTTTTTTTTTGGGGGGGGGGATTATGAAATAACATGTCCAATAAGCTCATGGAAAGGGGATTCCTGCTTCTATTGAGATCCCGGATGGGGTATAGATTTTCCCATGGTCAGGAGTGTCTTGAGAATAACATTTTGGAGTTATGGCAGTTGATTGGGATCTATTTTGCTATATTAGAACCCCAAGATTCTCTGACAAGAAGTTGATCCAGTCTACTATAGGGCTAGACCAGGGGTGTCCAAAGTTTTTGGCAGGAGGGCCACATCATCTCTCTGACACTGTGTCAGAGAAAAAAAGAAGTAATTTGCATTTCAAATTTGAATAAATTTACATAAGTTTACATAAATGAATATATTAAAGATGAACTTATATGAATGAATGAAGGTCGTGAAGTAGCTCAAGTCCTATAAAAGGCCTTGCACAAAGCAAGGTTGGCCTTTCCTTTGCTGCCGCTACTGCATCACAGACATGAAACAGCAAGCAGTGGAGGAAGACTTCATCCCACAGCATACATGAGAGGTCAAACAGTCGCCCTCATGCTGAGAGCAATTGCACTGGGCCAGTGCGGGCTCCAACAAATCTCCAGAGGGCCAGAGGTTCATTGGAGACTGGGGGCTCCCTGAGGGCCACATTGAGAGGCCTCGAGGGCTGCAAGTGGCCCCAGGGCCGGGGTTTGGGCACCCCTGGGCTAGACCAGCGATTTTCAACCTTTTTCATCTGAGAAGGCACACACTGAGAAGGTGCTAAAGTTGTCAAGGCACACCACCAGTTTTTTGATGATTGACCAGGCACCCCGCACTGCTGGCGAGATGTTCACATCCTCCAATAGCCCCACGAATATATGACCCTCCCCCAAATTCTCACAGCACACATGCATACCAAAGTGCCATGACCCAGTGGTTGACAATCACTGGGCTAGACTATATCAAGGCCCCACTTTGGGCACAAAAGAAAATGGGAAACAATGCACTTGCAAGAGCAGAGCTGCACAAAGACCTCTCTCTTTGCAAGACCTCTGCTACCTTCTAACCAATTGCACAATCATGCTTCACGGTTTATCTATCAGGACTTGGAAATTCTATGATGGGCATTATAGTAATGTTGGGGAACAAAAGAGGATAGTTTCGTACATCTTGTTCTGTTCATGTCGTCACCATATCTAAAGCGTCTTGTATAAACTCTAGATAAGAGTTTCTTTCCATTGCGCACAAAAAGATTAAAACAGAGGAAGTGAAAATGAAGCAGATAAGTAGAAAATCTGTCACGAAACTTGAGTTGATGCAGTAACAATTTTTAGTAAAAGGTTGAAGTCCATTTGATGACATTGCAATGTAAGGGCTTTGCCCTGGGTTTTGCAGCCCCCCCTTTTCATCTGAACCTTCAATGGTTGTAAAAAGCACCTACCAGCATTGGCTTCTAACTACCCTTTCACTACCCCACTGCATCCTCAGAGTATGGTTCACTTACTTGGCGGTTTCAATCTTGTCTCCAAAGTTATCCTCAGAGGTTTCTCTGTCTGGTCCTTTCCACCTTTCTCTTGTCTCTACCTGCTGTCAGGACAGATATGCAAAAAGACTGCAGGAAGTTTTACACAATTCTTGATGCAAATGAATTTCCTGTAAATTTCAGTTACTTATTTTTTTCTTCTTCCTAGATTGAAGCCTCGTACAAGAGGCTTTAACTGCCCCTAAGGCACCTCCCTCAGGTAAGTCGATTTGTATGATGGACCATCTATGGATAAGGAAACTACCCTGGCCACTGGTGAAGTTGACCCTTTGTTACAACTTGGAATAGTGGATGGTGCAGCATAAAATCGTAGTTTTGGGCAAGAGTTGGAAACCCTCCTCCTGGATCTTCTTCTGAGGGTTAATGTTCCCTTCCCCCGAGGAGACATCCGGTGCTAGCCTGCTTCCCAAAGGATTCAACGGCAGCCTGTTCGGTGCAGCCGGGCTGGATAGGACTGGGTTGCCCATCTGCAGCCCTAATGATTACCTGGGTTCCTCCCTCTTACAACCAATGAACTGGCCCCATTTTTTTTACCTTAAACCAAGTTCCTTCACTACCTCACCCAGACATCAGTGTGAGCCTCACCCACTTGATGGCTCTGACCTTTTGTTTAACATGTTTGCAATGATTGTATTTCATATTCTTATTTTCCCATTTGATTGGCTCCCCCCCCCCCGTCTAGGTTTGTATGCTGCTTTAAGTGCTCCATTTATCTGGAGGGAATTATATAAATAGTTTGAATTAAACTACTTGTCCAGAAACAGTGGTCATCAGAAGTTTCTCTGTCTGATCTTGCTTTCATGGTGGAAAAATGAAAAGGAATACACCCCAAATTGAGGGCCATTCAATTGAAAATTAAAGTGCATCCTTCAAAAATATTCTTCAAGCAACTGGATCTGCTACAAATGTCAGTTTCTTAATTAAATTAATAATAACAGTATTTATATACCGCTTTTCAACTAAAAGTTCACAAAGCGGTTTACAGAGAAAAATCAAATAACTAAATGGCTCCCTGTCCCAAAAGGGCTCACAATCTAAAAAGATGCCAAAAGAACACCAGCAGACAGCCACTAGAACAGACACTGCTGGGGTGAGATGGGCCAGTTACTCTCCCCCTGCTAAATAAAAGAGGAGCACCCACTTGAAAAAGTGCCTCTTACCCAATTAGCAGGGGGCTAATTGAAAATAAGCAGTTTCTTATTGTCTATTTCTTGAACCAGGCTTTCTAAAGAAGGCTTCTGCAACCCATCTACATCAATACAATGAAGAAATAAAATTTCTGCCTGCAATGCTACTACTGATGCCTAGGGGGAGAACTAGAGTCTGCTAAGTGGATGCTGCCTTCCCCAAAGCAAAGGCAAGAGGGTGACCTCACAGAGATGCTACTTTGGCACCAGTCCTCTTGTAGGGATTGGTTACCTTCTAGGGAAAATGACCATGAAATTGCTACTGTATATTTTGCCTGAGTTTCTGCACATGGGCTGTGCATTCAAGTCCCCAAAACACTCCTCAGCTGTGGAATCTTCAACAACATACAAGCATTCCCAGTTAGGGACCTGGCCCCTTCAGGCCCCGGGACAGAGGTCCGCAGAGCTTCCCCCACCTGCATCATACTTCCCTACCACCCCAGGATACTTACCTAGACGCAAAGAGCCTCATGCAGTGTTCAGGACTACTCTGAAAGCCTTCGGAGGCTTCCAAGACAGTCTTAAACCGGTTTCCTGGAGGTACTGCTTAAGACTTCATTGGAAACCTCAGAAGGTTTTTGGAGCAGTCCTGAACGCCATGTGGGACTTCGCCTGCAGGTTCCAGAGGGCAGGTGGAGGCAGCATGGTGGGCAGAGGCAGCAGCTATGGCGCAGAGGGTGTGGTGGTGCCACCCCCACAAGGCCCTTATGCGCGGTTCCTGGGGTATTTGCCCCTCGGCCCCACCTGATCCACCACTGAGGGTTTGATCACAGAACAATGGATGTGCAAAGAATCTCCTGCACACAGGACATTTGCAAACTACTCTCTTCAGACATCAGTTTGTGTTACTTGCAGGGGATTGTGGTTGGGGTAAGAAGGGAAAGTGTCTCCACCCTCCCTCACAAGCATGCAGCACAACAATGAGATCAAAGCACACAACACTTTATTCAGAGTTGTGAAAGCCATTTTCAGAAGAAGAAAAAAACAGTGAAGAAAATCTTTCTACAGAAATGAAGAAGTGGAAGAGTAGAAAGTGCATACTAGATGAATGGTAGATACATTTAGGAAAGAATGGACTGAAAGATGTTCAGCAGAAAATTGGGAGGGTTGGAAAGGAGTGAGCCTCAGGATTCACAATCTGTGGGACTCCAGCTCAGTAGAGGATCTGGCCTTCATCTTTATGGTTCTGTGGTTGCTCTCCTAGGTGAAGGCACTATCAAAAGCAGAGAAAAGGGAGCACCTCAGCATCTCCTTGACACTGTGCCCCATGAAGAAGTACAGGATGGGGTTCAGGCAGCTGTTGAAAGAAGCCAAGTGTATGACAAACGGTGACCTATAGACACTGCTACAGGCGGTCTGGCTTCATAGAAAGTTTTCACTTTAAGGAAATGAAAGATGTGAAAGGGGAAACCAACAGACAAAGAAAGGCAGCTAGCGTGCCCGTATGGGCACGCTAGCGCTGATTGCCAGGCTAAACCCCCTATCAGCCGGCAGCAGGGCTTTGCTGCCAGCTGATTGGCTGGCTGGCCTTGGGGGGCGGGACAACTGAGCCTGATCTAGCGCGCAGGCGCTAGACCCGGCTCAGTTCCGTTCCTGGAAGCGACCGAGCAGGTCGCTTATCCAGGAGCGGAGAGAGGCTGCCCCATGACGGGGCTTGAGGCGCGGAGATCCGCGCTTGCAGGCTCCCGTCACTTCGGGCAGTGGGTAGCCTCTCTTGAGCTGCGCGCTCTGCGACTTTAGCTCCGGGGCTCAGCGTCGGAGCAGCCCCGTGAGAGCTTGAGGGGGCATCCCACTGCGCGCTCTGCAGACGGCGTCAGGGGGGGTGACCCGCTGCACGCTCTGCAGGGTGCTATCGAAGGGGGCGGCCCGCTGTGCGCTCTGTCCGAGCGGCAGCGGTAGGGGGCGGCCCGCTGCGCGCCCTGCCGGCCGCGGGGCTGCAGCGCTTCGCAGATCTGCGCACCCCGCGGCTGCGGGTGCAATTTGGGGGGTCCGGTGGGGCGGCAGGCGCCTGTGGTGGGCAGCCGCCCCACGTTCCTCCTGGGGCGGGCCTGCCTGTTGGGGCGCATTTTGGCAGCCATTGGGGGGGTGCCTCGTGTCTGGGCGCCATTTTGGGCCCTGCCTCATGGTGCTCCGCCATTTTGATTATTTAAATACAGCCTGTCGGCCATTTTGTGGGCCCCAACTGCCAAAAGGGTCTCTTATTTTCAGAGTTGGGCAACTTCCAGTCACAGCGGTCTGCTGACACAGCGCGGAAGGCCAAGATTCCGGACTGCTGAGGCGTATCGTATCCAGTTAAAACTTAGAGCACAGGGGGCGGGGGGCCCCACTGGGGATATTCCTTCACTTGGGGGGTGGACATGGGGAAGAAAGCCCAGAAGTCGGGTGGCAAGGCCACCAAAAAGACAGCTCTAGCATGGCCCCCCCTCCCCTCCCTTCCTCCTTATCGTATGATGAGGAGTAAATGCCACAGTTGCAGGCCTTGGCTTGCTACGACGCGAGACAAAAAGAAAAGGCCCGTCGAAAGGCGAGGCAGTGGGAGGCTGAGGCTCGCCCGCATAGTCGCACACCCGGCAAGGAGGCCGCGGGCTCCGCACGCCTTATGGGCAGTGGAGGCATTTTAGGGTGGCTGCATGGCACGGGGGGGCCCATAAGGGCCCAGGGCCATTTTGTTACTAGGCAAGGGCCAGGCCTGGTTACTGCTGGACAGGGAGAACACCTGGGAATTCTGGGTGTTGTAGGCTTATACCAGGGGGAACGCCCGGGAGTTCTGGGTGTTGTAGGCTTATAACATGGAGAATGCCTGGGAGTTCTGGGTGTTGTAGGCTTATACCATTGAGAATGCCTGGGAGTTCTGGGTGTTGTAGGCTTATTCCCCAGACTTTGAGATTACAGTTGCCAAGCATTTTAGGGTGATTAGTGGGAAACCCAGGCGCTTATTTCCAATGCCCAGATTCAATACTTCCGATCTATTTCACCTCCTGCGTAGTCAAATGCTCATGCCCACCTGACTTGTGCAGGATGTCAGATTTACATTTCCTCAGGAAATGCCCTTGTTTTGAAGCCAGAAATGTCATTTTATTGCATTCGGAGGGAAATCTGTTAGGCCCTTTCCCTCTTTGCATTCTTGGTGTTAAAATAGGTTATGATAAAACTAGCTCAAAGATATAATAGCACAAATCCATAAACCCTCTGTCTATGTTCACAGTGCAGAGTCTGTGTGGGAAGACAAGGAAGGCATTCCTTGGGCACCTAGCCGGGCTGCACCAGATCAGCCCTGGTCTCCTTGGGGGCCTCCTTCCTTCTGGCAGGGGCCCAATTACCCCCAGTACCCCTGGGCCCTGGGTCGGACGTATCCCTGTCCCAAATCTGGTCCCAGGGCAAGCATGGCACCCCCCCCCCCCAGTGTGATCATTATCCTGCCACGGCCGACACAGAGTTGGACCAGCAGGATGTGGACTGGGGGGAAGAGTCATTGGGATTGGTGGTGGAGAGGGAGAAGCCTACGGTTTCGTATGGCATCATCGCCATCCCTCTGGGCTCTCACCTCGCCATGTCGGTCAAGGAGAAGATATGGCGGGGTGACTTTGTGGACATGTTCAGTCTCCTTCACATTGAGCCTGAGCCTACCCCCAAAGTGGGAGACCCTGTGCGTGACGAGGAAACCGTCAGGCAGAGGAAGATAGACAAGAATTGGACCAATTGGCCGAATGGGTTCATTGTCTATGCTGGGGTCACTGTCCAGTTGCACCCCAAAAAGGTGGGGAAACTGTTCAAATACCTGGACATTATTCATCGTGCTTTGCGTGATCATGCTGGTGCGGCTTGGATGGCTTATGACCGTCAATTTCGCATCAGAGCCGCGCAGGACCCATCTTTGGACTGGACTATACCCCAGTGGGAACTCTGGGTGCAATTAGTCCTGCCGGCTAGGGCAACGTTGGGGGATAGGGTGGATAGCGGGCATTTGATTGCTCGTTCCAGACCCGAGCAGCCTGCGTCACCTGAGGGTGCGCAGTGGGTTCAGTCCCCTTGCGCTTGCTTCCAATTTAATGCCACTGGCAAATGCAACAGGCCAGGATGTTCGTTTTCCCATGGCTGCCCCATGTGTGGGGCTGGGCATCCCGTGGCAAAATGTCCACGGATCAGTGGACCACGGCAAGGTTTCCGCCCCTTCCGTGGTAAAAAGCCGGGTGGTGGACCCTCAACTGGTGTTGGCAAAGGGCCCGACGCCAATTGAGATTCCCTCCTTGGTTTACTGGCTGCAATTTTATACAGATCGTTCTGCAGCCAGAGTATTTGAGGGTTTTCAGCTTGGTTTCGAGATCCTAGCCCCGCCTCCAGTTAGCCCCACGTTCACTTGCAACCTCCGGTCAGTGACTGACATGGAGGAGGTGGTGCGAGGTAAAAATAGCCAAGGAGTTAGAAGCGGGTAGAGTAGCTGGACCGTTTGCGGTTCCTCCACGGAGGAATTGCAGGTATCCCCCCTGGGTGTGGTGCCTAAAAAAGCCCAGGGCCAATTTAGACTGATTCACCACCTGTCCTTTCCAAAGGGTTCCTCCATAAATGACGGGATACCGACCCACCGGTGTTCAGTCAGATACACTTCTTTAGACAAGGTGGTTGCCTGCCTCAAGAAGTGTGGCCCTGGGGCCTTGATGGCCAAGGCAGATATTCAGTCTGCCTTTTGATCGCTTCTAGTGCACCCCCAGGATTTCTGCCAGACAATAGGGCATTGCCAATGGGGTGTTCAATTTCCTGTTCGGAATTTGAGGCGTCCAGTACATTTTGGAATGACTGTGCGTTTCAGAACCGTGTTACGATCCACTGCCCACTACTTTTTATGGGACCATCTGGGTCTGGCATCTGTGCTCGGCTCCTGGGTGACTTTACAGTGCTGTGTGAGCAGCTGGAGGTCCCCCTGGCACACGAGAAGACAGAGGGCCTTGGCAAGCTCACCTTTTAGGTATCGATTTGGACTCGGTTACACAGACCAACCGCCTGCCAGAGGACAAATTAGATAGGCTGATAGGGATGTTGACTAGCGCCCTAGGGTCCCGGGTTATGAATCTGGTTAGAGTCTTTGTCAAACAGTGTCTTGCTGTCACCACTGTTTTATCAGCCAGACATGAGCCGGGGCTTGAAGATAGCATGGCCGACGCTCTCTCTCGATTTCAGGGGGAACGCTTTTGGCTGCTGGCCTTGCGGCCAGGCTGTGTCCAGATCCCAGGCCCCCACGGCTGCTTTGGTTAGGTCACGGTTTGCCCCCCCCTGACAGAGTCCTTCAGTGGGGGGACTGTGTGTCACGGTCTGGGAGTTTATCCATAATATACCAGTTAGGGCGTGGGCAGTGGATTCAGTTGTAACAGGCTCCGAGCCGGTGTCTTTGTCCAGTATCTGTCAGGGAACAGTGCTGCTTCCGCCACGAGGATCGCCCCACCCCTTCCCCTTTACCAGTTTCGGGCCATTTATTAAACGAGCGCAGTCTCAATTAGGCCTGCGGCCTGAATTGTTTGGGCTGCATTCATTTGGATTGGGGCAGTATCCATTTAGGATTGGGGCAGCATTCATTTAGGATTGGGGCAGCATCCATTGCGGCCAGCATTGGTTTTTTCCCCCCAGGGCATCAGGCGCATCGGTAGATGGCGCTCTGGTGCCTTTAAATCCTAAGTGCGGAAAGGTGCCGCCAGGGCTCTGTGTGCAACGCCAGCAGGCACAATGTGTGCACTGCCAGGTTGGCACGATGTGTCAGAGCCATGTAGGCCCTGTTGGCAGCGCTCAGTGAGCGTGTGCCACGCCAGTGTTGGCGAGATGTGTCAGAGCCGAGTAGGCTCTGTTGGCAGCGCTCAGCGGGCGTGTGCCGCGCCAGTGTTGGCGAGATGTGTCAGAGCCGGGTAGGCTCTGTTGGCAGCGCTCAGAGGGCGTGTGCCGCGCCAGTGTTGGCGAGATGTGTCAGAGCCGAGTAGGCTCTGTTGGCAGCGCTCGGAGGGCGTGTGCCGCGCCAGTGTTGGCGAGATGTGTCAGAGCCGCGTAGGCTCTGTTGGCAGCGCTTGGAGGGCGTTTGCCGCGCCAGTGTCGGCGCAGGGGGTAGGTGGGGTCCTGTAAGTTAGCTAAGGTGGACCAGGTCACTGTCCGTGACTGGCCATGGGAGTGAGTATTAGAGCGGAGGAAGGATTCCTCCTTTCTCTTGGCCTGTCCAGTGAGCTTATCTCTCGATGTGCTTCTTTTTCCCACAGGTCCGCGAAGGAGCTGCCCCGCCAGGGTCTTGATCTGCGGACACTCCATAGTTTTTTGGGCCTGGAAGCATGCCATGTCATCCAGTTTCAGCTCTCAGCTGGCGCTGGGTGATGTTGCACACATTGATTGATTGGCCAAGAGGGGTATGTGTTGGGGCCAATTTTGCCCAGCCATTTTGGAGTACATTGCTGGTAACCCCCTGCCGCAGGTAATCATGGTGCACTTGGGCGAAAACGACTTGGGTCAGAGGACGTCCATGTCCTTGAGGCTCTAGGCCCGCAAGGATTTTGACTCATTAGTCCGTCAGTTTCCCGGGATTACTATCCTGTGGTCTGACATGCTGCCTAGGAGAATTTGGCACTGGGCGAGTTGTGTAAAAAGAATTGAGGTAGCACGAAAAAGGGTCAACGCTTACCTGGGCAGGGTCGTCACGGAGCTTGGTGGAGCGGCTATCCATCATCCCAGCATTGCTTTTGAGGAGCCTGCTCTTTACCGTGGCGATGGGGTTCACCTTTCTCCTATGGGTTATGGGCGCTTTCTTTCAGAGTTGCAACAAGGCTTGGCCCTCTTTTTGGGTGTAGGGAAGGCCAAGCGCGAGGCTGACCTTCCCTTGTGGCGGTAGAAGTGCGGGGTGGATAGACAGAAGACCTTCTCCGGCGTCCAATCTAAGCCAGCAAGGGCAGGGGTGAGCCAGAACCGCTCTTTGGATGCTTGTCCGGCTCGAGGAGGCAGGCTGGCTAGCCCCTGGTCTGAACTTTGGGGCCTTGCAGGGGTGACCTGAAGGCAGAGTAGTTTGGCTGGCTTACCCTCTTTGGGCGACAGTGAAAGGCGGGCTTAATAACAATTGAGCTGCGCCTGGAGTTGGGTGGACGCCCCATGAGACTGGGGGATGTAGACGGCTAGGCCGTTTCCCCCATTTAGAACCCCGCACTTAGTTTGGGTATTGTTTCCTATTTTGCCTTGTTGCGCTTGTTGTAAGTTAATAAAGTGGCCCATTTAATCCCATACCTGTTGTCGGCTGTATTTATTGGGGAATGCATGGTAAAGGCAGCTAGCGTGCCCGTATGGGCACGCTAGCGCTGATTGCCAGGCTAAACCCCCTATCAGCCGGCAGCAGGGCTTTGCTGCCAGCTGATTGGCTGGCTGGCCTTGGGGGGCGGGACAACTGAGCCTGATCTAGCGCGCAGGCGCTAGACCCGGCTCAGTTCCGTTCCTGGAAGCGACCCCCTCCCACCCGCCCTGTAGCTAGTCTGGGATTAGCTGGTCGTTCTACGGAGGACCGGGTAGGAATTTTTGAGCATTATCTGATTGGCAATATGATGGTGCTTTGTTTTCGCCTACCTCAGACTGGCTATGGAGCGTGTTTGGGTTTGCATAATACCTCTTACTGTCCTGGTCACTGGCGGTAGAAGTGCGGGGTGGATAGACAGAAGACCTTCTCCGGCGTCCAATCTAAGCCAGCAAGGGCAGGGGTGAGCCAGAACCGCTCTTTGGATGCTTGTCCGGCTCGAGGAGGCAGGCTGGCTAGCCCCTGGTCTGAACTTTGGGGCCTTGCAGGGGTGACCTGAAGGCAGAGTAGTTTGGCTGGCTTACCCTCTTTGGGCGACAGTGAAAGGCGGGCTTAATAACAATTGAGCTGCGCCTGGAGTTGGGTGGACGCCCCATGAGACTGGGGGACGTAGACGGCTAGGCCGTTTCCCCCATTTAGAACCCCGCACTTAGTTTGGGTATTGTTTCCTATTTTGCCTTGTTGCGCTTGTTGTAAGTTAATAAAGTGGCCCATTTAATCCCATACCTGTTGTCGGCTGTATTTATTGGGGAATGCATGGTAAGGCCACAATCACTGTGGTGATGATCTTGAAGGGTCTGCTTGATTGTGTCCACTGGTCCTTCCTGAGCCTCACCACAATTGCCCTGTAGCAAACCACAATGATGCTGAAGTGGATGATGAAGCCAAAGATGAATCGGGTGAGAACCACAACCCAGTAGACACTTACATCTTCATCTTTCTTGAGATAACTGCTTGAGCAGTTAGTTTTATTTTTATTGGCATCATAGTAAGTTTCCGTGAAATATAAATATGGAGAACACAAAACCAAGGCCAGGATACAAATGCCCCAAACTACACGGGAAGCCAGCCGGGGTGTCCGGTGATTCTGAGCCCACACAGGGCAATATACGGAAATGCAACGATCTATGCTGATGACCGCCAGGAGGTAAATGCTGACATAGAGATTAAAGAAAGTGATGGTGTCTTTGAGCTTGCACATGACATAGCCAAATGGCCAATGATATCCCAGACCTCTATAGACAACGTGGAATAGCAGGAAGAAGCTGAAGGTGAAGTCAGCAACGGCCAAGCAGAGAATCCAGACAGTGTGGACCTTCATTCGGAAGCCAGTGATGAAAATCACCAACCCATTTCCAATGGTCCCCATCACAAAAGCAATACTGTAAGTTACAATGGAGAACATATTCAGGAGATGACCCACATTCCTGTCCAGATGCTCCTTATTGGGGGTAGTAAGACTTGTTGGTCGAGTTGCGTTCTCCATTGCTTGAATGAATATCTCTCTTCAATGCTGTCTTCTTCTGTTTCCTGTCTGGAATAAAAGAAGATGTGCCAATTTGTTCACCAATCTTTTTCTAAGAGCTGCTATAGCAAAATGCTTTGAAGACTCCAAAGACAGGCACGAAAGTGCTAGCCTTCCCTCTTTCTCAGGAAGTGCCTGGATTTCAGGTGTAGCATGCCTTTACACAGAGAAGGGCAAATCCAGCACGGCTTGGCTCGAGCCGAGTCACAAGTCTCTGCCACCATTAACTCGACTAGAAAGGAGTCCTAATGGGAGGACTTTCCAAGTCACCCCGAGTGTTTTGGGGACTCGAGTCTCAAGACTTTTCCGTAAAAAAGTCAGCTGCAGCTCCGCTGAAAAATACAGAAATGCTGCTGGGCTGTGTATGCCTGTCAGAGTTCTCTTTAAACGCTCCCCTGATACCCCCGCCTGTCCCATCAGCAAACGAAAGCCATGCCAATTGGTTCCTTCTGAAGGGTTGCAAGTTTATTGCCCATTCCAGAAGTTGCTGGGCAGCCCAATCCTCTGGGGTCTTGGTGCCTAGAGGAATAGTGGCACTGAAATGGCACCTGCAGTATCCTATGGGTGCCAAGCAGCTGCTGGAGATTCCTCAGGGTAAGGGAGCGTTTGCTCCCTTACCCGGGCAATGGCGCCAGGGCCCCAAAGGGACTCCTACCTTAGGGGTTAACAGTTTATTGCCCATTCCAACTGCTGCTGGGCAGCCCAATCCTATGGGGCCTCGGCACTCAGAGGAACAGCAGTGCCAAAATGGCTCCATGACCCTGGGTAATGGCGACGCTGCCCCAGTGGGTCTCCTCAGATCTGTGCCCACTATCGAGCAGGTTCCCCATGCCAACAGGGAGGATAGGATATGACGGCACAGCCTGCTGCCGCCTCCGCCCCTCTTACCGGGCCCGATCGTCTCTGAGCATACCGCTAGCGCTAGAGCCCGATAGACCTTTAGTCATTAATGCATTTTGCATGTATAGATACAGCAACACCTTGCAATTTCCTCAGAGCATGGATGAAAGTCAAATATGGATGCATGTCAACACATAGCCTTAATTAGCTTGCAAAGTAACTCTGGCCAGTTACTCTCTTTCTCTCAGCCTACCCTACTTCACAGGGTTGTTGTGGGTTTAAAAGAGGGCACGGAGAACAATTTTTGCTGCCCGAACTCCTTGGAGAGATGGTGATACGTCAGTGCAATGAATAAATGTTCTGTTTTACCTCTTGCCCAGTTAGCAGGAGATTACCAATGACTCCCTTATTGGACCGCATAGATCTGTCTCTCAGTCTGTCTCTACAACAAATCTGTTCTTTCTGAGTCGTCCCAAGTCCTGATATATAGAGATATTCCCCATATTAGAGATATGAACTGCATAAGGTATGTTTCTATGTAAAAGATGCAATATAAGTTTACATATTCTCATACAGGGGAATAACCTCAACTCTACATTTGACGGAGTCATGGAAAAGGGGCCACTGACCTTCACTCCTGAAGACTCCACTCTTGCCTCCAATGTGCTGCTATCTTCAATCTGCAACTTATCTCTGATCAGACCTCCACACACACACAGCAGTGCTGTTTAATGGACTCTGTGAGTGACCAACTTGAACTGCAGTCTAATAATTACCTGGGCTCCTCCCTCCCTCCTTCTTTCCTTCAACCAATGAATTGGTCCCATTTTCCTGCCTTAAAGTGAGATTCTTCTCCAAACCCACCTGGGCTTCAGAGGGGGTTGCACCCACTTGATGGCTTGAGACTTTGTCTTTAACTTTTGTGATAATTTCCGCTTTCTATTTCATTCCTATTTTGTGCCTGTTTTTAGATTGTGAGCACTTTGGGGGAAGGGAGTATTTGAACTCTGTCTGCTTTGTAAACATTGTTTTATTTTAAAGTGATACATTAATAATAACAATAATAATTTCCCCCATGGGGCACTACCTTGTAGTGGTGGTGGGGCATGCATGCTAAGTTGGACAGGGCCACCAAAACCAGACAGGCCTTTGTTGAGAAGTCAGACCAAATGTGTCCCAAACCCATTCTTAGTATGGTGAAAAATAAACAGAAATTCGTACCTGATCGGTCGTTGCCCGGGTCAGTAAGGACCACATGAGATGCGATGGTTCCTGGGCGTCTGTTGATAAATGGGCCACTGGGCTCAGCAGTTCCTGTTGAGGAGCCAAGACAGGCTGCTGCTATGCTACTGGTAAACCCCAAATGCAAAACTTGGACAACCATCCAAAAATCGAGAAATCATGAAATGCCATTACAAGGCCAAACTGTCAGTCCACGGTTTTCAAAAAAGAATGATGGAAATTTGGAAAGCAAAACATCCAGACATTGGTATAACCCAGTGGTGTTCAAACTGGGGCATTGTGATGCCCCAGACTGGAGGCTCCAGCCTCTGCCACCTTAAGGGGTAGGGACAGGGAAGAGGCAGGGAGAAGGCAGTGATGCAATCCCCAGGATCGCGTTGCTAACAGGGCTGCAGGGACTGGGATGCACTCCACAGTCCCTGCAGCAGCTGTCCTGGGGAGCGGGGAGCCCTGCTTGAGCCTCTGCAGGGCTCCCCAGCTCATCAGAAGTGAAAGTGGAGTTATCGCACTCCACTAGAAATATTATAGATCAGGGGTGTCCAAACATTTTGGCAGGAGGGCCACATCATCTCTCTGACACTGTGTCAGGGGCCGGGAAAGAAAGCCTTAATTTACAATTTAAAATTTGAATGTTGTTGTTGGCAACCTTCAGTCTCGAGAGACTCTGGTATCGCGCTCTGAAAGGTGGTTTTGGAACATCATCTAGTGTGGCTGAAAAGGCCAATTCAGGAGTGACAATCCCTTCCACAACGGGAGCAAGTGCAGTCTGTCCCTGGTCTGTCTCCCTGGCTATGGGCCTTCCTTCTTTGCCTCTTTGCCTCAGACTGTTGGCCAAGTGTCTCTTCAAACTGGGAAAGGCCATACTGCACAGCCTGCCTCCAAGCGGGCCGCTCAGAGGCCAGGGTTTCCCACCTGTTGAGGTCCACTCCTAAGGCCTTCAGATCCCTCTTGCAGATGTCCTTGTATCGCAGCTGTGGTCTATGGAATCCCTACCCTGATCTTTCCACTTGGATGCCTACACGTGAACTGAGTGCACATCCCTCTACCCAAAGAATATCTTTCATCCTTGCAACCCTCTACAACGTGTAAGGGGTTCAAAGCAGACAATCAGATGCGGAAATGATCCTCTGAACACTGGGAGTTTGGAAAGTGCTACATTCAACTATCAATTTGAATTACTGGTAGGGGGTTCTGGAGGAGAGTACCAGGGCAAAGTGTCCCCTCCCACACTCACTGGTACCAATGACGACAATGAAAGCAACACATCAAATATTTTATTCAGCTTCCGAATGGAAAGATGAACCACCTGGAGCTTAAACAGGCTTGTTTTGTTACACAACTCTCACACAAGGTCCTTGGCAAGACTGAGCGCTGTCTCCTTAGCAGCATTAACTGAAACACATAGTGAGACTCCAGAAGTGGAGTTAAACAGCACGTCGCACAGTGGTGGTACCGCAAATTATATGTGTGGAACTATGCAAGCAATTTCAGAAGCTCAGCGGGGAAAAGAAATTGATCTACATTGTTCTTCATTTTGAAGTACTTAAGCTTAAGAGTATCTAACAGGGATGTGAGTCAAATCCATCGGTATGTAGGTATCTCACCCATTTCCAGCTGCTATCTTATTTGTAACTGCTTTGTGTATGAGTACATGTAGCCCTTTTGTAAGCCTCGATGACAAGAAATTATGATACAGCCTTCCTAAGAAGCTTTTTTAACAGTCCAATCCTAACCAAAGTCCCATGCTGTGATGCAGTGTCATTGAGGCATGCCTCCACTGCTCCCAGGGGCAGATCCCATGTTTGTATTTGGGGTGGGGTGGGGTGGAGAATATGGGTACTAGAGCCCAGAGTACCCAGAGCCCAGGCCCAATCTACCTGCATGGATCAACTCAGGCTTGTGCCAGTGATATAGTTGGTGTGGGTCCAAGTGACCCATAGTGGCTGCCGAGGCTTACCCAGGGACAAGGGGACAAAGGGTCTCAAGCAGCCAGAAATCCCCATGGGACTATTTGGACCTTGTAAGGGAAGATGGCGGGCAAGCTAGTAGGTGACTGAGGGCGCAATCCTAACCCCTTATGTCAGTGCTTTCCAGCACTGACATAAGGGCAATGCAGCTCTGAGGTCAGGGAACAAACATTCCCTTACTACTTTGAGGAGGCCTCCGTGAGTGACACCCAACTGCAGGATGCAGCACATGTCCCATTGGCACCGCTATGCCAGTGCTGGAAAGCACTGACATAAGGGGTTAGGATTGCGCCCTAAGATGCAAGCAATAGCTTTGGGTGCTCATGTAGGCATGTTGGCAACCTTCAGTCTCGAAAGACTCTGGTATCGCGCTCTGAAAGGTGGTTCTGGAACAGCGTCTAGTGTGGCTGAAAAGGCCAATTCAGGAGTGACAATCCCTTCCACAACGGGAGCAAGTGCAGTCTGTCCCTGCTCTGTCTCCCTGGCTATGGGCCTTCCTTCTTTGCCTCTTTGCCTCAGACTGTTGGCCAAGTGTCTCTTCAAACTGGGAAAGGCCATACTGCACAGCCTGCCTCCAAGCGGGCCGCTCAGAGGCCAGGGTTTCCCACCTGTTGAGGTCCACTCCTAAGGCCTTCAGATCCCTCTTGCAGATGTCCTTGTATCGCAGCTGTGGTCTACCTGTAGGGCGCTTTCCTTGCACGAGTTCTCCATAGAGGAGATCCTTTGGGATCCGGCCATCATCCATTCTCACGACATGACCGAGCCAACGCAGGCGTCTGTTTCAGCAGTGCATACATGCTAGGGATTCCAGCATGTTCCAGGACTGTGTTGGAAATTGGAGAGGAAATTGGAGAGGTTAATTAATTAATTAACCTGCATTAATGGAGTAGAGCTGTCCAGATCTAGTTTTGGTGTTCCAATATGGAGTACTGGAAAAAGAAGGGGAAGAAAGAGGCAGCAGAACTCACAAGTTTTGGGACACTAGCTCAACTGATAACCTGCCCTTGGTGTTTGTTGGGCCGAGGCTGCTGTCCTCAGTGAAGGCATTCTCAAGGGCAGAGAAGAGGGAACATCTCAGCTTCTCCTTGAAATCAAGCCCCATGAAGACATACAGGATGGGGTTGAGACAGCTGTTGAAATAAGCCAAGCTGGATGTCAGGGGGACACCAATCCGTGTCATCAACTGCAGGTCTTGTTCCTCCACAGCTTTTGTTTCCAGGAACAAAAAGATGCGATGGGGGACCCAACAGATAAAAAAGGCCACAATGACAGCAGTGATGGCCTTGAAAGGCCTGTTTGATGAGGACAACCTGATCTTCCTAAGCTTCAAGACAACTGCCCCATAGGAGAAAATGACGACACCAAAGGGGATGACGAAGGAAAAGATGAATCGGAAGATAACCAGAATGAGATGGATGGTCTTTCTTTTCTCCGATTCCCTGTGAAAATTTAAATAGCACACAGTTTTGATCTTATCGTAGCGTTGCACATCCCTTATTTCCCTCAGGTGGATATTTGGAGAACACAACACTAAAGCCAGGATCCAAACACCCAAAACCACAAAGGAAGCCAGCCGGGGTGTCCGGTGATTTCGCGCCCAGACTGGGCACCTCACAGAAATGCATCGGTCTACGCTGATGACCAGGAGGAGGTAAACACTGGCATAGAGGTTGAGGAGACCTACAGTGCTGATGAGCTTGCACATGACCAGGCCAAAGGGCCAGTGATAGCCCAGAGCTAAATAAGCAATGTTGAATATCAGGAAGAAGGTGAAGGTGAAATCAGCGATGGCCAGGTTGAGAATCCAAAGAGTGTGGACCGTCTTCTTCATTTGGAAACCAGTGATGAAAATGACCAGCCCGTTTCCCATGACACCCGTCACTAGCACAAGGGTGTAGATGACTAAAGAGAAAATGGCCATCTTCTCCTCCAAGGCTTTTTCAAGGGCCATCTTGGATGAAGACTCCCAACCTTCATACACAAAAATATCCTCTTCTGAGTCGTTATCATTGTTGTAAGCAATGGCAAAACGTCTTGGCCCTGTTATGTTGGCCATGCTATTGGAGAAGATTCTCCGTCCTTCTCTGTCTGTCTTTTCCTGGATGAAAATAACAGAAGAACATAAATTCAGCTGGTTTGCTCCAGACCTATATCCACTGAGGTCCATGTTTAACAAATTGGAAACTATGGGTTTTTCCTAGAATGATTCCCTTAGGGCACAATCCTGGCCCTCACTTGGGCCAAAGCAAGCCCCTTCCGCCAGCTTGAGAGTGTCACACAAGTGTAAGTCACTTTTGCACCACACTGAGAAGAGATAGGCTGGTGCATGGAGGAAGGGTGAGTTGTGTCAGCAGAGCTCAGCCGATGGAAGGGCCTGGGGGTATGTAGGGAGGGCAGGGATGAAGCGGGAGGGGGGGTGGGGCTGGGCAGGCAGGGAATGAGAGGCAGGGCCAGGATCCAGCAGTTATGTCCGAGTGGCACAAAGTGGCCCCTGGTCATTCCATTCTGCTTGGATCTGCACCACCTCATACCTGCACAGCTCTCCCAGCATCTGTGAAAATCCCAAGGTACTAGAATGAGCCAAGGAGGGAATGAGGGCAAATGTCCATGCCCATGGGGAAGCCACTGTCACCCAGCAGCTTCCAGGATTGAGTAATGTAGGTACAGCCACTTTCACAAACCATGGGGAGATGTCCAATGACACCACACGCACATTGCAAATATGACATCCACCTTCCCATAGGAACCACTATGGCACAGACAGAGAGGTGACAAGGTCAGGGAAGTTCTAATCCGCCAGCACCCAGATCAAGTCCGCTGATGTCCCCCAGTGGTAAACAGGATCCTGAACTAGATAGACATTTGATCTGATTTAGAAGGGTATTCCCAACTGAGGATCTATCATGAAGCCCAGAAAATTAAACTCAGCAAAGCACCAGGTGGACTCTCCAATCAACTGATCTTCAAGCCCTCGCTAATAGCTTATGTTCTGCCCTGCCTGTTCCTACCTTCTTCTTGTGGGGTTGCTCCCCCCCACCACCACCTATTTTTCACCTCTGGGCTTTTAGCAGATACATATCAGGCAGAAACCTAACAGGAGCAGCTTGATGTACTTACTCTTTAGAGCGAGGACGCTTGGGCTCTCTCAGGCTCCTGAAAGACTCTTGCACAGTGCACCTTGAGTTAAGCAGAAGACACCAGATATCATTTGGTGAAGCGCATTGGAGAGAGGAAGAGCTGGTTCCACTTTTTGTTCCAGCTCCTCTCTGAAATTCAGCTGGTGCAGCCTCCTCCTATATAACCTATACAGAACTCATCAGACTATGTAAAATGAAGAGGAATTCTGTGTAGCTCCAAAGGCAGCATATAGCACAGAATACCTATCTATTAAAAAAATTAAAATAAAAGATGCTACTTGATGTTGTCTGGGATTCATTCACAACAAAGCAGCTGAGAAGTTGGGTTCTCCTCTCGCAGGTCTGGTAAAGGTTCAGAAACCGAAGGTTTTAGATCTCTCTCACTTCCATGGGCGTGGGTGTGGGAGAGTGAGTGTGATCATCGAAGGGGGATGAGGAATTGCAACATGTAGTAGCAGCTTTTAGTATTCAAGAATGTAGCAATATGAATTTCATGAGCTGCTCAATTTCTTATTTGGTATCAAATGGAGAGCAAATATTCTGTTCTGCTGCAGTCAGGGAATTTGCTTCCTATTGTGGTAAGAGTACCCGTTTTCTACCACTTGTGCGCTGGGCGCATGTTTTCCAAGAAAGCAAGTGTCACACAGGCACTGAAACTCTTCCTTGGGCTGTAAGAGGCATCTATAACTAAAGCAAGCAACCCTGGAGCTTGTCGTGACTTGGGGAGCGTGACTCGGAAAGGTGGAAGGAACATCAAAGGAGCTTGCAGCGTTGGATCAAGCCCCCCAAATCCATCACTTCTGAACAGATCAACAAAAGGAGTGCTGGATCAGGCCAAGGGCCCATCTACGAGGCCCATCTATCTCGTCACTGTCCTGTATCTTATACAGCCCACCAGATGCCCCTTGAAAGCCCGCAATCGGAGTATCAATACAACTGCGCCCTCCCCCAAGCAATGTGGATTCCAAAGTAGCTTGTCCTTGAAAGTGAAGGTTCCACAAAGCCACCATGACTAAGAGCTAGAACCGAGAATAAGGAATTGGGGCTGACATGGGTGCCACATGCACTTGAAACACGTGTTTCATTTCCCCATAATACAGTCTGCAAACACTTTTCAAGCCTGAAAGCAGAACCAGGCAACAAAGACCACTGAAGACATCAGTTTCTGGAGTCCCCTGACTCAAGTACCGCTCCCTAATTTATACAGAACATGAACATATATTAACTTCAATCCAGTTATTCTTAAGTGGCCCCCGTGTTTAAAGTATGTTTATTGGCGTAGCTATCATGGTTAACATTTGACCATCCTATTTTATGGTCAACTAACCAGAGTTCGAAAAGGCATTTCCCCCCCCCCCCAGTTCTGAATATTCTTGATTACAGTCAATTAGTAACTTACATATAAGGTCATGCCTACATTTAACTCTTAACCAATAAAGCACATCTGTATCTAAAGTTTCCCTATTAAATCAGATTAAATTAGACTTCAAGGTTCATATTCACAGGCAGGCATCCTAAATTATTAGATCAAAGCAAATTTGGACATTCATATTCAGAACCAGACCCCCTAAAGAAATTATTGATATAAGACAGAGGCCAAGTTCTGTAGAGTCACCAGTTGTGGGTCATTCAGGAATGACTAAAATGCTGAAATTCTTTATGCAACACGGCCTGGAAAAAAGGTAGGCTGAAAATCTCCCAGCATCAGAGGCAGCACATCAAATATTGACCCACCCTTACCCAGCAGCCCACCAGGTGGTGCCTCTGTCACTCCTCCTTCCCCTCCCCAATGAAAGATAGAGGAGAAAGGAGTAGAAGAGAAAGTATGCAAGAAAGGTGAGTGCTGGGCTAGAGTGTCACAGTGGGTCTTTGTAGGCAGAAGTGCTCATAGTTCCTGTAGGTATCATTGGCTTAGTAATGGAACTGTGGAACTCCTTGCCACAGGATGCCACAGGCACGTGGCCTAGATGCCTTTAAAAGGGGATTGGACAGATTTCTGGAGGAAAAGTCCATCACAGGTTACAAGCCGTGATGGGTATACACAACCTCCTGGTTTTAGAAGTAGGCTGTCTCTGAACACCAGATGCAAGGGAATGGCAACATAATATGGCATCATGTTATGTTGTGGGTTCCCTGAAGCATCTGTTGAGCCACAGTGAGATGCAGGATACTAGACTAGATGGGCCTTTGGCCTGATCCTGCAGGGCTCTTCTTATGTGTAGCTCAGATACCAAGGGAGGCTGGCCAGTTTCAGGTCATGAAGCTAAGGGGGACTGGTATGGCTATTTTTAGTGGAATTATACTCTGTAATTCTGCAAGAATCTAAATGACTTTGAGCCCATCCATTCAAGAGGAAGGAAAAGGGAAAGCAAAGAAAGATCAAGGTCTGACTCAGCTTCCTATGCAAGGACAACAGCCCCACTAATTACAGCAGTCACAGTACATCTCAAGGTGCACAATGTTCTCAGCTGTTATCCACAATGCCAGGTGAGCCATGCAGCAGTGTGGCTTTGGTCTACTAGAGAATGCAGGGGTCCAGCTCCCCTTACCATGTCACTGGGCTCCATGGAGACCTGCTGCACTTTTTTGACTTGGTAGTCCAGGAGATATGGAGTGAGATCCCTGAGCAGCTGTCTGGTGGCTAGCGCAAAGGTGTTAAACATAAGGCCTGTGAGCTGAATACACCCTGCAGAAGCTCCTTCTCAGGCCCCTCTCATAATCAGGCTCTCCCAGAACCACCATCAGCTCCTCTCAGCTGCTGAACTGAGAAGTGGCATCTTGGCAGAAGTGGCACCACTGAAAGGGCAGCCCACATCATAATTGGGCTCTCCCGTATCTTGGAAATACGACCAAGATTTGCACATTTTCTCTTCTGTCATTTGCAGCTAATGAGTTCCTACATGAGAACAAAGTGCTTATTTATGGCCATCAGCTGCTTAATGATGTCACTTCCTGCTTAATGACATCACTTCTGACCCTCAGCAGGTGCCATGAATGCTATTCAGTTTGCTGTATGAAACAAGCTTGACATCTCTGGTCTAGCAGGTGGCCATTGCTGTTATATGCAGTCCTGCTTTCTTGTCACACCTCTGTACCAGCAGGGGGAAGTAAGGCTAGTTAGATCGTAGTTGGGGACATGCCATTCTGTCTTTGTACTCTCTGATTACACTTGTTGTTTGGTTATCGGGTGTGTTATTCTCAGGTCTTGCTTCCTTCAGCCCTTTTTCTCCCTCCTCTAGAAAAGATGTGGCTGTTAGACAAGCTTGAAGATCCAAGTCCATCCTTTCCTATAAAGACACTTTCCTTAAAATCAAACCATTGTTCACTTTGGAATACAAGCCTCGTGAAAAGCTTGCTTCCTGGACCTCCCTGTGCAAACGTGCCTTCTGGTGTCTCATCTATGCCATCAACCCAACAAAGGCAAAACTAGGAGCTCCAGTGCCTGGGGCAATGATGTCAAGATGCCATATGACAGTGTGACATCACTTGGGGCAGTGGTATCACTTGGGGGTGTGGGCCACACCAGGTGACGCGCACAGGGGTGTGACACCACTGCTCACCAAAATTTTTAAAGTCTTAGTATTTTCAAATAATGCTATTGTGTTATATATCAATCAATGTGTAATTTTAAACAATTATATATCAATCAATGTGCAACTGCACATGCCCGATCTTGTCTCATCTCGGAAGCTAAGCAGGGTCAGGCCTGGTTAGTACTTGGATGGGAGACCGCCTGGGAATACCGGGTGCTGTAGGCTTATACCATAGTCTTTTGAGACTGAAGTGTGCCGACCATTGAAACATCTCTATTTTATTAAAAATTATGCAGCAAAAAACAACAACAACAAAAACAGTGGAGGCAGGGCAATGGTGAATCACCACGCCCACTGCCCGGGGTGTTGCCCCGCCCACTGCATGGCAGGAGGTCCATCATAGGGGCGGCTGGTCTCCTGCACCTGGTGATGCAAAGCTTCATGAAGCCACTGCTTCTGGGTTCTCCCCAGAGGAGGAGGCAGTTCTAGCTTCACGCCCGCGTTCCTTCTCCTGTGAGGTTCCGCTTTGAAGGAGAAGTGGTGCCACTGAGCAGAAGGAAGGGGGTGTGAAGCTGTCACATCGAACACCTCTTCCCCCAGGAGAACTCTAAGCAGTGCAAGGCAGTCATGTACCCTGGCACAGCACCCGGGGCAGGTGCCCCTCAGGCTCTGCCCTTGTTAGGCCTCTGCAGACCAGCTTCCCCCAAACTGGCTTGGGTGACTTCCTGATTTCAGGTTCCTCCATCAGCTCTGAGCCAGGGCAAGAGCCCAGAAAAGAATCCCCAAAGAAAAATTCCCTGGCTGTAGAAAGGATACATTGAGATCTGCATCATGTGCCCATCGCCACAGACAGCTCCTTTCTTACACCTGTGCACACGCAGGTGGTGTTTGGTTGCCTTCCAAATACATGCATTTCCAGGAAAAAAATAGGCAACCATTAGCAGTAATTGTGTGGCTTTTATAGGTGGCTGCGGAATACGACTTTTCCGGCTTAATTCACCCCTTTCTGAGCCAAGTGTCAACGGGCTTGTTGAAACCCACCAGGGCTGAAATAAAAAGTTATTAGAGGCAAAGTGGCTTCAGCCTCACCTCCTTCCAGCAACTGATTTCCAATCCCATTCTGCACTGAAACCATTCCGCTGCCGGCAGGTATGTTAAGGAGTTGGTTAAAAGCTCCAGAAGGAGTGTAAATGGATGCTAATGGAACCGTAATGAGAACGAAGGAGCGCCACAACGTAGGTGTTTCTTATAATCATCAGCCCACAAAGTGCCATTCCAGCTGCTGTTTGTACCCAGGGCTCCAGAATGGGGGTGGCAGAGGGCGGTGGAGGACAAGGATGTGGAACATCACCGTCTCACCAGGTGAGGGAGTGATGGCAGGTGGCAGCCCAGCTCAAAACACCAGTAGATCTTCTGCGTTATTTCATTCATTCATCCTGGGTTTCTGAGAGACTGCCCTCCTCCAACACAAAAGGCAAAGTCAGCCCTGACTCAATGACTCAAACATTGGTGGTTTGCAAGAATGTAAGGAGAGTCAGAATGCTGTAGTGGTTTGGGAGATGGACTAAGACCTGGAAGATCCAGGTTCATATTCCCTCCTGAGCCACAAAGCTTCCTGGGTGATCTTGGGCTAGTCATGCTTTCTCTCTCTCTCTCTCTCTCTCTCTCTCTCTCTCTCTCTCTCTCTGCCTCACCTGCCTCACAGGGTTGTTGTGAGAACAAAAAGAGGGGAAGAACCATGGACAGTACCCTGAGCTCCTTGGAGGATGGGCAGTATAGAAATATGAATAAATAATAAATAAGGAAGCAACCACGCCAAATTAAACAGACCAGCCTCTATAGGAAAAAGCCTGGATCCGGAAGATTAGCATTGCCAGCCAAGAGGCCTGATCCTTCAACTTTGTAGGGGATCCAGAAGCTGGCATTGTCCCATTCTAAGTGAGGTTTGTTGCCATACCCTTGGCAGGGTGTTAAACAATGGAGAACGCCAGGTCGAACCAGCTAGGGCAGGGGTGTTCACACTTTTTTGGCTCGAGAGCTACTTTGAAACCCAGCAAGGCCCGGAGATCTACCAGAGTTTTTTTTACAATGTTCGCGCCATCATAACATATAACATTTATATGTACAATGTATGTTGGTGTACCTTGAGCCCCACTGAGTATAACAGGACTTACTCCTGAATAGACATGCCTAGGATTAGGCTATGAGGCTGCAATCCTAGCCACACTTACCTGGGAGTAAGCCCCATTGAGTACTATGGGCCTTACTCCTGGCGTTTCCTCCCAGAGGCACCTGAAAGGGGGGGGTTGGCACTCCGCGATCTACTCATTTTGCCTTGCGATCTACCGGTAGATCGCGATCCACCTATTGAGCACCCCTGAGCTAGGGTACTGGGGTGGGGGGAGTTCTAAAAATCCAAGCTGTGGTCTCTTACTTCAGGCCAGTAAGATCCAAGGCCTTTTGTCATCATTCTAGTTCAAAATGCTTGAGACTGGTCGGTGTCATGCTCTCCATGACTATGTTCATGTGCAAACAAATGTCATAGGAAGAAAGCTCTATCTATGAGCATAAGAAAGAGATTCACTTTTTCCAACAATGCAGATTTTCAGCCTTTTCCATCTCACAACTCACCGACGAGACGCTAAAATTTTCAGGGCATACCATTGGTTTTTTGGACACCTGACAAGGCACATCACACTGCCGGTGGGGGCTCACATCCTCCATTGATCCTACTAATAAATTAGCCAGCCCTAAAGTCCACAGCACACCTGAGGACCATGTGGCACACTGGTTCAAAAATGCTGGCCTAATGCTTCTTTCCTCTCATGCTCTATGCGCTTCACAAACATTTCAATGACTCTTATTTACAACAGCCCTGGAAGGTAGGCTGGTGCGATCAGCCCATAGGACAACATTTTTAATGTTTATTTTTATGCATTTGTCATGTGATTTCTCATCAGAAGCAGCTTTGTGAAGGAAAACCTAGACATTTTTAGAAACCCAGAAATAAACGAATAAAATGACTGATAGGCTGGGGAAGTGTATTGTTACAGTATTTATTTATGCATCCTTTATCCTGCTTTTTTTGGCTCTGAAGAGTCCCTAAAGCAGCATTCAATTCGGTATCTACCATCCATGGAGTTTGTGGCTGACCTGACACTTGAACCCGTGACCGCCACTTCCTAGCTCTTGGTCAGCCTCTATATGCTACACTAGAGCGTTCAAGCTGCAAGAGAGGTAGAAAAAGAACCTAGGATGAGTGGAACTGACTGATGCCTTCAGAGCATGAAGAACGGAGATCCTTTACTCATTACTCTGAGCCTGTTAGGTAGCTGAGTATCTCTGCTGATAGACCTGCTCACTCCCTCCAGCTTCAGCACTGGTTTCTTCTCCCCTTCTCACTCGCACGCAGCTCAAGCTAAAGAACAGCTAATCCGCTTCTCTCACACTTCTTTGCAGACTCCCAGGGCTTCTCTGGAGAAACCGCAGCCCTGCCCAAAGCTCAGATAGTGCAACTGGGTCTGAATCAAACAGTGTCACCCACCCTGGGGGTCTGGGGAGTCACCTACATTTTCACCTGACAGATGGACATAGGGGAAGACTGCCAGACCCGGGAAAGACAGCCACTGTAACCTGTTGGAGAGACAGACCATGCCAGCATCAAGGTAAGACTCCTCGATCCAGAGCTCTCCCTGCTTCCCTTTTGTCCAACCTGCCCCTCCACCTAATTATTCTATGATTACTATTTATTATTAATCATCAAATGCTAACATAGCCTTTCCATAGCTATCCTGAAAGAGACATACAACTTCTTTTAAATCAGCTCTCCCCAAACAGGTTAGACCTGCATCCAAAAAGGGAGGGTGGCAACCCCCCCTACATATTTTAGATTCCCCCCTCCATCTGTGCCAAAAAAAATTACAAAAAAGAATAAGAATAATCATCTAATAATCATCTATTGCTTCCCTCTCACCTTGCCTTTTCTATTAGTTCATTTATATGGGTGGAATGAACTAATAGCTCATTTTAATTCACTAATTAACATTGTACTTCACTAGTTTAATTTATATAGGTGGAACGAACTAATAATATAAGGGTATTATCATCATCATCATACTCCATCACAGTCTATGCTGGGTGGTTATAGTCTGCAATTTGGGATCTAGCCAAAATCCTGGGAATCAGAGATAGATATGGTTATAGGATTCCTGCTGTTTGAACCTATCTTCATCATCATCATTATCTAGCGCCATGTACATATACATCAGAGAGATACTAAAAGAGAAAGGACACCTTCCTGCCCCAGTGCGCTTACAGTCTAGATACTACTTTGATGAATCTGGGGGTTCCCAAACTGTGGGTGGGTCTCAACCTGATTTTGGGTGGGTTGGCAAAGGATGATGGAAAGATCAGAAAACTAATTGTCTCAAGCCCTGAGGCTTGAGATACTATAGCTACTAATTACCCTACAAAGAGCTCAGCTCCTGCAGTTTGCAAGCATGTGTAAATATAGGAAGATAAATATTTCAGGGTGATTTTTCTGATTGTTATTACTTAAAAATAAAATATTACTTTCTTGATCTCCTTTTTTTTAAAAAAACTCTGGTAAACCTAGGTGGGTCCCAATAGAGTGCCTTTTTAAAAAGTGGGTCCCAGTTCTGCTCCTGGCCAGAGATGAATCTGTACCTTTTTTGGGGGGGGGGGGGCCCTCAGGGGAAAGCACTGTGACTCTCCTTTCAGTGCAATACTGAGACCTAGTTGACTCCTTGGAAACTGTTGGAGCCATTCCATTCTAGGGTTGTTCTGTTGTGGCTGGAAAGCAGGATCTTTTAAGGGACCAAAGAGTGACAGCCAACAGGGCTAGTGGTTACAGTACAGGGCTGACAGCCTCCCAGATTCTCTTGCTTGCAAACTGGCAGGCATGGGAATGGGGTTCAATGGTTAAAGCCATCACAGAGGTGATGGCACTAGCCTAGGGCCGTGTTTCTCAAACTGTGGGTTGGAACCCACTAGGTGGGTCCCCATTCACGTCAATATTTTATTTTGAATATATTAGACTTGATGCTGCCGTGGTACCTGACTGCATTTGGGGAAATGTGACAGATCTGTACTTTGAAAAGGCTACAATGCATATGCTTTAACAATGATAGTAAATGGGGCTTACTCCAGGGTAAGTGTAAGATTGTTAAAAATTTTCCTGCTTGATGGTGTCACTTCCGGTCATGACATCACTTCCGGTGGGTCCTGACAGATTCTCATTCTCAAAAGCGGGGCCCTGTGGTAAAAGTTTGAGAACCACTAACCTAGGGGATTGTGACCGGAAAGCAGGATTTTTTAAGGGATGAATGAGTGACAGCCAGCAGGGCTAGTGGTTAGAGTGCCAGGGTTCACAGCCTCCCAGATTCTCTTGCTTGCAAACTGGGAGGTGGCAGGCATGAGAATGGGGTCTAAGGGATAAAGCCTGAGGCTTGGTGGCAAGTCAGTAGCCTGGGGTGGGGGGGTTAAATAAAGAGGACTAGCCTCTTAATTCCTGCTTAGTCATGGCTCCCCAGGTTCAGGGGGGGCAGAGTATCAGATTGACCTGACCCAGCAAAGCTCTGTTGCGGTTCTGACCTGACATTCACTCTTTGAAACCTTGTGGCGGCCACCACCCCTCCCCAGATGGCAACAGCGCCTAGTGGCTAGCGCGGAACTGCCAGGACTTGGCAGCAAGTCAGTAGCCTGGGGTGGGGGGTTTAAATAAAGAGGACTAGCCTCTTAATCCCTGCTTAGTCATGGCCCCTCCAGGTTCAGGGGGGGGGCAGAGTATCAGATTGACCTGACCCAGCAAAGCTCTGTTGCTGTTCTGACCTGCCCTTCCCTCTTTAAAGCCTTGTGGCCGCGGCCACCCCTCCCCAGATGGCAGCGGCGCCTAGTGGCTAGCGCGGAACTGCCAGGACTTGGTGTTCTCAAGCCTCAATTAAAGCTTCGAGCGCTTAATAAACGAGCTCCTTAATGCAACCACGGCGCGCCTCTGCTGGTGCGCTGGCACGGCCCGCGGGTAGCCGGGCGCGCATCCATTAGTGCCCTTAACAAGCCCTCGAAGCACGTGGCGGGTGGTTCCCCAGGCGCCTCCTGGCACCCAACCTGGCCAGGGAATTCGTCTGCTCATCCTAATGTGTGATTATTGCGCTCCCTGAAGAGGCAGTAAAGGAGGCTGGCGAAGGGGCTTCATGATCGCCCCCTCCCCAATGGGGGGAGGCTTATTTAATGAGCCTGATGAAGAAAGCGCTGCTAAAGGCAGTGGCGGAGGGGGGGGGGTGTCCGTAGGAGGCGTCTTGGGGAATGAACAGCGGGAGGGCAGAACTGAGCTGAAATCCAACAAGCCTTGCCCAGCCCTGGCATCTTCTAGCGGGGACCTAACAGGCAGGAGTCCAACAGGTGCAGCCCCCTTCTGCGGAGGGCAGAAATGAGCAGAGCTCCAACAAGTCTCGCACGGCCCTGGCATCTTCCAGCAAGGACCTAACAGGCAGGAGTTCAACAGGTGCAGTTCCCTCCTGTGGAAGATTCAACCCAACGGGTTGGCTTTCTGCCTTTAAGCCCATGCCTTCTTACTGCATCTGGAACGACCCCTGCTTCTCACCCATTTTCATCCACACAAAAAGCAAAAAACGAGGAGGAAGTTAACAAAATGTGGTCCTGTTCCTTTAACCCTTTAATGTGCCTTTCTCCTCTTTACCTTCAGAGTTAAACTCCTTGCCACAGGATGTGGTGATGGCATCTGGCCTGGACGCCTTTAAAAGGGGATTGGACAACTTTCTGGAGGAAAAATCCATTAAGGGGTACAAGCCATGATGTGTATGCGCAACCTCCTGATTTTAGAAATGGGCTATGTCAGAATGCCAGATGCAAGGGAGGGCACCAGGATGAGGTCTCTTGTTATCTGGTGTGCTCCCTGGGGCATTTGGTGGGCCGCTGAGAGATACAGGAAGCTGGACTAGATGGGCCTATGGCCTGATCCAGTGGGGCTGTTCTTATGTTCTTAACTACAATTCCCAGGAGGCCGTGCAGGTCTCTTGTTATCTGGTGCGCTCCCTGGGGCATTTGGTGGGCTGCTGTGAGATACAGGAAGCTGGACTAGATGGGCCTATGGCCTGATCCAGCAGGACTCTTCTTATGTTCTTAACTACAATTCCCAGGAGGCCTTGCAGGTCTCCTGTTATCTGGTGTGCTCCCTGGGGCATTTGATGGGCCGCTGTGAGATACAGGAAGCTGGACTAGATGGGCCTATGGCCTGATCCAGTGGGGCTGTTCTTATGTTCTTAAACTACAATTCCCAGGAGGCCTTGCAGGTCTCTTGTTATCTGGTGTGCTCCCTGGGGCATTTGGTGGGCCGCTGTGAGATCCAGGAAGCTGGACTAGATGGGCCTATGGCCTGATCCAGCGGAGCTGTTCTTATGTTCTTAGAGTGTGTCATAGCCTGCCCCCCCACCCCAGCATGGCAATGGAAAGCTGAGAGAGTAGTACCAGCTGTTGAATGTCTGCCTTTGAAACCCAGGCTTCCATCAGAGCTAAGACTGCGCTCCTTTGCAAATAGGATAAGCCCATTTTATTGCAAAAAGGTGACATTCTCAAGTTGAAAAGGGGGGACAAAAGCATTCAATTCCTTGGCTGGTTTGTGCAAAAGTAATTTAATTTACTAATTTAACAGGACTTGCTCTCCAGTAACTGTGCACCGAATTACAGCCATGCAGAAATATTTAAAAACTAAAACAAACTCGTATAAAACTTCTGACAAAATGCGTCTAGGATCAGGCTGCAAGATCTCTCTCCCTCCCCTTCTAAAAAGAGCTCTTGACAATTGCCTAAGGGACGCCACTTCAACAGGGTGGAGCGGGACAAAAGAAAGCTGCACCTGTTGAATGGCTGCCTTGCAACCCCAAAGCCCTCTGCTGGATTTAAGAAACAAACACTGCCAGTTCTCTCCACTTCTACAACATCCACACAAAAGCTAAGAGTAGCCTTGGATGCTGCAGGAACATCCCCAACCAATGGGGGGGGCGGGGGGCTTAAGGTTCTCCCCACTACCCTGGTGCACATATCCCAGATGGGCTTGGCCTGCATGCATCTGGTTTCAAGCAAGAGATGAATTAGCACCTGTTACCTAAGAGGTAAAGAGGACGTCTAGGTGCATCTGTCTGTCAAACAGCCCAGGCAGTTATCTCTTAGAGCCATTGCTCAATAGCAGCCACTCCGAGTTCCAGCTATCCCCCTATACAACTGACCCCAACAGCTATGTCAACACTGCCACAGCAGCCTTGTGTAACAGGAGTGCGTCACTGAGCTGAGCTCATCCAAAGCAGGTGGGAGACAAGCCGAACTGAAAAGTTCTCCTCCGTTTAAACACACTCACCATCTGAATCAGCAGGGTCTGCATTCTGAAATGCGAGTACCTATACCTCTAGAATCTCAACACAAACCAAGAATCACACACCAAATTCTACATTTCCAGCTTGTAAAGGGAGAGAGTGGATGCCCTCCCCTTCCAGTTAATTTGGGGCTAGGATGGTGTAGTGGTTTGGGAGTTAGACCTGGAAGGTCCAGGTTCAAATTCCAGCTTAGCCACAAAGTTTACTGGGTGACCTGGGTGCAGTCACGTGCTCTCTCTCTCTCTCTCAGTCTCACCTACCTCACAGGGTTGTGGTGAGAACAAAAGGAGGGGAGAAACCATGGCCACCACCCTGAGCTTCTTGGAGGAAGGGCGGTATAAAATGTGAAAAATAATTTATCATTCTCCTGTATCTTGGGTCCCAATGCTACTTAACACAGAGCATGGGCCCCCCAGGACACCCCCCCCCACACAAGTGCTGTTGATAGGAACTGCATCTCACCAAGGATGCACGTCAGAGGCAGATCCCTCTTGGTTTGTGCCCGTGGGCCAAATGTGAGCATCTGTCTCTACGCTCTTCTTCTTGGTCCTCAAAACCAGTGACTCAAGTTGGCCATCCAACTTTCATGGTCAGGCCTCAATTCTGTGGTAACAAAAGACTCCTTAACAACTTCCCGGCTTTTGCAGAGGTTCAGTCACTGACCCTCCCCACCCTTCTCTGTGTAATTTTCCAAGCTGCAGAGAGAACGATGCTGTAACCAGAGCAACTGAGTTTGCCCTTGAATTTCCTCCCCTCCATTTCAATTATGGAGAGAGAAAAGGCTAGCTTGCTGCAAAGGGGGTGGGTGCGAGGGAGAGGATGGTGGAGCTGACTACAGAGCTTACGGTAACTTAGAAAAGAACCCCGGTGTCCTGGTTCCTCAAATTACTCCCATTGCTATTAGTTGCGACTTCATGCGCTCCGTGGCCTGGAAGAGACTCAAAGCCTAAGACTGGCCCAACACCTTTCAACTTGCAGCTGCTCACACTGTAATGAATGGAGGAGCTTTGAAGAAGGGGGGTGGTGGTCATAGATGGAGTTGGAGGACAGGGTTGGAAGAACACCAGTAGCACACCCAACAGGACTGCCTGCAATCCTTTAGCACTACAGCAACAGTGCTCAGGTGCTGCCTTTGAGACTCTTTTCTTTTTCAGCAAATCTGACAGGAGAAATGGATCAGGCTCAGCATGAGGACAGCTGAGACATTTGCCTAAGGCCATATATGTCATTATGACTCTCTAAGCCAGCCATTTCCAGCCACTGTGCCGTGGCACATTGGTGTGCCACAAGTGGTCCACAGGTGTGCCATAGGAATTTGGGGGAAGGTCATTTATTAGTGGGGCCAATGGGGGATGTGAGCCCCCCATTAACAGTGGGTATGCCTTGTCAACTGTCAAAAACCAGATGATGTCGCTTGAGAGTTTTAGTGTCTTTTTTTTTTTTTAAGGCAAAATTCTCTTGCCTTGAGAATTTTAGTGTGCCACGAGATGAAAAAGGTTGAAAATTGCTGCTCTAGGTCATTGTCTTTCCTAAAGGCTACCTGAGAGCCAGGCTACCCCCTTTTCCATTAAGGCCACAATCCTATGAAGATTGACCTGGGATAAATCCTATGGAAAACAGTGGGCCTTCCTTCCTTCTCAGTAAAAATGCACAGGCAAGCCCTCTCTTGTTTTGTTTTAAAGTTGGTCAGCGATTCTTAATCTTCTGACCTCCATGTTCTTCGCAGTTGCACATTGTAGGGCCCCATGACCCACTTCCTTGGGCTTGTCATGCCCCAGAATGCCTCATGGGTAGCAAGTAAAATTGGTTGCGTTATAAGTCATTTTGCTTAAAGTTGCAGATTCAAGGATCTGTTGACAACTTTAAGTGAGATCTTGTTGTACGTACCTTTTGCACTGTTGCAAGGCTTGCTGCAAGGTGTTGGTGTTATCCCATTAGAAAAGGGGGCTGAGGTTTCCAGGAGACAAGCTAGCCCCCCCCCCAACTCTCCTTCTCTTCAGCTTTCTTGGTTGATCCATGTAACCCAATCCAGAGAGAGTCTCTTTGACATTTATCTTCTCTCTCTCTCATTGACAGGGAGATGTCAACAATCCCAGCAGCCAATGACACCTCATCCCCTCTGCTCTTTGGGGAAACCTCAGCTCACACTGCTGTGAAGGTCACCACCGCGGTGGTCTTCAGTATCATCTTCTTGGCTGGTGTGACTGGCAATGGGGTCGTGCTGTGGGTCATCAGCTGGAAGCTCCGCTGGACGTCCAACACAGTCTGGTTCTTCAACTTGGCCTTGGCCGACTTGGCATCCACCTCCTTGATCTTTGTCACGGTGCTGAACTTGGCCTTGGATCTGCATTGGCCCTTTGGTTCGGTGGCTTGCAAGGTGGCCAACTGCCTTTTTGGGCTGAGCCTGTGCAGTGGAGTGCTTCTGCTCAGTTGCATTAGCGTGGACCGCTGTGTTCTTGTGGTGGCACCTGTTTGGTGCCAGAACTACCGCACTCCACGGCTAATGTGGATGGCTTGTGGGTTCCTCTGGTTCCTCTCCTTGGCCTTCTTCGTTCCCAGCTCCTACTTCTTCTCCGAGGTCTCAGTGGAGATGAACAACCGGAGCTCCTGCAACAACCTGGACATCTTTCAGGACTGGCAGGAAGCCGAAGTCCTCACCATTTGCATCTTTCTCTACCAGTTCCTCCTCCCCCTTCTGGTTATCTCCATCTCCTATACCATCCTGGTGGTGACCATGCACAAGAAGAAGCTCAACAAGTCCAGCAGGCCTCTGCTGGTGGTCACCAGGGTGATCTTCTGCTTCTTTCTCTGCTGGCTGCCCTACCACGCCCTGGCTTTGGCCAGGATCTCTGTGGATATCGTTCCAGATGCTGTGCGCCTGGTGGCCATCCCCCTCTCCAAGTGCCTGGCCATGTTCAACAGCTGCATCAACCCTCTGCTCTATGTCTTTGCAGGGCAAGAGTTCCAGGATGTGGTGAGGAGGTCCCTGTTGCAGGTCTTCAGGTCGGCTTTTGAGGAAGTACCAATTGCCGCCAATGTCTGATAGAAGGCACAGGATGTGCCGGTCCACTGACTTGCTCCATTGTGCTCTTAGCAGGAGCTGCCCTGCTGGGATGAGGCGAGAACCCACCAGGCAGATCCATCATGTACACTGTGCGTTTAAAACAAAAAATTGTGCACCAAATGCTGGTAAGATTGTGCCATCACTGGCCAAATGCTGTGATTTGTGTTCATTCAGAAATTTAGCCTCTCACTGTTCATACTTTATTCTGCTTCAGCTAATTAAAGAAGAGACAAGGAAATAGGAAAGGCACAGGTAGACACCTTCATTTCTGACACCTGAAAGTCTTGCTCGGCCTCTCCCTCTGGGATCCTCAACTTTTCCTCCTAAAATTTTCCACCCCTTTTCAGCATGATTTTTTGTCAGCATAAGGGCTAGAAGCTTGATTTTCTCTTTTACAACAAAAGCTGAGATTCCCAGGAAAACAGATACCCAAAGTCTACTCTTGTGTAGTGTGATTACAGAATTTCTGTACGTGCGCAGAGAGCTCTGCCCATGGGGGGGGGGGCTTCTCAGCGCTCATCAACAGACTTTTTTTTGCTTCATCACCAAATCAGGTTGCAGTCATAAGCACACATTGTTGGGAATAAGCCTCATTGAGCATATGCAGTTGTTAAGGAGAGCTCCACCCCTACCTAGATTTCTATCCTACATTGCAGTGGTACTCACACACTTTTTAGTACCGGGACCCACTTTTGAGAATGAGAATCTATCAAAACCCACCGGAAGTGATGTCATGACCAGAAGTGACATCATCAAGCAGGAAAATTTTTAACAATCCTAGACTGTAATCCTGCCAACAGTTACCCAGGAGTAAGTCCCATTGACTATCATTGTTAAAACAATATACATAGTAGCTTGTTCAAAGTATACGTTTGTCACATTTCCCCAAATGCAGTCACATACCAGGATAGCATCAAGTCTAATCTATTAAAAACAAAATGTTGAAATGAATGGAGACCCACCTGAAATTGGCTCGCAACCCACCTAGTGGGTCCCGACTCACAGTTTGAGAAACATTGCTACATTGGAAACAGTGATGAAGGCTGGCTTGACACACATGGACCCCGTTCCATACATTAAAATAAACACTGAGCCAGTATTTAATGACATTCAATATTTGCCAGCTCACTCCTCCACACTGAAAGGCTGGCCCTGACAGTAGAGTCTCAGGGTTCAGGCCCAACTCAAGCCATTTAGGACAGGTCCCAACCCCTTGAGGAAGTTGCCTGCACCAACTCCACAGAAATAAACAGGAGATGTGTTAGGAGTACGCACAGATCCCATTCACTTCAATGGGGCTTGAGCAACCAAAGGCTGCGGCTCTGCCTGAAGAAAGTCCCGAGTTCGATTCCTGACATCTCCATTTTTTTTCTTTTTTCAAGAGAAAAATCCAGAACTACTTCCTATTAGTGTATTTAATACTGAGTTAGATGAACCGGTAGCCTGACTCGATAGGAAGCAGCTTCGTAGATCCAGGAGAACATCCAAAGGATTGTAGCCCTTGCGCCTGTCTGCCTGTACCTGTCTCTACTGTACTGTAGATAAGGGATGGAGACTATAACTTGAACGGATTTCCATCTAAAGGTGGAAGGGGGGGTCCCCTGTAACCAGTAAGGGCATGACCACACCTATAGCTCAGCTGTTAAATCTCCCAATGTGTTGATTTTTTTTCTTCAATCACGAGAGCTAGAAACTTGATTGTTGTAAAAGGACGGCTGATGAGATGTCCCACGGATGAAGTGTGCAAGTCCACATCAAATGTTGTTCACTGACTGTGTGACCTCTGGAAGTCCGACCACATCCTCTTTTTGGAAGCGCATAAAGACTCCCTTTGCACCACTTCCCTTCTCCACTTCCCCTCCTTCAGCCTTAATTCTCAGCCAGAATCACTGCAAGTTACTTAGGGACCATCTATCGTCTAACCAACACTTGTCAACAAAAGCAGGTTTATTTTGCCAGGATACAAAAATCAGACAATTCAACAGAAGGCTAAAGTGATTGGTGCCCAGCTCAGCAGCAGAGGTATCTGCTGAACAGGTCTGTGGGCAGCACCTTGGCATGGAGCAAGCAGATCTTGCACCAAGTGCAAGAAGCTTCAGGGTCCCAGAGTTGGTTTCCACATCCAAGGATAGAAGACAGACTGTGTTTTCTCTGCAGAGACAGACAGTCCTCAGAGGATGGAAACGGGGTTTACACGAACAATACTGACAGTGTCACAGCAGCCCTTGCCAAAGGTGTACCATAAACCTATGGCTCTAGGGCAGGGGTCTCCAAGCCCCAGCCTGGGGGCCAGATGCGGCCCATGGCAAGGCTCTATCTGGCCCGCGGCCAGCCTCTTGTGCCCCGAAAGCCTGTGGTCTACTTGGCCGAACATGACTGGAGCTGTGCTCTGGTTGCGTCTGGAGGGTGTTCTAAGGGCAGAGAGGTTGAATGAATGAGCCCACTCATTCATTTATTCACTCATCTAAGTTCCATCTCTAATGTATTTATATCAATTTTATATTTAAATATTTTTTTCCGGCCCTCAACACCATGTCAGATATTTGATGCAGCCCTCTGGCCAAAGAGTTTGGAGACCCCTGCTCTAGGGTATGTGTTTTTGTTTTGTTTTGTTTAGGAATGGCTCATGATATAACAGTGCTTTGAACCCAACGCTCTGCCTCATCTCGCATGCTGCAGTGTGCGCATGCATGTGCCTGTGGGTGGAAGGCAATTATTCTTGTCTCTCAACAGCCCCACCTTTCCTCCCCACAGGCTGCTAGACATTCCTCCAGCCTCACTGCTCCATTCCTGAGGAGAGATCCTGAGCAGACAGCTGGGTCTCCAATTCCTCAGGATGCCTTGTACTCCTCGTATTGTACATCTTGTGTTTATCTATTGCACATGATCTCTTGCCCAGCCCTAGAGCAAGGGCCCCATGGCTTTAACAAAACAGCGTTAATGTTCCTTTAACAGCTGTTCAGGGTCTTGCATCGATCATTCCGGAGCCACGTTTGGAGCAGGAAGAGGGTACCTAAGACAAGTGCACAGTTATGCGCCTGATGCGTGTGTGAGAGCAGTTTTTCAGTTCAAGCAGGCACATAAAGTGAATGCACTGCATGGCACTGAGTCAGGTATCTTGGGGTGCCAAGCCTCTCATGCATTGTTTATCTGTTGCCTTGTGAGAGTGTCTCCCTTCCGCCTTTGGCAAAGCTCTGCTTGCATATTTGTAAATAAAACAAATGATAGAAAGACACCACAAGCCTCCAGTGTGCTCATCTAAACAGGAAATCAAGCCCAATATCATCTGCCCTGGATATACAGATCACTCAGGGAAGGAACAGCATCGAGGAAATAAAAGATGCTACCAGAATGTCTCTTTTAGGAGTTTTAAGATTGCACCCGTTTTGCAGTCTAGGAAGTGGAATTATGCCCCGCGGGATCTCATCAGCCGATTGGCTGTTGCTCTTCAGGGTCTCACAGGCATGGGTTTTTCTCAACACTTCTTGGACATGGCAGGGTTTGAACATAGGCCCTTGTGCATTCAAGAGCAGGCAATCTGTCACTGATGCACCCCTTTTCCCTAAGAAGGGCAAGGAATATACATACATACACACATACCACCTTTCTCTGTTGTTTAGACAGCTATCAAGGGGTTTACATGGGCAGGCAAGTCTAAACCACTATTTTTCAATGGGGTTTTTAAAAATCACAGAACCCTCAGCCTTCATGGTATGGCTACCTCCTCTGGTTGTGTGCCATCAAGTCAATCATAAATCAAGCCTAATTAGCTAATCAGCTCAACAGCGACTCCATCCTGCCACAACGGGTACTGCAGCTTGTCAGAGCCTGGCATTCCCTCTCCCATCCAAAAACACAACCACTGATTCTCCTGCGTAGCTCTTCAAGCAGTAGCAACAGTTCAACCATCAGTCCAGACCTCCTACGAAGCCCACCATACTCTGAGCTCTCCAGGGTCTCTTTTCAGAAGTACGAGAAGTGCAATTGGCTACATTCAGCATCCCGTCCGAGCTTTTCCATTTCCGCTCATCTTGGCTACTGAGAATAGAACGGCAAAGGTCAGCCTCCAGCTGTACATTCCACTAAAAGGGAATCTTTAGGGATCTCACCCTTGCATTTTAAATGTTCAAAATGCAAACTCCGGACCTCTTTATAAAAACAGTTAAGGGATAATGGATCAGTGTTAAAAAGGACACTGGGGTTGTTATACTGCGACCTCATTTCCAGAAATTGTACCACTCCTTCCAGCACACTTTGGTCCCCACTGAGAAGAGAAAAAAGCTCCGCTTTCAGCCTGCTTAATGAAATCAGATTGGTCTTCTAGATATGCTAATACATTGTGCTTGGATAAACCACACAGCATGCTTCATCCACTTGGTTCCTACGGCACTCCCAGGACCACTTAAGCCAGTGGTACTCAAACTTTTAGAACAAAAATATGTCAGGACTACAAGTGACGTCATAACCAGAAATTACATCATCAAGCAGGAAAATTTTTAACAATCCTAGGCTGCAATCCTACCCACATACTGTGGAGTAAGTCCCATTTACTATCTTTGTTAAAAGAATATACATAGTAGCCTGTGAGCAAAGAGTCCATGACTCGCTGCAGTACAGAAGTGTACTCAGGATGCAAGCTCTGTAGACCTGGATCTTGGTATGTTCCGTCAGCTTCTTGTTGGACCAGACCTCTTTGGCCAGTTTGAAGAGACACTTGGCCAACAGGATGAGGCAAAGAGGCAAAGAAGGAAGGCCCACAGCCAGGGAGACAGACCAGGGACACACTACACTTGCTCCCAGTGCGGAAGGGATTGTCACTCCCGAATCGGCCTTTTCAGCCACACTAGATGCTGTGCCAGAACCACCATCCAGAGCATGATACCATAGTCTTCTGAGACTGAAGGTTGCCAACAAGTAGCCTGTTAAAAGTACAGCCCAAATAGTCACATGCCATGATAGCATCATGTCTAAAACATTAAAAATAAAATATTGAAATGACTAGGGACCCACCTAAAATGGGCTCACAACCCACAGTTTGAGAAACACTGACTTAAGCCATTTCTACCCAACATTGCATGTACACAACAGGGATCAAATGTGTACACCTGTGGGCTGGGCAGAAACGGGTTATGAAACTGGTCTGTTCACTACTGTGATAGAAGATCATCAATGGAGCCCAATGGCAAGATGATGCTTAAGACACATTGAACCTGTGTCTGTGGTCATACAAAGGTCAGTCAAGACAGGGGTCTCACAAGGTTGCACTGCAGGCTTTCAGCTCGTGCATACCTTTCCCAGTCTCTATGTTCTGGTTTGTGACTGGAATACAGTTCAGATTCAGAGGGATACGTAGAGCTGCCTTCCTACAAGAGTTCAAAAAGGTGGAACTACTTCCTTGTGGTTACCCGGAGGTGCCCAGAATGAATACGTCAAGGAAACAGTACAACCTTAATTTGGCCCAGCTCAATTCCTTGGTTTCTTTCTTGGTTTCTCTTGCATGTTCTTGTCTATTAAATACACTCCCCCCCCTTTTTAAAAAAAAAAAAAAAAAAAAAGGAAATAGAGCAGAGAGAAGTGTGGTGAGCTAGAGGGTCAGAAAAATTGTACACTTCCTCGTCAACACTCTAGCCCACCACTCTCTTCTCCTTTGCTTCTGTTCCAGTCCCACCTTTTTTAATTCAAAAAAGGGGGAGGGGAGAAGCAGCTTAGCAGGCACCCTCACTAATTCTCCCGCTGAAGAGTGGAAATAGGCTGGCAGCAATCCAAAATGGACCCAGTTCCATCTTCTGCTCTTCCTTGCTGTAGATGGCCTCTAGCAAATCACCAGTCTTTCACTAACACACGATCCAGAGTGATTGTACCAGCCTACCTTGCAGGAACCTTAGCCTGTGTGCTTGGGACACTTAAGATGCACCACATAAATCCCAGCCCTCTTATTTGATTGACCTGGCTCTAGCAAGGCAATCTTCACGGAAGGGGGTTTCAATTCAGAAAGGCTATTTTTAATATGGAAAGCGCCAGGGCTCCCCAAGAGTCTGGTCATCTAATGTGAAAGGTCTACCCCCCCCATTCCAGACTGTTACAAAAGCCACTTTGCATGTGGCCAGTTCTCATGCTCCAGCTGTTGGACCCAGGCTGTTGATGCAACAGCCCCCATCCCATTCCTCTCACTTTTGATCCTCTTAGTCAAATCACCCCCTCCCAGGTTGCCAACACCAACCCTCCAACACTCTCATCTAGACCAGTTGCTTGGCTTAAATCTTAATTAACGTGCATTTCTGCAGGCAGATGTCAATAAATTAAGCCCCACTGCATTATTGCCAGGTTCTTTCATTAGGGCTAACAATGACATTGGCACCACTTGTAAATTTTCATGCGTGCGGTCGTTTCCCCAAGCAACCTGTCAAAAGCATGACTGGAATACACAATGGAGATTGAATACATGAGGTTTTCAGATGTAGAAACACCAGGGAATATTAGTTGCTATCAAAGGCCCCAAGCCAAAGGAGCCAATTTGTCTCCAGAACGGCTCTTGCCACTTTCCCAGGAGATGTGAGATGCAGTGAATATTTACTAAAGGAAAGCACACAGCTGGAGACTCAGAAAAAGTGCTTTGTAAATACACACTGCAGGCTCCCCTCCCATCAGACATCCAAGTCCTGACAAGTTCTGAAAGGGGGCTGAAGTTCCACTCCACTCCCCAGCGAGCATCTCGGCCTCATCCTTCAAAATACTGCAGCAGGCAGGGCCTTTCTTTGGACTCCATTGTTGAGCTGTTTTCAAGCATTCGGAACAATTCTGTCTAGAAGAGCAACGGAATAAAAAGGAAGCATGAAAGATAATTAAGCTGTCTGGCAGACAGTATATAGGAGGAAGCAAGTAATTATCTGGGTTTGATTCACTAGATAAAGTGGGATGCACTTTAGACAAGGATGTTCAAGAAGAGCATGCGGCTGTGTACCGTAGATGAGAAATCATTTGATTCAAGCTTCAGTTCTAGAAGTGGTATCCAGCTAGGGCTCATCTCAAGCTGCAACATGGGACCCACCCCCAAGTAAAAGGAGCGGGCAAGTCGGCAGCCCAAGGCCCCCCCCCTTTTTTCCTGTTGTGAATCAACTCTTCCCTTCCAAGTCCAACTGGAAAGAGAAGGAACAGGAAGGGGGAAGAAAGAGCAAGCTCCAGTTTTTAAAGAGAGGACACAGAGATGAGAGAATTTACTGAAGATTTTTTGTTGGGGTAGGAGAGGGAGCTTGGCCAAAAGCAGTCCCTCCAAAGCTAAAATCTCAAAGATGCATCTCATCTAGGAGCTCTAGCCCTGGTTACTGTTTTGATTGCACAGCACTGAACCTCATGGCAAAATTTTTCACATTTTATACTACCACTTCTCCAAGGAGCTGAGGGTGGTGTCCATGGTTCCTTCCATCTTTTTGGCTTCACAAGCCTGTGAAGTAGGTGAGAGAGACAGGCCCAAGGTCATCCAGGAAGTTTCATAGCTGAGCAGGGATCTGAACCTGGATCTTCCATGTCCAACTCCCAAACTGTGATACCATCCCAGCTTCAAGATGACAATAGCAACACTGCCATGCCTGACCCAGCATAAGGGTCCAATCCTATCCAACCTTCCAGGGCTGGTGCAGCTGCGGTGCAGCCCTAAGGCAAGGGAACAAATGCTCCCTTACTTTGTGGAAGCCTCCATAATTACTCTCTCACCCCAAGATGCAGCACACACCCCACTACACCAGGAGTGGAAACTTGGATAGAATTTGGCCCCAACTTTCTACTTGCCTGCACAAGATCTTTGATTCACACTTAGGAACAACCCTTTGGGAAGGTCTCCTGCACAATACCCTACTGAAGCGATGCAGGGCTGTGAAATTGCACTCTTGTGTTCCTATTCCTGCCCATGAAACAGTCTCTCCTTAAAAGCTTTCCATTTCACCAAATCAAAAAGCTCCTTGCCCCAGCTCCCTTTCCCCTCCTTCCACCCCACAGTGACAGGACACTCAACAACGATCGAGCATTTTATTAATCAGAGAGGAAAAACAAAAAACAAAACAAGTCTACACACAAAAAGAATCCAACAGTTTTAAAATGACATGCCACTAACAGAGGGTACGTGTGTGTGTGAATGAGTGTGCCTGGGTTAGAAGGAAGTCGTTCCAACACACACTTGCTTTTCTGCCTTTGTGGTTCTTGCATTGTACAGCAGTGGGAATAAATTTTTAAAAGACAGAGGGGGCAGGAGGCAAGTGGGATAAAATTTGAGGTGGGGGCACGAAAGAGAACTTTGTCCAATTTGCTTAGTCACATGATAGAAACTGGAAGTTCCACTGGGTTTGCACACCCACAGGGTGATCCAATCATTACTAGAGTCATTAATTTCCCATATTGTCCAAGCAACCCCCCCCCCCCGCCCAAGTTCAGCAAGGGCCAACTGTTGACATAAACAGTAAATGCATGACTATGCGTTTGGCCAGAAGAGGCAGATTTTTACACCCTCCACTAAGGTTCTCTTCCATGGGCTCACTTTCCCACTACCTACAGATGACTCCACTCTCCAGCCAAGGGGGCTGCCAATGCTATGTAACTGGGAGCAGTGGGGTAGACGTTCATTAGGCACATGAACAGTAAAGACAGCTCAAACTTAATACCACTAACTAGATCAAGTTATTTCAGGAAGTGGGTTTATCCACCCCTCGAGGGTGCACGGGCTCTGCTGTGTTAGAATTTGAGCCAAGATTCTGCCTGGCTACCGATTTTGCACCCAACGCTTCGTCAGATCACTGGGTGTTAAATAAAACAGTGAAAAGAGGAACGCTGGGCATGAATTAGTGTTGTGTGTTAGGGGAAAGAATTACAGAAGCAATTGGGAAAAAGGCCAATTAATACTTCATGCACAGCTACACTGTGGGGCTCTATCACGCAAACTGCAGCTGAACGGTTGTTGGGGCGCTGAAAGTAGCAGGCTGTGGCCCCTTCTCTGCCCCACCCCACAAAAAAAAAAAGTTCACATTAAGTCGTGCGAAGTGTGAGTTTTCAAGGGCTGCTATGCCAGGGTGCAGAACAGGAGGCTGCTGCCTCCTGGTGGAAAAAAAAAAACAGAACCTCTCTAGAAAACTGGAAACTAGGGAGAGAATATCATAGCTGCCCAGGAAGGTATGAACATGGAGCTAAGAGCAAGAGGAGATGGGCTCCTGAAAATGGGGAGGGGGGCAAGAGTCGGCTGCTGACCAATACCACCATGTGGATCTGAAGGGGAGGGACTGGTCATACACATGCAGGAAACACTGGGGTCGGGGTGGGCAGGATCGGTCCAATAGCCTCAAGTGGATGGAACTAACACAGTCAGGTCCTGGGGCTCAAGCCAGCGCCAACACTGTGGGAGAGAAAGGCACAAAAAAGGACAAGATTACCAACGCAACACTTTAAAAGCCTTCCACAATCTTTTACCACCAGCTTATCTGCAGAACGGATTCCTCTCCTTGCATTATAAAAAAGTTCCATGGGCGCCAGCAAAAGGGAACACAAGCATCCGCTCCCAGAGCCAGCACAAATAGTCCATCTTAGAGGTGTTAATTCTCTCCCACTGTGCTCCCTGGTCTCAGGGTGACCCTACAGGACACAGGCTGGGAGCAGAACTTGCTTCCACCCACTGCAGTATCTCACAGGTGAGTGGAGAGAAGGCAGAGTGACTCAGGAGCATCTTCCTTAGGCTGGAAGGGGTTTTGGAGCTTTTCATTTAAGAGGGAGGAGGTTTAACAAGCAATGCAGGCAGTGGAAGTCTCCTTCTGATACAGCAAAAGGTGGGAGTGACCCACTCAAGTTGACTGGCAGCAGTTTTTCCATACAATGTACAATCTGTGGAGCCAGCTTGGACTGTGCCCCTTCACAGTGGCCTATGCACAGCTGCCTCTAGGGTTTCCCCTGGTTTGATTTCACACAAGTCAGGTTGGGAGCCCCCCTCAACTGAAGGGCAGGATTCAAAATGCTTCAAATCAAACCTCCAGCTGCCGAGGCAGTAATGCCACGGAATACCAGCTGCTGGGGGAGCTACTGCCATCAGGTGCTGCCTGTGGAAACTCCAAAACCATCTGGCGGGCCATAGTGCAGTGGTTTCCAAACTTTTTCAACTAGCGGCTCCTTGACCTACTGGGCCATTGGCTGCAGCTCCTCATTATGGCCACCATCTTATACATTATAAAGGGTGGTGGGTTTTTCATAATGATTCAGTGGCTTCCCTGGCTGGTTTCCATAGCTCCCCGGGAGCGCCACAGCTCATAGTCTGGTCTGATCTGGCCAGACTTGTCTGATGTAGCAGCTTTCCTGGTTAGCCACACGGCCGAAAGCAGGTATTTAAGCATTTGCTTTAAGACGAGTCCCTCCCAACTCACCAGTCAGCGCCTCCTGGGCAAAGTATTTGACATCCACATCAGGGTCTTGTGTTAGTTTCTCCAGCACTGGTTTCACCTCATTCTGAAGGGTGCTGTAGTGGGTAAAGAGTGGGCAGGAGGTGAGAAGTAGGAAGTGGAAAGAAGAAAGCATGGACAGTATCCAGGGCTTGCTACAGACTCAGTGCTGCCCTCTCTCATCCCTCCCTCCAACTGCACCCTGCGGCCATGGATACAGATAGCTGCTTGGTGGGGCTCAGCCAAGTATACCTGTTGTCCAAGATTGGTCCAATTTTCTGCAGAGACTTGGCCACGTTGAAGCGGACGTTTGCAACGGCGTCCCCTGCCATCCGCAACACAGTGGGGAGCATGTGCTTAGTGGTGATCTCCTGACCACAGACTTCTGACAGCACCTGGACAAGGAAAAGGGATCACAGTGCTTGATCATGTGGGCTGCACACTCCAGACCTGAAGAGTTCTCAGCTCTGCAGCTTCCTTCTGCCCCTGGCAAATTTACGCAATTTATTTCAGCAGCAAGGTTTTTTTTTCCAGGATGCAAAACTTGCAATCCTCAACTTACTGAAACACATTCTTCTCAAATTGCCTCCCCAGTAAAAACACTCACACCATGATCACCCTCTCCCCCCTCTCGCACCCCTCCCCCTTCACTCACATTGATGCAGAAAAGTGTGGTCATGCGGTGCAGGTAGTTGGGGTCATTGGACATGGCCAGCACCTTGGGGATGATGGTGGCATGAGCCCAGTCCTTGCCAAACTTCTCCACCAGTTTCTTGAGGTTGCTGGTAGCTGCCTCTCGGATAGCATAGACTTTGGGGAGGGAAGAGAGAAGACATCTGAATCAACTGTGCAGATTAAGGCAGGGGGCCAAAGGAGCAACACCACAAATCAAACGGCAACTACATCCACCAGATGCGACAAACAAACATCTCAGGAAGAGTAAAAACGGTTGTCTGCAGGAGGTTCCCTCTTTCTAGAGAGAACTTTGCAAGAAAACATGAACTTATCTGCCAGTATTTTCTGTTCGTTGATGGACATGGGTCTGAAACATTTGAAAGAATCAGTGGCCCCAAAACTCCACCTCCACCCTTTGGATGGGGCTGCTTTCCACAGAGCCAGATCCACCTAGCTCAGTATCTGAGACAGAGCTCTTACCCAGTTCCATCTGGAGATGCCACAGACTATCCTGCATGATGAAACATCTACTTTACATGGTATTACAAAACACACCCCTTCCACCCTCCTTCTGCCATCATGGAAGTCAGGGTGATATAGGGAGTTTGGAGGCGGTCTCCCACCCAAGTCTCAGCTAGACTCAGATCATTACAAGCTTCAGCGAAGTGGTTGCACAGTGTGCTGTCTGAGAGTACATGGGAACTCTTTCATTTTCTGGTGCATCGCTTTGAGCCCAGGACCGTCTGCACCCCAAGTGTGAAATGTATCCCTAGGCCAATAAGCTAGTCCCTTCCCAAGGCTATCAGATTTCCCTAACATTATCCTAATCTGTCCTCCATTAGTGCCTCAAAACATGCTCGCAATGGCCACTGCATGCTCCCCGAGATGCCCTTACTTGGGCAGAACATACCCAGCCATCTTCCTTCCCCAACCCAACCACCTAGATTGAATTTCTCCTTCCTGCTTGTTCCCAGAGACATGCTCTCCAAAATAAATACCCCAAGAACAGAGCACAGCCCATGCCCCATCTTGCTATTGCAGATTAGGTAGGCAGGAGTGGATCTGGGGAGGTCCCCCCATGGAAGGTGTGATGGTTCCAATTTGCATAGCCCCACCTGGTGGAAGATGAGGGAGGAGACATCCATGGCAGAATACCTCCCTCCCCAAGGGAGAACTTGATGCTCTCATACTTTCCAATGCCCCCAAAACAACAAATATTGAAATTTTGGCTCTTCATCTGTTTGCCTCCTGATGATTCAACAGTTAAGAAAATGGTTTTTTAAAAGGTCAGTGAATGTCCCTTGGTAAATGCCCAATCTCGTCTGATCTCGGAAGCTAAGCAGGGTCAGGCCTGGTTAATACCTGGATGGGAGACCGCCTGGGAATACTGGGTGGTGCAGGCTTATACCATAGTCTTTCGAGACTGACGGTTGCCAACCATCTCCCTATACTGAACACTATCTCCTGATCTTGTCTGATCTTGGAAGCTAAGCATGGTCAGGCCTGGTTAGTACTTGGATGGGAGACCACCTGGGAATATCGGGTGCTGTAGGCTTATACCATAGTCTTTCAAGACTGAAGGTTGCCAACCAAATGCACAACGACTTATGCCAGTGAGCAGCCAGGGAGATCAGTCCACCCCCTTTGCATTATTATAAAATGCTGGCATTTCTTCAAATTTAATTGCATCTGTGTCTCCAAAGAAACAAAACACACAGAAATGCAGCAAAACATCTATTATTTGTGTACTAAAAGCTGTGATGAGTCAACCCCCTTGCTGGTAAAGGAGATTACAGAATGCCACTCCTCCCCTCCCCACCATAAAGCTCCTAAATACACTTTCAACATTGCAGGCTGCTGGTTAGGTAGAAAAGCCCCAGCAATGTCAAGAGCTTCAGTCACATCCAAACCACTCCTTCAGCATGCCATGAAGCTATGGCTCCTCTTTTACAGGCAGGGAGCATAAAACCTTTTGACCCCTTCACTACTGGAACCATCTCTATAGTTTCCCCCCAGTCACACTTCAATCTCCACACCTCTGTTCAAAACCCTGCTTCATCTACTCTTCCCACTGTTCTGAACCCGCAACAACCATCTTCACATCTCACACCAGTCTCCTTGTTAAGCAGTTTAAAGTTCTCCCACACCAACTTACTAATTCATTTTTATTTTTCACATATTTATACTGCCCTTCCTCCAAGGAGCTCAAGATGCTATATATAGCCCCACCCTACTTTCTGTCCTCACAACAACCCTGTAAGGTAGGTGAGGCCAAGAGAGAGTGACTGGCCCAAGGTCACCCAGGAATCTTCCTGGCTGAGTGGGAACTCGAACTTAGATCTTCCAGGTTCAAGTCCAACACCTTCCTGCCTTAATTTTCTATTATGGCATTTTGCATTTAAACACACAGAGGGGGAATCAGACCACTGGGCCACCTACATCAGTACTAGCTCCAGGACCTTTGGCAGGAGTCTTTCCCAGCTCTATATGGCCATGCTAAAGACTGATCCTAGGACATTCCACATACAAGGCAGGGGCTATCCTGTGAGGCTACAGCCCTGTATATTTGCCTGCCCCTCCAACTCCTTCACTCTTATCCCCCTCAAGGCTTTCTGCTTTGGTAAAAGACTCTTCATTCCCCCTTGCTGCCACTCACCCTGAAGCATCTTTTGGGGAAGCCCTGCCTCAATGTTCCCTCCCAATTGCCCTCTCCAACTACAATGAAGCCAAGTACTTATAAGAAATTAATTTTAAGAAAATCAAGTTAATCAGAGGATGCAACTGTGTACCAGTTTGCCTTTCTTTGCTCCTACACAAATTTGTTAACACAGTTTGGTCTATTTCAATGGAAGTGGCACACACAGATGCAGTGAACATGAAACGATAAAAAAAAAAAACAAGTGATGAAGCCAGAGCCTAATTCAGTTTCAACTCAAGAGGCTTACCATGATCCACGAGCCATGCCATACAAAGGGAGTTCAGTTTCTCATCAAAGAATTCCACACCCTGAAAGGGGGAATTAAAAAATGTACAATGAGTTCAGGCTAACTCTGATGACTAATTGTGAGATTCTCACAGCCAAAGACATAACTTGGGAGAAATTAGCCAAGGCAAGGAAAACCAAGACAGAGAATGAAGGGTCCCAGGATGCTGGCTGAGCAGTCAACACTCTCAAGTTCGTTTGTGACGCCACCAGATCCCACCATGAGGCAAGTCAGATGCTGCCACCCAGCCTTGAAATCGCCACCTTCAGCCCACGCCTGCTGAACCCTGGAACATTCCGGACACTGCGTTCCCCAAAACATCACGCTTGTTCATTCGTTGCCAAGGGAGCACTTACCAGCTGCCCGGCCAGCAGGGGCATGTATTCAATTATGGCCAACCGCACCCGCCACTTGGCATCTTCCGCCAGCTCTACGATGGCTGGCAACAGGGACTGGGATAGCTGCCGAATGCCGATTACTTCATTCACACAGTCCAAGTTGGAGATGATGTTGAGTCGGACTTCAGGGCACTGCAAAGAGGGAAGGCAGTTGAGGTCAGAACAAAGCCCTGCCTGTGGCAGCCTTGAAAACCTAGCGGTAAAACTCAGGACTTAGAAGAGCCTGCGCTACTTTTTTCCATCCTCCTGCTCTCTCCTCAGGGCAAGCCCAGACAACTTAACATTGAAAGGACATACCTAAAAAAAGAGCTGTGACTTTACAATCCACACATGAGGAGTGTGGGCCACCCATTTCATAGCTGGAAAACAGAAACCCTAATCTGAGCTGGCTTGACTTGGCTACAAACGGCAAGAGAGAAGATTCCAGTTGGACATCAGGAAGGCATTCTTGACAATAAGGGCGGTACAGCAGTGAAAACGGATTGCTGAGGGAAGTGGTGGATTCTCCCTCATTGTACAGCCTCTCCTTGAATCTCTCCAGGGACCTGCTAGAGATGAGGAGGATTTCTGCTACAGGTGGGGGCTGCACTAGATGATCTAGTGGGTTCCTTCAGATTCTTTCTACCTAACCCCTGAAACCCTGTTTGTTGGGTGAGCAGGGATGGTGCCGTACACGAGACCATGGTTTTAGACTGTTAAGTCTATCCAGCTTAGTGCTGCCAAATCAGCGTCAACAGTCCTTAAATGCAGGCACCTCCCTGTCTTGGTACCAGAAAGCCATTAACTGAAAGATGACACAAGTTGAAGGTTGTCCCTTCTGCCTGTAAAGTTCTATCCCCGAGCTGTTTTTAAGGGAGCGAGAGGAACATCTCCCTCATCAAAGTCCAATTCTTAGGGCTCCCTTGGGGGAAGCTGCAAAAGGTTAGAACTGCATTTAGTTTTCCGATGTGCAGTTCTATTCCCTTGACTAGTACTAAAAACATTCCCCAAAGCACTTGCGGGATGAGGAGCCAAACAATCCCATAATGCCGCTTGGGAGATCAGGGCAGGGAAATGCTACACTGAGTCACTCCTAAAAAACTAGAATGGTACCCAGAATGTTATTAACAGAGTGGCTGTTGATGTTTTTTTTTTCCATATTTTATTTAGATTGTGAACCTTTGGGGACAAGGAAATATTTACTGATTCATTTCCCTGTAAATCACTTATGAACTACTCTTTTCATAAAGGAGTCTACTGTATAATATTCTTAATACCCAAATGGTACAGAAGAAAAGGGGACCCATTTACCTCATCTTTCAGCTGAGCCAGGAAGAGAGGCAGAAGGTGCTCTATGGTGTTGTCCTTGCCCAAAATGGGAGACAGCCCCATGATCACGGATGCCAATGCCGATTTGACATGCTGATTGGCATCCGACACCAGCTCCTAGAAGGCATATTCAAATAAATGAAATTAATGGCGTTTTCAAATAAAACAAGACGAATCAGACACAGGCAACCATCTTGCTTCTCCCCATTTCTACCATCAAATAAAGCCATCTTGTCTCCTTGCAAGTCACCTTGTGGGTTTGCAAATCGAAGAAGCAGGGTGAAAATATTTTAATGCATCAACGGGCAGAGGGAGGGATGGGCATGTTGGTAACACAATGCCCCTGGGCAGTACCACAACAAGCACTAGCAAGACGTTAATCTTACTCATACGTTAAGACAATTGATAATCTGCAAGCATAAGCAGGACGACTGGTTTCCAGGATCAGCTTCCAGAGGGACAGCTGTGTTCTTCTGCTGCTGCAAACACAACAAAGAGCATTGCAGCACCTTAAGGACTAGCCCCTTTATTTCAGCATAAGCTTTCACAGACTGTAACCCACAAACTTCTGCTGAAATAAACTGATCTTTAAGGTGCTACAAGAGTCTTGTTATGTTTTGATGCATCAGTTGCAGATCAAAATTTGCTGAGTCTTAGTGTAGAACAGAATGAAAATCCTTCTAAACGCTGGAGAGCGTGCATGGACAAAAACTGACAGGAGTGTTGTGAGCCAAGGCTTTGTTGCCCCAGAATCCATCACAATCTGGGTCATGATGGATTCTAGGTCAAGAAGCTCCTCTATGACATTTCTGCTGCCTGAAAGAGCACAGCCTGCCACTACTGTTTCTTCAGTCGCGATTACAGGACTGAGCTTGAATGATCCACTAAGAAATGACACTCAAGACTCCCCAGGGACGCCCTGCTACTCACCTTGATGCAGGGCAAGATCTGGGTCATGATGACATTTTCACGGCAATCAGCAGACAGGTTCTCACAAAACTCTAAAATAGACAAGGAAATTGTTTCAAACTGAAGGTCCGTCACAACCAGACTGATGGAACTATTGTGTTTTTTGGCCAGCAGTGATCAATCTGAAAGTGATCAGCCTTATGGTTAGAGCCTACTTCTCCACTCCGCTGTTAAGCTTCCTAACCAGCTCCAACGCTTACAACTATTATGTGCAATGTTTTAACCCTCACACTACCCAAATTCAAGGTGACAGGCAGATTCAACATGCAGCAAGTACACAGAGCAACATTCACACAAAATGAGAAAAAATACATCTAGCCCTTACATTCAACGCAAGTGCAGCTGAAATCACTGTTATGTTTTTTCCCCTGGTTTATTTCCCCACTCCTCCCATCTCTGCAGTGTCCAAGTTACGAACTGTAAGCCCCTTGAGATAGGGATGTAACCTCTTGTCATCCGACAGTAGTGGATAAATACATTCCAATTTGCAGGTTGAATATACTGTTTCCTTAAAGCATTTGACTCCTATTTGGGGAACGATCACTGCACACATGCACAATTTGCCTCTGAAATAAAAATAGCTAATCTTTACTAATTATGATGTGCTGAATACGAAAACCACAATGAAATCTGCTGATGGGCTCTAGTTTAGGAGAACTAAATGCACTGCAAACATAGGTGGTGGGAAAGTAGTGTCTATGGAACAGTCTACTGCAGATCTATCACATGCTATAGTCAATTTTACATCTTTATTGGCCTATTAATATGGAGAAGGCAGGATCAGCTCTCAGAGTGCTATTACAACACCCAAGACCGCTCCAATAACAGTCACCCTAAAGACACAGATCACTGCTAGACCTACTTGATGCTCTTTTTCCCCATCCACACTCCTTTTCTGTTGAACCACCAAACACTTCCACAACCACGGAAGTGTATGGAGACCCACGGAGACACAGCAGGGCTCGGAAGGCTGCCTTCTAAGCAGAGTGGCTGCAACTGACCTTTGACCTTGTGGGAGGCAGCAGCCCGCACTTCAGCTTCACAGTCTTTCATGAGGTTCTGGAAGGCTGGGACCAAGTCGGTCTTGGTGATTTCCGGCCCAACGGCTTTCTGGAGCTACGGGAAGAAAAGCAGCCACACTTGATCAGGTAACAGCTCCCAAGCCTTTCAATCACCAGGCACAGTAGAACATAAGAGCATTCGTACTTACTTCTGTGAACTTGTCAGCCACCATGTAACGAACTCGCCAAGATTTGTCCTCCGCTGCTTGCCGTAGCGTTGGCATCACCAAGGACTCCAAGTCCTCTTGGGGCAGGAGCTGAGCAATGTTAACGCATGCCTCCACAGCCAACAAGCGTACAGAGTCCTGTAGGATGAATAAGAAATGGTTACCCTCACATATCCATTGCACCCTATTCCCATTATAAGCCCTCCAGGCTCTACTCCCTCCCCAAACTGACTGTGCATCATACACACCTGCTCATCGGAGGCCAGGTTAGAGAACATGGGTATGATCTCACTCTTGACATGTTCCAGCTCCAAGACCTTGGCAAACTCCCCCAGCTTGGAGGCAGCCGCTCGCCTCACCATTGGGGTGTCATCGGAGCACAAGTTCCGAAAATACCTGCAGAAGGGAAGAAGCGGCAACGGCTTTGAGCTGAGCAAGATGGACCCATTTAATCAGATTTCTCATTCTCCCGCTACGGAGTAGCCTGCCAGGTCCCATCTTTAATACAAGATCTCACTCACTGTCGGAGTTCAGCTTTGACTGAACTGGAAACTCGGGGGTAACAGACGCTGAAGAGGCCACAGGCCGAGGTACGGGAAGTGAACCAGTCACCTCCTGCCAGGCGCTTCACCAGGGGAACAAAGTGGGCCTCCAAGTCCGACGGAGAGTGCTCATGGGAGATGGCGCGCAGGGATTCCACCGCTTTGTCCCGCACCACCGTCTCCTCAACTGTGGCAAGGCTCTCAAGTGGGGGCTGTGGCAAAGGAGAACACATTATATGCATACAAGCTTTTTAAGATTTCTCGTGATTTATGACAAATATAAAAGTGACCAACTATTACAATGAAAACAATTTTCAACATTTTTTTTAAACGCTCAAGTCACCTCTAGGTACAAACTATCAGGAAGATTTTAACAATCATGCCCTTGTTCACACAGTCCTCTATGGAATTCAAAAAAAAAAAATCCAGCCTTCTAATCCAGTCTTCCTAATTTTGGTTAACAGAGGAATGCCACCCACAATACAAGACTAAATGGGAAAGAAGTGGGAAGAAAGGGATGGAGTTCAATTGTTTTGAATTAACTGAGCAGAGCGCCAGATCACAACAATTGCACTATGCAGGTAATACTGTTTTAATCAAAGTGCCCTGGAAAAGTATCCCATATGTCCAAAGAAAAGGTGGATTGGATGGCAACAGTGGCACCTGATGCATGGCAACAAATCCTCAATGCTTGGTAGTACAATTCAGACAACTAAGCTATCTCAGGGATAAAAGAGGCACCTCAAGATAGCCTGACAACCAGGGTTCGCAGAGAACAGACATCCCCTCCAACCTCCAGCTTGTCCCTTGCTTTGGGATCTGAACCCTTCCCCAGGTATTCATTGAAAGGGGCCCATAACCTACCAGCAGGCAGTGGACATATTCAGGGCCCCCAACCAGAGCTGTGAAGGTTCCCAACTGTTCTGCCAAGGCGAGAAGCACTTCATCCTCATCATAGATAGTGTCTGTAAGAGAAAAAGCAAGCAAAACATCGTAAATGGGGAGCTAAAATCTGCACGGTCAGGGAGACGAATCAAGTAGTCTATGGAAACTGCAGGGGAGATGGCCACTTCACATACAACGTTACCTATTTTGCTTCAGTCGCAAAGGAGACGGAGAGATCACGCCTGTGGTTCTCTCCCCAACCCCATTTTACCCTTAACATTAATTTCATAAGGCAGGTTAGGGCAAACATGTGATCAGGTTCACCCACAGAGAGGAAGCATCATAGCAGAGTGGAAATTTGAATCTGGGTTTCCCTGGTCCTTGTTCCAACATGCCAACCTCTAAGCATAATAGCTTCCTAGCGCCGACGGGGAATAGTTTACTTACAGCAACCTCCATTAGTCAAATATTCTTTGTTCTTCAACACGTCACTAAAGACATTTAGTAAACAAGGGTGGGAGTGCCTTAACTGTTTTACAAAGTGGAAACTTTGGCCAGCTCTGCTCGACAAGGAGGTAGTCCAGATCTTTTTGTACAAAATACATACACATTTTCTTCTGGCAGGGCTTTGCCTTCAGCCTGACGCAAAGAATTATTTAGCACACTGCAGGGCTGTTGAGTGGAGCTGAACACTCAGATTACATCTCTCAAAAGGGGAATTACTCAAATCTTTGGCAAAGGGATTTGAAGCAAAGTGCTGCCCAAGCTCCAATTCAAACACAACACAGTCTGCTCAGAGATGACCCAGGACCTCCTGGCACCAGAGGCAGATTGCCAAATACCACCTCACTGCTTAGCCAGCACTGCACCAGCTGTTGCCTTCCCCATTCTTCCTCTGAGCCTCAGAAGAGCAGAAGGGAAATAGAAAGGAAGAGGAAGTGTGGAGGAAAGAAGGGTAGTGGGTTAGAGAGGTAGCGGAGAAAAGAAGGGTAGTGGGCTAACACTCAATGTTTTCTCCTCACAGCACACAAACCTCTATGGTCCTCTTGTGATGTCACTTCTAGGAGACTCTTCCAGGTTCTGCAGCCGTTTCTAGGGCAATTGTCTGTAGTAACAAACTGACTGTCCCTCTTAGCAGAGAAAGAGGGACAGCCAATTAGTTACTACGAACAGCTGCCCTAGAAACAGAGCTGCAGAATCCAGTAGAGTTTTTCAGTGATTTTCAACCAGTGTGTTCCAAACTTGCACAGCACATCATTTGAAAATTCTCCTCTAACCCACAATTCTTTCCTCCTCCACACTTCCTCTCCTGCTCCATTTCCCACCTCTGGAAGTGAGAGAAGGAGCAGTGTTGGATGTGAGCAGATGGATGGAAGTGGGTGCCACCAGATAACCAGCCACCCGCTTCAGTTAGCCTCATAGCTAGGCCAAATTAGACCCCAAAAGTGACCATTATCCCCAAAGACAGAATTTAGATACAGACTCTGGTTTCAGGTTACCTGTAAGGAAAGGCAAGAGTTCACTCCGCGTCCTCTCAACTCCCAGGGCCAGCGCAATGGTAGAGAGTTTCTTGATGCTGTTCAGACGAAGCTGCGCAAGGGAGAGAGAAATTAAGAAAAAAAAATTATTTAATGTAAGGATGTAAAGAAAATCCGCCTGCCTCAATTTTGCACACAGCATTGCTGGAGCTTGACAGATAATTAGGTCTGATGGACCCATTTTGTGGCACTTATGGAACCATTACAAATAACTGTGCAATCTTTTGTTTTTATATAATGCACCTAGAATGAGACAGCACATCCTCCTTTTCACAGGCAGAGAAATTATGCATAGAAATCGTACTCTGGTTTCATGCTGCCAAATTCGGCCATGTACGCACATATCCATTTATGGGGCAAGCGAGGTGGAATATGCAAGGAACTGGCAGGCACTTCTAGCTGAAAGTGCTGGGGAGAATAGACTTGCCTCAGGAAAGAGGCCAAATTCCTATGAACTCAGCCACTCATATACTTGCCTCTCAATGCAGCGTTATACTTGCATGCAAAAAGTGTGTGCAGGGTCAACAGCATGAACCAGGGACCCCACCCAGACATGTCCTCCTAAGTCTCAGACTATGTTCACTACCACCCCACCCACCCACCTTGATTTGGAAAAACTGCAAAGCCTTGGACTAGCTCTAGTGTAATCTATAACAAAACAAGAACAATTCAAACTTTGGTACTCAGCCAAAACCAATACACTGACAGCCAAGTTTCACATCAACCTGTTTATCCCTTGCACTCCTTAGTAAATGATGTATGCTGCACCTTCACACTAGAGAACACAGGCTGCTCCTTGCAGAAGACCTCCAACACAAAACCCGGCTTGCTATCTCTGTAAATCTATGATAATCCTCCAAAGAAAACTGAGAAGTCCCAGTTGTCTGGTCATCCTGGTGCCTAAAATTCCATGCTATTCCACTGTGGGCACTGATGTGCACTTCCCTGGATGTAAGTCTAACTGAACACAGTGGAACTTAAACATACAAAGAACTGAGCTTCACTAGGAAGATTCACTGCCCTCCCACCTGGGGCCTGAACCAGACCAGTGTGTATAAGTGTGATGAAACCAAACATTTTTCCTAGTGACCCCCACTAAATGCTCTCCTACGTGCTTCACTCCAGAAGGAAATCTGCCTTTACAGACTTAGAAGCATCATTGCTCTAAATTAGTTTCCCAAACTGTGCGCTGTCCTACCTCCTGAGGGCACCATGGCAAACTCACAGGGTGCAGCAAGATGTCCCTGGTGGGCTCTTCTTCCCAGCTCTTCCAGGTGCTGCCACCTTGGACTGAGTAAAATCTCCTACGATCCACAATAGTGGCACCCAGGAGAGCCAGGAGGTAGAGGCCGCCACAAAATAAGGGCACTGTGACCATGACCAAGTTTGAGAACCACTTTTCTGGACCAACTAACATAATTAAATTTGCTCTAACCTCACATGTTCTGCTCTAACTACATGCATGATTTTAAGCCTGCTCTACTAAACAGGCTACTAGCAGACCACAGGAATTGTAAGCAAGCGGGGGGGGGGGTCTCTTGAGAGTTCACAACCTTGCCTTCCAAGGCCATACAGTAGAGCTAAGCAGGCTGCATGCCTTCCTATGTGAATCCTCATTGAAGCAGCACAATGGATCAAGGGATGCCCCAGAAGTGAGGTTTTCCAGAACAGTGGTCCTCAGACTTTAAGGGAGGTTTACTCCCTCAGTAAGTCTTTGCAGGGGAGGGGCTAAGCCAGCAACACGACCCCTAGAATTGCATCGCAAAGGGGGGGGTGCTTTCACTTACTTTTAAGTAGGTAGGGCTGCTTGTGGCTGCAGGAGGAATGGAGAGCCCTGCACAGCCCTCCCTGAGGCTTGGAACATTCAGTGCTTTGCGCCTACTTTTACTGAACATTCCAAGCATTGGGGAACACTGTGGAAGGTTCCCCACACTATGCTTTAACTAAACGATTAGAAGAACTTAGTGGACAACTGACAGAGGTGAAAATTACATCAGAAGAAAATAAACAAAAGATTGTTTATTTATCGGGGGAAAAAAGATAAGAAAAGATCAAGCTAAAATATTGGAGATAGAAGAAAATCAGCATAATGCAGAGACAACGTTAATGGAAATTCAGATGGATAGTGCAGCTCGAGTGATGAAGATACAAAATATACCAGAAGAGAAAGGAGAAGATACATCGCAACAGATTGTCAGATTAATATCAGAATGGATTGATACACAGATGGAGAAGATATCTAAAGAATTTGACTCAGTGAGAAGAGTGAGCACTATTTATCTGAGAAAACATGAATTACCAAGAGAAATCCATGTGAAATTCATCAGAACCTTTTACAGAGATAAATTACTGAAGGCCTCACAGGAAAAGGAATGGACAGTGGATGATAACGAAGTCAACATTTTGAGACATGTTCCATGGAGACTGAGGAAGAAGAATATGAAAACCTGATAAGATTTTTAAGAGAAAAGCAAATACCATACAGATGGCTTTCTCCAGAAGGAATGTTTTTTTCAATATCAGACACAGAGATAAAATATAAATTCAACAATGAAAGCAGAAAACGTCTTGAGTACAGTGATGAAAGACGAGATAAGAAAGGAAGAAAAGGAGGAAGAGAAATAGAGAAGAATAGAATTAGAAGAATATAGATCAGAAATTGAGTCTGATGAAAAGAAAACATCACTTAGAAGCAACAGAGGAATCAGAGAGGGAAGAGCCTAGAGGAGCGAGTAAGAGGCGCTCACCAATAGCAACAAAAAAAGACAAAAAGAGAGGAAGACTAGTAAAAAGAAACGTGATATCTAATGAATAGGGCATTGTTGGTGAATAAAAAATTAGGATAAGTTTCTGTGGCTTCAGATGGAAAAAAAGAGCTGTTGCCATTTATATTAAAGACTGAGATCAAAAGAAATATATGCATTGCAAGATGGATTATTGGATTTTGAGATGCCAGAAGAAATAGTAAAATAATGCATGATAAAATGGGTGCAAAATATAGACCATCACAATAGAAATAATCATAATAAGAAACTTACTAAAGTTTCTTATTATGATTCCAGATCTGTTCCCATTGATCTATTGTGATATTATGGTCTATATTTTGCACCCATTTTATCATGCATTATTTTACTATTTCTTCTGGCATCTCAAAATGTAGCAAATTTTATATTATTTTAGATATTAAAGAAAACGATGTATACCTAGTTATGATTTTAATTGTAGCGAGGATTTTATGAGTCAGATATTGGAAGCATTTTAAAATACCAATAAAAATGAATTACGAGAGAAAGTGATAAATGTGGCGGAGATGGACAGACTTTTGGAAATTTTGGATCAGTAACCAAGGCCAATAAAAATTGAGTAATGGAAAAAAAACCCTTTTATGCTTGGTAGAAAATGAAGTTTTAAAAATATATGATAAGGCATTTACATGATTGTATTACATATATATTTGATATGATATATGAATTATGGATGGAAAATGATATTGAGAGGTAAATTTAGAAGAGGAAATTGATTAAGATACGTAATGATTTATTAGTTTTAATGATATACAATGGTGATGTATGATTTCCTGCACCCTTTGTTGTTTTTTGTGTGTAGCGATGGTTTTTATGTTGTGTGTTTTTGTTTGTAGTTTTTGGAAAATTAAAAAAAATTAAAAAAGGAAGGCTCCCCACACTTCCTGTACCCTCCAGCAGCCCTAACTACTTAAAGTTAAAGCGCCCCCTTCCCCCCCCTTAGCGACAGGATAGCTTCTCTGTCTCTCCCCTTCCCCTGCCCCTTAAAGGGACAGGGGAACCTTTACACAAACTGGTGGGTCACTAGTATAGCAAACACCCACTAGTTTGAGAACCACTGTTCTACAAGATATACACAGGTCCCATCAGTTATTACTAAGAACGCCCCATTACACACTAATGAACTCAGTTCAAACACGAAAAATCCATGCTTTGTCACTGTGATGACTTGCTAAGCCAGTCCCAACTCTCCTCCCCCCTCCACCCAATATATCCTCCAGGAAGTTGACTTTTGGCTATGCAGGTCTAGTGAGGTGTGGCTCATGTCAGATTTGAACAGGGAACACAGGGCAGGTAATAAGGCAGGTTGGACATGCTGTGTCCAGAGTTGACCACAAGGAAAAAAAACAGCATTTTGGCCAATGAGAAAGCAAGCTGATTGCTGAGGACTGGCTGCCACATGTTTTGAATCAGGCAATACTAAAATGCAGCCTTCCCCAGCCTCAACTTTGATATGCATCATCTATCACTATTTATTCAGCACCCACAATTGGTGCTACACTATTTCACAGGAACAAGTCAGGTTTCTGCCCTTAAGTTACAACCCACATGTGGCAGCATGGAAAACACAAGGACAGTAAAGTACAGTGGCTAGAGTCTTAGACAAATTCGTGGATCCTTCATGGAGCAAGGGTCAGAAGTTAAACACACAAGTAAAAGATAGAATCAAGGATAGAAGACAATGTATGTGGCCCCAGAAGCCAATAAGTTAATCATGTTTTAAAATCAGGTTTGAACTCCCAAGGCTGGTTTCCCCAAGTCCTCTTGACCACCATCTTGACTACTCAAGCCCTCAGAGGCCAAGTGTGCAACTCTCTGGACATGCTACCCTGGCCTCATTCATCCATATTGCTGAAATCCAGAATGTGTGCATTTCAGGGCAGAGACCCACACCACTGTTTGTGTCATTCCATTACCCCCCCCCCCAAAAGAAAATCACAAAACCATTCAAATCTGTCCATTGGCAAGTATATAAGAACCTTGCTGGATCAGGCCATGGGCCCATCTAGGGCAGCTTCCTGTATCTCACAGTGGCCCACCAGATGCCTCGGGGAACACAAAAGACAAGATCTCTGTGTCCTGTTGCCACTTCCTTGCATCTGGCATTCAGAGACAGCCTGCTTCTAAAACCAGGAAATTGCACATACCCATCATGGTTTGTAACCCGTGATGGACTTTCAGCCATCAGTCTGCGCAATCCCCTTTTAACAGCATCTAGACCAGATGCCATCACCACATCCTGTGGCAAGGAGTTCCACAGTCTAATCACATGCTGGGTAAAGTAGTACTTCGTTTTGTATGTTCTAATTCTCCTGCCCCTTAATTTTAGTGGATGCTCTCTGGGTCCGCTGTTGTAAGGGAGGGAAAAGAATATCCTTCTACCCACTCTGTCCATCTCATGCATAATTTTGTAAGTCTCACTCATGTGTCCCCCCCCCCTTGGGGGACTTTTTCCTATACCAGGCTTTCTCAACATTTATCCCCTGCTGTACCACTTTGAATGATCCACTGACTGGAAGTACCATCAGAAGTAATTGGTGATGATGTCTTTGCTGGTTACTTCTGGGTTGAGAGGCCAGATTAGATGTGACAAACACCAGTACAATGCTCAGTGAGACATGTCTCACTGCCAGGTGACCTCACAAGTTCCACCAGAAACCACCTCAAGTACCACTGGTGGTACCAGCAACACTGGTTGAAAAACATAGTTCTAGACCAGTGTTCCTCAACATTTGTCTTCTACCATACCACTTCACGTGGTCCACCTAGTGCAAGTAACACTAGAAGTGGTGCTGGCAATGATGTCATCAGCAGTTACTTCTGGATTAGGGGGCCAGACGCGACATGACAAACACCAGTAAGAGGCTCAGAGTGGACGTGAGGGCTTTTTCAAGTATGGAAAAGCATGCTTCAGAGCTCTGCTGACTGAGCAGAGCTTCCTACTGCAGTTTGTTGTGTTGTGTTCCTGATCTTGCTGCCAGGCTGCAGGGGTCCAGGGGTCCTGCGAGTACCACCAGACCCCACCTCAAGTACCACTGGTGCTATTGGTACCAAAGGTTGAGAAACACGATTCTAGACTGCAGAGCCCCAACTGCTACAGCCTTTCCTCATAAGAGAGATGCCCTGGCCCAGTAAGTAGGTGGGAAACAGCCCATTTCAAAATTGCACCCTGATCATAGCATCTACCAACACACCGAATTCCAACAGCACAAGTCATTTGTGCCAGTCAAAGACCAAATGGGTATCACCACTGGAGGAAGAGTCCATCAGAGGTTACAATCCATGAAACCAACCTCCTAATTTTAGAAGCAAGCTGTCTCAGAATGCCAGGTGCAAGGAAGACACTTACATGGGAGTAGACCCCACTGAATTCAAAGGGGACCCTCCTAGGCAGATACATGCAGGGCCACACTGCGTGGCACATTCCAGACCCAACAGCAAGTGTCCAGTGGTACCACTGTGAGAGCCACCTCCAAGTCCCACTGGGATACCCGTACCATGGGTGGAAAAACACTGCGGTAGCCTTTCTTCGTAAGGGAGGTGCCCCAGTCCAGTAAGTAGGCATGCAGGTAGGAAATGGCACCCCAAAATTGCACCCCGGCCATCACATCAACCTGCCCGATCCCAGCAGGGTGAGCCTTTTCAGAGGTCCAGAAGGGGACCACCCTACAGCTGAAGGCTTGAACTCAAAGGGGGGAGCCTCATAGCCAGACACACGCAGGGTCGCACTGCTTTGCTTATTCGGGACGGGGTGGCAGGTGTCCAGGGGCACCACCTCATGGCCCGCTGGCGGTACCCGTACCAGGGGTGGAGAAACACTGCAGCAGCCTTTATTCATTAGGGAGGTGCTCCAGTAGATGGGAAGCGGCAGCCCAAAACTGCACAACTGCCAATGTGCCGACGAACCCACCCAACCCCAGCAGTGCAAGCCATTTGTGCCAGCCAAAGCGCAGACGGGGACCACCGCTGTGGCTGCAGCCCTGGAGTCACTTACATGGGAGTAGGTCCCACTGAACTCAAAGGGCGGCCTCCCAGGCAGACACATGCAGGGCTGCACCGCATGGCATGTTCACAGCGCAAGAGACCCACCCAAATCTATAAACCCCCCAATTGACAGGATGTTGGGGTCAGGAACTGCTCCCCCAAGGGTGGGGTGCAGAAGCCACAGCCCCCCCAAGGGTGGGGTGGAGGGGCAGGAGCCACAGCCCTCTCAGCATCAGCAGGCTACACCCACCACAGCCCCCTAGGACCAGCCCCCTCTCCATGGCAGTTCCCCTTGCAAGAAAAGGGCCCCACCCAAAGGTGCCTTGCAAGGGTGGCCCAAAGAACCAGGTGCAGAAATGCCCCAAACACTGCTGGAGACCCCGCTCCTGATTGGTCCGCGTCAAGAATGGGAGACACCGCCCCAGCCAATCAGGAGCCGCCTCCGGACGTTCTATGGAACACAATGAGCAGGTCAGAACTAGCCGTGTTCTTGGGTACCCCTAAAGCGCCTCGGCCAATTGCGTGCGGGCTTTCAACAACCACGAGACGGAGGGGGTGACGGGATGAAAGGGGCCCTGCCATTCGCCAACATCCCCCCCTCGCTGACCCCAATGAAGACCCTGACAGCCAATCCAGAACGGCCTCTCATCGCCTGCACAGGGTTCGCCGCATGCAGCGCGGGCGCTGATTGGTTACCGTGCCGGGGAATCCGGTCTCAGCCCGCCGCGGCCCAGGCAACCGCTGGGAGACCTCCCCCAGACCCAGCGCGGGGTCCATGGCCGCGAAGCAGTACCTGGACGTCCTCGTTCCGCAGCTCGTCGATCAGCACTGCGATAGGATAAAGCGAGTCATCTCCGTCGGCAGCCGCCATCTTAGCGCCCGGCTCGGCTTCTGAAGGGTGTGCGGGGTTCACGCTAACGCCTTGCAGGGGCGGGGCGGCTGCGATTGGCTGGGCGGGACGTTGCTCACGCCGTTTCCGGACGCCGATTGGTTCTCTTCCCACAAGCACCGCCTCCCTCGTTATCCTACTTGAACCGCCCACCTGTCAATCATTTCTTTCCTTGCTGCTCATTGGACTATATTTTAGCAGTCATCCGTCCTCCAAATGCTACTGGCCGATAGAACACCCATGTCCCACCCCTTATCTTTATCTCTATTGGCTGAGCGCTCTCTTAGGCCCGCCTTTCGCGGCACGTAATTGGCTGAATTTCACAATCAGCTCAATCCCAGGTTTCACTCATTCCAAGCAATAAGTCCCGCCCTTACTGGCTAGCTATTGGACGGCGCTTGCTCTCTCCCTGAAAGGTGATTGGTTCTCGCCGTTTGATTGACGGTGCTGTGATTAGAATCTAATCGCAGGGTTGCTCCCGGGCTCCGGCTCCGAAGGCGAGCGCTTACAGGCTGCCGGGCAACAGTGGCGTCATCGCGCGCGCAACGTCACCGCCTGCGTGCCTCTGGCGTCATAATTTGTGCTGGAAAACGTGTTTTCTTACCAAATTTCTCATATATGTATAATATATATACATAAACATACATATACGCATGCACATATACATACGTATATAGATACATATACATACATATTTAGTCACACATTATATATATTATGCGCAAGAGGGATCTGAAGGCCTTAGGGATGGACCTCAACAAGTGGGAAACCCTGGCCTCTGAGCGGCCCGCTTGGAGGCAGGCTGTGCAGCATGGCCTTTCCCAGTTTGAAGAGACACTTTGCCAACAGTCTGAGGCTAAGAGGCAAAGAAGGAAGGCCCATAGCCAGGGAGACAGACCAGGGACACACTGCACTTGCTCCCGGTGTGGAAGGGATTGTCACTCCCGGATTGGCCTTTTCAGCCACACTAGACGCTGTGCCAGAACCACCTTTCAGAGCGCGATACCATAGTCTTTCGAGACTGAAGGTTGCCAATACAATACAATATGTATATGTATGTATATATGTATATATATATATATGTATATATACATGCATGTATATGTGCATGTGTGTATTTATATGTATGTTTATGTATATGTGTATATAAAATCCATACAAAATATAGAATATATAAAATATAAAATATTTATATTTACATAAAATACATAAAATAAAAATAAATAAAATATATGTATATATGCATTTGTGTGTGTATACATATACATATACATATATACATAGAAAACAATTTCTGCTTTGTTGGCTTCCTAGGTTTACCCTATATATGTAATCCTAGAAAGCCAACAAAGCAGAAATTGTTCTCTGAGCGGTGCAAGTGGCTTTTTCAGGTCAGGGGAGGTGGAGGTGAGTGGGTGTCAGCCAGGCACCCTCTGCCAACCTGCTGCCTTCCCCAGTCTGCCACTGAAGCAGCTGCTTCAGCAAACCCCTCCCCTTAGGAGAAAAGGGCACTTTGTACTCCAAGGGTGCTCTTTGCACAAACAGCCTTAGGAGGTCTGGCTCAGTTGGTAGAGCTGCCACCTTGTATGCCTGAAGATCTGAGGCTGCCAGTTCGAAACAAGCGGAAGTACCCAAGAACTGACGACACGCTGATATACTGGTGAGCTCACCCTAGGTGGCATAGAGGAGTTGCCGTCAAGTGGAGCGTGGGAGGCGAAGGGCCAGAGAGAGGCCAGCCCCGGATGGAATCCAGCTGGAACAAGGAGTTCTATGAAAGACTAGAACTATTCAATTGTAAAAAAATCCCTATGGGGGTTTAGAACAGCCTGCCTATGTAAACTGCCTTGGATTAAAGTCTGAGGAGAAATCTGACGACCAAAGAAAAGCGGTATATAAATACCTGTATAAATATAAATAAATATGAGTGGAGTCGTTTACTCAGAGGCGCAACTCAAAGCCCTGGCGCTTGGGGCGGTGACATCATGATGTTGTGTGACATTGTGACATCACTTCCCAGTTCTTCCTGGAGGAGGAGGTGCAGGCAACTTCGTGCCCCCGCCCCCATTCCTTCTCCTGTGGACAGTGGTGTTTCTAGAGGGGCATAGGGGGTGCAGGTCTCACTGGCTGATGCTCAAGGGAGTGTGACACCACTACTGGCCAAAAACTTTTTAATCTTGATATTTTTGAATAATACCATCATGTTATATATCAATCAACGTGTAATTTCATGCAGAATGCAACGAATAAAACCATGTTTGGGATGAGAGGGTAGACAACCCCACTGGCGTGCTCCTCTTTCCAGCGCTGCTCCATCTCTGAAGAGTAAAAGCTGCGACTGGATCACGCTTGTGACTTTCTTAGCAGGCAGGGATGCAAAGGGGAGCCTGTATCACATGCCAGTCAAATGATTCACTCATGTAGTGCTTCCCCTTCTGTTCATGTGCTCTCGAGTCTTCTAATCAGGTGTGCCTATTACTGGATCCTCTTCTTTATGGTGAAAAAGCACATGTCAGTGTCCAACTGGTAGCCTCCCCTGCCAACATTCCTAGGCAGACCCCATGAGGCGTTCTTTGCACATCATTTCTTTTGACTGAGTGCTTAGAAAGCTGCCCCATAGGCTGGCTAGTATTGTTTGATTTCCTATAGTTTCATGTCATCCTTCCTCCAAGGAACTCAGGACAATGTGCATGGTTCCTCCCCTCCTTTTGTCTTCACAACAAACCTATGAGGTCTGTGAGGCTGACAGAGAACAACTCGCCCCAGGTCACCAGGAAGCTTCACAAGTGAGAGGAAAATTTGGACCTGGATCTTCCAGCTCTAAGTTCAGCACCACTAAACCATCCTGCCTGTCTAGATGTTCAAGACCTACCTCCCTGTCCTCTTCTTGCCTGTGTCACAGGTGATCAAGGATAAACATGCAGTGAGGATTACCTTGGTTAGATCAAGTCTGTTGGGTGGTCTTCCATCTGGCTTGCCCACGTCCTCACCTGGCTTTGTGTGTAGTAAGCTGCCACTTGTGCAAATATATATAGCTGCCTCATGTCGTGAGAATGGATGATGGCCGGATCCCAAAGGATCTCCTCTATGGAGAACTCGTGCAAGGAAAGCACCCTAGAGGTAGACCACAGCTGCGATACAAGGGCATCTACAAGAGGGATCTGAAGGCCTTAGGAGTGGACCTCAACAGGTGGGAAACCCTGGCCTCTGAGCGGCCCGCTGGGAGGCAGGCTGTGCAGCATGGCCTTTCCCAGTTTGAAGAGACACTTGGTCAACAATCTGAGGCAAAGAGGCAAAGAAGGAAGGCCCATAGCCAGGGAGACAGACCAGGGACCGACTGCACTTGCTCCCAGTGTGGAAGGGATTGTCTCTCCCGAATCAGCCTTTTCAGTCACACTAGATGCTGTTCCAGAACCACCATTCAGAGTCTTTACCATAGTCTTTTGAGACTGAAGGTTGCCAACTACTAATCCGAAACACACTTTCCTGGGAGTAAGTTCCATTACACACAATGGGACTCACTTCTGAGTAGACATGCATAGGATTGTGTAAGTTTTGCGCTTTTAAGCTGCAATCCTATACATACCTTCCCAGGAGTAATTCCTCAGTGGGACTTACTTCTGAGTAGATATGGTTCTGCTGTCACTGCCAGTATAGTTTAACCAGTATATAAGAGCCTTTCCTAATACAGGGGGTAGCAGTCAGTGGTTTGGGAAGGTGGGGGCTAGTTTTATGGGATGCTGGACTGAATTAACTGGGTCTGCTTCTTGTCTTGCAGTGTGCAACTATTGCACAAGCCTTGTGCCCTGCAGGGCTGAGAGTGTCCTTCCCCCAGGAAAGCTAAGGTCAATTTCATCTGTCCGATTTCAATCTTTGCTTCAAAGCCGCTCTGCGTGCCAAAGTGCAGCCTGTGTCGGTCGAGTTCTCTCCCACGTTCGCAGACTTTAGGCGGAACGGAAAAAAGGGCAAGGGGAACGTTCTGGGATCATGTGCCCAAATACGCTCCAGTGGCACGACGTGCCTGCTCTGCATGCACCAGAATCATCTCGTGGCTGGGAATTTCCTGCACAGGCTCATCGGCTGGGCTGTAGGAAGCAGCAGTCAGTTCTGTGGCCGGGCTTCATGTTTGGCTTTCTCATTCGGAGACCGTTCTTCTCTTTCCCCTTCACGACAACCACATTAAGGCCCGTGGAGGGCAGCTTCCCCATTTGTGTTTCCCATCTTCTGTCTTTGTTATCGGCAGGGAACAAACACATCAGAGGGAAGTTTCCCTGCAGTGTGTGCAACCAGCTGCAGGTTCAAACAAACAGGCCAGGCTTCTCATCCTCTGCAGTTCAGCCTTCTTGCAATTCTCAGCAGAGTCAGCATCTGGGGCAGAATGTAAATTCTAGGGTAATTCAGGCTTTCTATTTATTTATTCATTTATTTTTGCCTTTCTCATCAGATGTTGACTGCAGGAATGGAGATACTGACTGCAGAAATGGAGACAGAATGTGCTCAAGTAAAGGACAGACTATATGATTATATAAATTTGGGGGTGTGGGCTGCACCAGTGGGGGGTGACACCACTACTGGCCAAAATTTTTAAAATCTAGGTATTTTCAAATAATGCCACCGTGTTATATATCAATCAATGTGTAATTTCATGCAGATTACAATGAAATAAACCGTGTTGAATTATCTCTATTCTATCAAAAGTTATAGCCAAAAAACCAGTGGGGCAAGGCAATGGTACATCTCCATGCTAACCGTCTGGGGTGTTGCCCTGCCTACCGCATGGGAGGAGGTCCATCATGGGGGTGACACATTGGCCTCCCACACCCGGGGACGAAACCCTAGTGACGCCACTGGCTGTTGGAGACAGGCAGGGGGCAGGCACCCTCCTTGCCAATTTGCCTCTTGAGGACAGGACCTCCCAGTGTATGTACAATTGTAAGTGTGTACTCGCCACCCTGTACATGTTTAACTGAGTGTGCATTGATTAGGAGCAGGTTTGGCCACTGCGATCTTGCTCTCTGCTGTACGCACAGCCCTACGCTCTGAATACATCATACAAAGAGGTCTTTTGTGCCATCAGGAACAGCAAGCAGTGATAGGTCTGTTGATTTCAGGAGGACATGCAACTGAATGCACAAGGTTCCCCCTCCCACACATGTTCACCTACCCGGAATATGTCATGTGAACACACATGCTATTGCATTTGATGTTTATTAGTTTTCTGGTCACTTTCAGTTTTTCAGATTGTTCCCCTGGGGGGAGATCTCTGTGCATCGAAGTATTTGAGGAACTGAAAGTTTGGCAGCCCACCTCATTTTTCCACCACAATCTTCTGGTTGCTTTTACCCAGCAAGAAGCAGCATTGATATATAGCTCTTTCATTTCTAGGATCCCCCACTGGGGACCTGAGAGCTCCCCATTCCAGCAACCTCTGTGTGTGTGTGTGTGTGTGTGTGTGTGTGAGATGAACCTGCACCTGTTCAGGATAAAATTAGCAAAATAACATCTGGGCAAATTGGCAAACGGAGATAATTAATCTCATGATTTTGTAATCAAAATAAAACTTTTTATAAGGTTAGCACTGATGTCTTGAGAGTCCTTCTCAAACTGTGGCTAAATCCCCCTCTTGAAAATCCTGGGGCTATGCTGGACTACATCACCTGATCACCTCTGGACCATTAGGGCAAAATTTTGCATAGCGATGTCTGCTTACACAAGACTTGGATGACTGGGGGCAACTACCTGGATGCTCAAGTACAAAGGGAATATAGCTAGCAAGGTAGACAGAAGCCTTTGGCTGCAGTCCTAACCTCACTCTCCTGGGAGTAAGTCCCATTGAACACAACAGGACTTACTTCTGAGTAGACCTGGTTAGGATTGTGTCCTTTGTCTTTTGCAAATGACAGTTGGAACCAAAGGATGTGCTATTTTGGGGGTGGGAGGGGTGTGGCTTTATAAATGAGCCTTTTCTGCCAAGGATACATGCTGCCCTCTTCTTGACTATTTGGAACTGAAAGGGGAACTGAGTTGAACTCAGTAGGGAACCAACCACAAAGAGTTCAAGAGTTTTCAATAGCCTTTCTCTGCAAGGGAATTGGCCTTGCAGTTGTCCTGGGAATTTGATTGCATAGGTAAGCGCAGGCTTTGCTTAGTACAGGTAAACCAGGATAAGTACAGGTAAACCAGGATGGAGCAGAACAAGGAAGGCCAGAAAGGTGGATCAGGTTTGGCAAGGTGGAATCCAAATGGAAGGAAACCAAGTGAAAAACAGACCTCTGCCTTCTCTCATGAAGCATCCAAAGCAAGGAAGCCTTAATCCATACTGTATCCTCTGATCCACAAAATGTTTCAATGCCCAATTCCAGCCGCAGGAGAATCAGAAAGAACTTGCTGACTTGGAGGTACACCCCAATTGTTGGGGAAGAGCCCCCTTCTAAAGGGGAGAAGCCAGGCTAGTTGTTGGTTCCAATTGCAGCATCAGCAGATAAGAACTGAGAAAAGACCCAGGTCTGAAGTCCATGAGAGCTGCTACCATTCTGGGTTAACAATATAGAGTTAGACAGGCCAAGGTTAGAAAGGCAGCTTCCTGTGTTAATGTATATATTAACACTAGATGATAGCAGTTCCTGTCACACCTTAGTACTGCAGAAGCAACTTTTGTGTAGTTTATCGATTACATCCTCTCACATGACCACAGTTCCTGTCTCCGAAAGATCCAGATCACAAGAGCTTCCTATAGGCTTATCAGTACAGTTAGGGTGAAGGGTGTATGAACAGCTTCAATACACAGGCTAGGAGGTAGGGTGAACTGTGTATGGACAGATTCAATACACAGGTAGGAGGCAAGACCCTTGTTCACTGCTGCATCATCATCATCCCAGATTGCAAATCAGAACCTCTCTGACCATACCCGGTGACCCTATTGGGTCACAAGATGCTCTCAAAGCACACTACAATCAGGGCTGTTTGGAGATGCCAAGGTTCTGGAATGCATTCACTATTACTATTATCAAGACCTGGAGTGGTGAATTTTCAGAGGTCGTACTAGATTCCAGAGTTGCCCTCCAACACGAACGCCAGGATATTTTTCGGTGCCTCCAGTGGTTATCCAGAATCTGATGTGTCTTTAAAAACCTGCCACCATTCTATGGTGGAATGCAATGTAGGAAGGCTGTCTGAATGCCAGACAGGTAGATGGCTACTAGTTGGGTCACTAGAGAGGGTTACAAGCCTATACGTGCTAAGTGAGTCATGTGGCTTCCTGAGGGCAGGAGGTCTGGTCTAGAGGGTAGAGCCTCCGTTTGCCTGAAGATAACATCTGCAGGTCGCCAGTTCAAGGCCACCTGCACCTTGAATGGTGAGACCTCGAAGCAGCTGACAAGCCGAGCCGAGTTATTCCACCTGCTCTTTGGTGTGAGCGAAGAAGCGTCTTGGCTGCCCTCCATGTGAGAGATGAAGGAACTGCTTGTCAGCTTGCGTGGGAGGAAACTGGAGGCCAGAATGTGATACCAGATCAGAAAGATCGATCTGAAATGTTGTGGTTCTTGAAAGATAGAACCTTTCTTCAGTTGTAAAAATCCCTATGGGGATTTAGAACAGCCTGCCTTTGTAAACCGCCTTGAATAAAGTCTGAGGAGAAACCTGACGACCAAGAAAGGCGATATATAAATACCTGTATTATTATTTATTATTATTATTATTCCTGCACCCTAATGACCTCTCTTTTATTATGGTTGGCAACCTTCAGTCTTGAAAGACTATGGTAGAAGCCTACAGCACCCGGTATTCCCAGGCGGTCTCCCATCCAAGTACTAACCAGGCCTGACTCTGCTTAGCTTCCGAGATGCTCTTGCCATAGATGTCCACTCTCTTCTATTACTCCGAAGCAGGATGGAGGGGTGAAGAACAGGGGGTGCCTAGAAGAGTGCCTCTGCTACTCAGATGCATGGTTTCATGGTTCTCCTGAGGGACCTGTTGAGTTTGGATTGGCCCTACCATGTAGAACCATCCCTTGGGTAAGACAACTGGGGTGACCACCCTGGGCCCTGTGTTTTCATGACCAATATATAACCATTATAGGGAGCCCTGCACTCGTTGAGTTGTCCTGGGCCCACGCTCTGCCCACATCCTTCTAGGGACGCCTCTGTAATACTGTAGCTCTACTGTAATCTTCTCAACAGATATTTTGAAGCAAGAGGGCCTTCCTCAGGAAGCAAGACTGGAGACAGAATCTGATTTACATATCTCTCTCTCTCTCTCTCTCTCTCTCTCTCTCTCTCTCTCTCTCTCTCTCTCTCTCTTGCAATTTCCCACCTGACCACAGCCTTCCTCTTGATGTTCACATCGTGCCTGCAGCTGAGGCATGCGCAATCTCCACAAACGGAAGACCGTTGCATCACAATTTGAATATCCTCTTGGCCTTTCACTTGTGCTTGAATGCAAAGTATGCTGAAAATGCCTCGACCAGCCCCAACTTTCTTCAAGGCATCAAGTAGTTCTTTGCCAGGAACGGAGCATTTGATCGCAGCTGTGCAAGCATGCACAGAGCATGCAACGGGGCCTATGGCTTCAAGATGTGTGGTGGGCTCAGGCTCTCATGCTGGTGTTTCCACCAGAGGTGCAGAGAGATGACAGAATTATTGTGCTGTCCACTTGACAAATTACTTTGGATTGACCACACACACACATAGAGAACATCTTGAGTGACAAAAGTAGGGACAGAAATTGTGGCTGGTGCGCTACTTGCTAAGGGTGGTGGCGGCATTTGGGAATTCCCATCAAAAGTGCTGGGAATCTGGGAGTCAGCTCCAGGGAATCAAGGCTTCATAACAAAGGTCCAGCAGGTCTCTTTCCATTTGATGAGTGGTCAAAGTTTGGCCATGAGCAAGCCAGCCATTTGGGACTCGGTGCCTGAACAACACTGCCAACTGGCTGCTTCTCAATCCGCTTTCAGAGTGGCTTTAAGAGATGTGGTGCCCAAGACAGTTTGTTTTGTCAAGCAAAAGGGGGTGGAGTCTAGTGGTTGGAGCACCAACTAGCATGTCTGTTTTCCATGCTTTGCATTTTTCCACCAGCCGGTCACCTTCAGGCAGCCGAGAATATATGGTAACCGGGGCAATACCATGAGATTTCCTGAAATGGAAGGGGAAATATCTGAGAGTGTCATCCTACCTCTCAATCTCCTTGCATAAGCTGATTGTGGCACTTCTGCTTTTTTTTTTTTTTTAATGTTTCTGTCACTTCAAAACTCCCCTTTGCTTTGCGCAAATTTCACCCTGTGCGTCAGACCACGAGCAGCCCAGGAAGAAGACAGACAAGGCTACCCAGGGCTCTTCTCCTGCTGCAGGGTAAGTAGGTAGAGGGTTGAGAGAAGATGGGGAAACCCATTTCAGAGGGAAAGAAAGAGCCAGAGGACAGGGAGCAAGACAGATTTGACGATAAACTGAAGGAGCTGAGATTGCACACCTACCGAGGCATGTTCCCACTTAGAAGCCCATGGTGACCTTCCTGATCTCTGTGTTGGTACTAGCCAGAGATTCCCCTTGCTGCTGGGACATTGAACCAAATCTTAACCTGACCCCAAAGACTCTTCACTAGGGTTTTCCCTAGTGAAATGGGGTTGATCTTGACCCTAAAATCTCCCAGTTGCCTTAATCCTTAATTAGACCCAAAACTTAATCACAAAAAGTGGTAATTCTTTATCATGGGGAAATTACTGCCAGCTGATCTCAAGCATTATCCCAGCTGGTTCAGCATTGCCAGCACAGGAATCTTGCCCTACCTGGAGAAGATGAACGTGGGATCTCTTTGCATGCAAAGCAGAGCATGAGCTGCAACCCAGCTCCTTAAGGAGGTGTCGGGGGGGGGGGTTTGTAAGAAAGGGCTCTCCTCTTGCTGTTTCTCTCTTCCAACCTTGAGGGAGCAGGCAAATTAAAGAGATGACATCTCCCAGGGAACTATTGGAGAAGGTACAGTCAGGAGAAGGGTCTGGGTTGGAGCAGGTGGGAGGGTGGCTGTGACTCTGCAATAGGGTACAGTTTTTGTATACAGAAGCTCCCCAGTTCCATTTCTCCGGGCAGTGGGAAAGAACCATTTGAGAGTTGCAACCCACAGCTTGGCCGATGTTGAGCAAGATGAACTAACTCAGCAAAAGAAAGAAGCTTCTTCTCGTCACACAGGCTGGGATGGCCGCTGGATGTCGGCCCCAAGTGGAAACTGCTTCTCTCCCAACTAAACGTGACTTCGGAGCACCGTGATCGGAATCTCCCCCAAGATTCTGATCACAGAAAGAAAGGAAGAACTTCCTTGGCTAAAATGGATCACACTTATGGGGTGAGGAATGAAGAGGAAGATCGGATCAGGACCATGGCAGTGGTTGAGGGGGATTGAGCCCTTCCCTCTGTTTTGCTCAGGGACAGCCCAAGTCCTTCCAGCTCCAGATGAGGAGTTCCAAATGCTCCCTCCCCACCTTACTGGGTGATGTGTCAGTCTCTGCTCTTCCCTGGACTGAAAAAGGAAGAGGAGGGTCAGAGCTGGAGGAAGTGTGGAGGGGAAGGGAGTGATGGGCTAAAGTGTAACCCACCATTCTCTTCGTCTCCATTCCCTTCTTCTTTTTTCAAATCCAGGGTGCAGGAGGAGGAAGTGGAGATGGGCATCCCCTTAATAATCCACCACCTGAGGCAACAGCTTCAGCTGGTATCATGGATGGGCCGAATCTGGTGCCACTTCCCCAGTTTAAATTTTCTCCCTTCTCTGTAAGCTACTATTTGATTCATGGGTCAAATACAACTAAAAGCTGTCTGGATGTGGAATCGGTATATACAAACTGCTTTATGATCATTTTTCCCCCTCAAGTCAAATATTTCGTTTTTTGTGAGCAACCTTCAGTCTCAAAAGACTATGGTATAAGCCTACAGCACCCAGTAGTCCCAGGCAGTCTCCCATCCAAGTACTAACCAGGCCTGACCCTGCTTAGCTTCCGAGATCAGACGAGATAGGGCATGTGCAGGGTAACAGTTGCTGCATTTATTTCAGTGGTAACAGTGTAATGTTAATACTTCTAGCAAAATGTATCTCAGCTGGTTCCATGTTAAATCGGCAACTTACCTGAAATTTAGGTTGCAATCCTTTACATGCTCTCCTGGGAGTAAGTCTTACTGAATGCAATGGGACTTCCTTCTAAGCAGGCATTGTGCTGGTAGTGTCTGAACCAGAATCAAATGGGGACCTTTAAAAAATACTGAAGCTCACGAACCCACAGGTTTAAGAGCGCAACTCTACGTCTGCTAAATGGATTTGCGTCTAATGCATGACAAATTTATTCCAGTTTACATGGCTTCCTTCCTTACCACATCAAGGGCACTATTTCAGTTTTCAGAGGGGAAGAGTCAGGATTTTAGGTGCATCTATCAAAGGAGGATAGTGCTCCATGAATCTGACGGACTATGATCCACAAATCCTTATTGCACACTCAATTTAGATGCACCTATCTTCCTAATGTTTATCTTGGATGTGATGCACTTGCATGCCATATGCATGCCCTCCTTCACCAGAACGACTGGTTTGCTATTTCCAAGGTTAGATGGAGATTTTATACATTTCTTTGGTCATCTATGCCTGAAAATGGTACAGAAGGATCCAATAAAGAACTTAAGAGCCACTGAGATGTGGTATCCCCTGCCTCCCAGGAAGACCTTTGTGGCAAGGAGAAGACCAGCTTGGTCTCATCCATTGGTCTGAGAAGGATCAACTGCAGGAGCTGAGAAGAACTATAACTTTTATAGTTGCTCAAGGTCTGAAGAAATGAGAGGAAGTACAGTTTGGCCTCTGCCTTCAGCAGAGGGCTAAGCGCCTGTCGTAGACTTGGTCTCACACTCCCAGGGTTTTGGGTGCTCAGAGTTGTTGGTTCTGAACCCTAGAGCCCTCAAAGATCCCTGTTCGGTAGTACTGCCACCACCCTGTAAGAGCCAGTGCCTCAGTCCAGGGAACCCGATACCCTTTAGGCTTAACTATATCCCTTGTAGGCACTGAGCACTTTCTTTACTTAAAGTCTCAGTCCTCAAGTTTCTAGTCCTCAATGAGGATTTGGTAGCTTGCTGAATGGCTAGGCAGGATTCTGAAACTTTGTTCCCAACAGACAATGAACCAACATGGTAAAAAGATTTTTACTTTATTACATACATAGAGTTACAAAAGGTTACAAAAGGCAGCAAATGCTAGAGGCATAAAAAACTTCTAGGAAACATATCAGCATAAAACAACAAAGCTAACTGGCTAACTCTATTATTCTCTAACCCTCACCTGGGTCAGCTTCTTTTGTAGATCCTCAGGCCAGTTACCTATGGCCACATTGTCCTGGCGGGGCAGGATGTGCACCCACCACCTCTCTCACCAAGAGACAAGGAACAAAGACCAAAAGACCCTGTCCTCCAGAAGTGGGGCTGGAAGCTCGCCCTCTCAGCTCTTCCCTCCCCCCTGGAGATCTGCAGCTGCCTTCCATCCTTGATGGGCGTCTTTCTGGCTGCCTAGGTGCTACATAATCACCTTCCATTGAGTTGTAAATCCTAGCAGCTAGGAAATGCAAACCACTTCGGTGTTACTGTTTTAGCTAGGTTCAGGCCTTGCAATGCTACTAGGCCTGAACTGTACATATTCATGACAGGGCCACTGGGAAGTTGTATCCCATGCCTCCCAGTAATCTCATTCTCTGTTAAGATGCACCTCTGTAGTTATCATATTCCAAAAGGGGAAGGGGCTGTAGCTCAGTGGTAACGCACATGCTCTGTGTTCAGAAGGCTCCAGATTCAATCCTTGCTATTGCCAGCTAGGAAGACCCCTGCCCCAGAAAGCAGAGGCAACACTGAACTAAATGGACCAGCTCCAGCTTCTCATGTTCCTAAAAGATTGCCACCTGCATAAAATAAGATGATGATCAAAGTGAGGTTGGACCTTGGGACTTCCTGACTAATTCTGTCCTTCCACATTTTTATTCTTCAGGAATCTCTGAGTGCCCCTGTAGGGAAGGGCACCGTGTTTTTGCTCCAACAGTGATTTGCACTGCTCCATTGCAGAGAGCTCCTATTCCCAGGTCGAAGAGGATGCCAAGCGAGAGAAGGACATGCCAGCTCACAGATCCACCCTGGAAGGAAAAGAACTGGGCCTCTTTGACAACCACAGTGGCAGTTCTGATCCTCACCTTTCTCTGCAAAGGTAGGTGTTGAGTTAGTTCGTTCATATCATATGCATCCCATCTTTCTGCATGAAATGCATTCTAGGTAGGTATGATGCACAGAAATGAGACATTTCTTGAACTCAGCATCTTATACCCTGTGGCTCTGGATAATGAGGTTCACTTGATTGGGCATTCTTTGGGGACAGGGAGCCATTTATGTGTTTGCTTAGCTATGGAAACCATATTCGGAATTTGATATACTACTTTATATGGCACTTTTTCTTGTAAAGCGATTTATAAATATAGTCACCCACTGCTTAACAACCTTCCACTTAACAACGGACCGTATATATGACAGTGGTTGAAGCACAACAAAGAGGCTCTTAATGAGGCAGTCAGGTCTCCCATAGCCTGCAGCAGAGTGCCTGTTTACACAACAAAGAGGCCCTTAATGCAAGGAAGAGGCAACCTATCTCCAGTAGCCTGTACAGCCATTAATTTCTGACAGGGAGTGGCTGTTGACACAATAAAGGCACTAGATTGGGCTGAATGTTCGCTTCAGGCCCGTAGCCAGGATTCTAGAGGTGGGGTGGGACTATTTTTCCAAGGGGGGCAATGATGTCAGGTATCTATACTGGTGGGCAAAATGAAAGTATAAGTCTGGAGAAACATCACATACCTGTAACTCCCCCAAATGTCATAAATAGAAAATAGTTTGGGTTGTTTTTTTTTTAAAGATGCATTCATTATCTGCCAAGCAATATAACAATAATCTAGCCTATCTAGCACCCATCTAACACCTATATAGCGCCTATATAGCATTTATCTAGCACCTATCTAGCACCTAACACCTATCTACCACCTATCTAGGGCCTTTCTAGCACCTATCTAAAACCTATCTAGCGCCTATCTAGCGCCTATCTAGCACCTATCTAGTGCCTACCTAGCACCTATTTAACACCAATATAAGCACCTATATCACATATAGTGCCTATCTAGCATCTATCTAGCACCAATCTAGCACCTAACCTATATTGCACCTATCTAACACCTATCTAGTGCCTATATAGCAACTATATATGGGCAGGAGGTCTGGTCTAGAGGGTAGAGCCTCCATTTGCCTGAAGATAACATCCACAAGGTCACCAGTTTGAGGCCACCGGCACCATGCAACCTTGAAGCAGCTGACAAGCTGAGCTGAGTTATTCCATCTGCTCTGAGCGTAGGAGGATGGAGCGTGGGAGAATGTGGAACCAGATCAGAAAGAAACATCTGAATGTTGTGGTTCTTGAAAGATAGAACCTTCTTTCAATTGTAAAAATCCCTACGGGGATTTAAATAGCCTGCCTATGTAAACCGCCTTGAATAAAGTCTTGAATAAAGACCAAGAAAGGTGGTATATAAATACCTGTAGTATTATTATTATTATTATTATTATTATTATTATTATTATTATTATTATTATATAGCACCTATCTAACACCTATCTAGTGCTGATCTAGCACCTATCTAACATCTATATAGCACCTATATAGCGCCTATCTTGCACCTACCTAGCACCTAACTATAGCCTAACACCTATCTAACACCTATCTAGCACCTATCTAGCACCTATCTAACACCTTAGCGACTATCTAGCACCTATCTAACGCTTATCTAGCACATATCTAACCTATCTAGCACCTATCTAGCGGCTATCTAGCACCTATCTTCCACCTATCTAGCGCCTATGTAGCACCTAGCACCTATATAGCGCCTATCCAGTGCCTATCTTACACCTATATAGCACCTATGTAGCACCTAACACCTATCTAGCACCTATCTAGGGCCTATCTAACACCTATCTAGCGCCTATCTAACAACTATCTAGCATCTATTTAGCACCTATCTAGCACCTATCTAGCACCTATTTAGCGCCTATCTAATGCCTATCTAGCACCTATGTAACCTATCTAGCGCCTATCTAGCGCCTATCTAGTGCCTATCTAGCACCTATTTAGCGCCTATCTAGCATCTATCTAGCGCCTATCTAGCACCTATCTAGATATCTAGAACCTATCTAGTGCTAGATACCTACCACCTATCTAGCACCTATCTAACACCTATACAACATGTATCTAACACCTATCTAGGATCTATCTAGCACCTATATAGCGCCTATCTAGCACCTATCTAGATATCTAGCACATATCTATTGCTAGATATCTACCACCTATCTAGCGCCTATCTAGCACCTAACACCTATACAGAACATATCTCACCTATCTAGTACCTAACAACTATCTAACACCTATATAGCACCTATCTAGATATCTAGCACCTATCTAATGCTAGATATCTACCACCTATCTAACACCTATATAGCACATATATAGTATTTATCTAGCACCTATCGAGTGCATAGTGCCTATCTAGCACATATCTAGTACCTTTCTAGCACCTATCTAACACCTATATAATGCCTGTCTAGCACCTATCACCTATATAACGCCTATCTAGCGCCTATCTAGCTCCTATATAACATTTGTCAATGACACATTGCTGATGCATTGATACATATTAAAATAAAATTTATTTACTTTGCATAAAAGCAAGAGGGAAGATATGCTAGTCAAATACAGTAACGCAGTTGGAACACTAGTTTTTTTTTTACAATATTCATTACTTTTAAAAAGCAAAGTACAGAAGATTTGAATGTATGGAATCTATCTGGCTGAGTTGAATTCTTCCAGTTTTCTGAGTTGAATCTCCTTAGAACCGGGTGGATCCAATGTCTGTATTTGGGAGGGGGCCATGAGCACTACCTTCAGAGCCCAGGTCAACCAGGCAGGTAGACCTGGGCTCTTGACTTGGAGCCCAGGTCTACCACTTGGGTAGACATGGGCTCCCGCTTGAGCTTTTCACCTCTGTGGCCATTTGCTGGGTGGGTAGACCTGGGATCCCATCTGGACTTGGAGCCCAAGTTTATCTGCTGTGTAGACCTGGGCTCCTGCTTGAGCTTATCGCTTCTGTGGACATTTGCTGGGCAGGCAGACCTGGGTCTGAGCTCCACCTGGACTTGGAGGCCAGGTCTACCTGCTTGGGTACACCTGGGCTCCTGACTGAGCTTGTAGCGTACATAAGAACATAAGAAGAGCCCTGCTGAATCAGGCCAAAAGCCCATCTAGTCCAGCTTCCTGTATCTCACAGTGGCTCACCAAATGCTTCAGGGAGCACAAAAGACAGCAAGATACAACCTGCATCCTGGTGTCCTCTCCTGCATCTGGCACTGAGGTAGCCTACTTCTAAAATCAGGAGCTTGCACATACCTATCATGACTTGTAATCTGTGATGGACTTTCCTCCAGAAATTTGTCCAGTTCCCTCTTAAAGGCATCTAAGCAAGTTGCCATCACCACTTCCTGTGGCAAGCTTTTTGGAGCTGCTCTTGACCAGCCCCGCTTTCCATGTGCTCTGGATGGGGGCAGAGTGAACAGAGGTCATAACTTCCAAGGAGCCCCCTAGGACGCTGTTCTACTCAATCTACACACATGCACTCTCTCTCTCCTCTCCAATCCCTGCCAGAAGCACCTTCCTGTGCACAAAAAATATTGCAAAAATGGCTTCAAATCACCCCCAACTGATGCCAGATTTGGAAAAAAAATGCTAGGGGGGGGAACTGGTGGTTCAGGGCCAGCCTAGCTACGGCCCTGGTTTGCTTAACAACCTAATTGCATAACAACGGGGATTGGAGAAAGTATCCCCTTTGTTAAGTGGAGCACACCTGTATTCTCCTTAAAAAATAATAACGGCAATGTGCAGATTTGTGCCTAGTAATGCATCTTGAGCAGCCTGGTGTCATCTCGACCAGCACAGAAGCTCTTTGGAAAGGAAATGTATCAATCAATAAGAGACTAACTATACATTCTGGGGGTTGTGTGGTTGTGCCCAATTTTTATCTCCCCTGCATGTCCACTGATAACATCTAGCAAAACATGTGATGCAATTTGATCATATTAACTGTTTTCCTGTCCCTGCAAGTAGCAGCCAAGTAACTGAAGCCCAGAATTAAAATGCAGGGTGGTGCTGCCCTTGAGTCTGACGGTTGCTTCCTATCACTTAGAATTCTCAGTACTGACTGGCAGCAGCTCTCCAGGGCTCCAGAGGGGTCTTTCCCAGCTCTGTGTAAGAACATAAGAACAGCCCCACTGGATCAGGCCATAGGCCCATCTAGTCCAGCTTCCTGTATCTCACAGAGGCCCATCAAATGCCCCAGGGAGCACACCAGATAACAAGAGACCTGCAAGGCCTCCTGGGAATTGTAGTTTAAGAACACAAGAACAGCCCCACTGGATCAGGCCATAGGCCCATCTAGTCCAGCTTCCTGTATCTCACAGTGGCCCACAAGATACCCCAGGGAGCACACAAGACAACAAGAGACCTGCATCCTGGTGCCCTCCCCTGGCATTCTGACATAGTCCCTTTCTAAAATCAGGAGGCTGCACCTGAGCTCTGCCTGAGGTCATTGATCCTCAGATGATCTGTGTGCAAAGCCTGTGCTCTGTCACTTTACTGTGGCCCCTTCCTTTCATTTAAATTCAAGTTGAAGGCATAGGAGACCTGAAAAGTCTTAATAAGAACATAAGAAAAGCCCTGCTGTATCAGACCAAAGGTCCATCTTGTCCAGCTTCCTGTATCTACAGTGGCCTACAGATGCCTCAGGGAACACATAAGACAACAAGAGACCAGCATTCCTGTACCAATCCCTTGCATGTGGCATTCAGGGGCAGGCTACCTCTAGTACCTGGAGGTTTCATACAGTTATCATATAATGATGCTTTGTCTATCCTCACTGGGCAGGCTGGAGCTGCAATTCTGAGTTTTGACCAGGGATATGCCAGAACCATACCCCCGAGTCAAGTCCCGAGTCTCCACCTGCTTGACTTGAGTTGTAAAAGAATCATAACGGGCAACCTTCCCGACTTGTCCAGAGCCCAGTGACTCGAATTCGATTCTTTTCAGAAAGCGAGTCAAGCTGCGAGTCAGCCTCAGCTTCACCAAAAAAAATGGAGGTGCCAGTGGCCGACTTCCCTAACCCTTTGCCCCGAAGCAAAGGTCTGTGATGGTGCCCCCCCAGCTGTCACCGCCCTCCCCACACATAAATCCACCCCCCCCCCTCACCTGAGGCTCACAGAGCCTCATGCAACCTGAGCCCACTTCAGGGAAGATTCACACTATAAACCGTGCATCTGGGAAACCAGAAGCAAAGTTTCCAACCCCGTCAGAGAGGCTTCCATGGGGTCTTGGAGGCTCACGCCTGGGGCGTTTGCCCCTTCAAATTTAATGAGAGGTTCACCACTGGGAAGTGTTGGTGCTGGTGGGGGGTGCATGTCAGAGTTCTCATTTAACACACTGCCTGGATGTCTCCATCCCATCTGCTGCCTGTCAACGACCTGGTGAAGTCCTTCACTTCAACCAGCCAACACCAGCATTTCCGTGTCATTGATGTAAACAAAATCTGTGCTGTTATTTGAGTGAGTAGTGGTGTAGAAAGCAATTGGTTCCTTACGAAACTTACCACCACCACCTCACCCCCATTCACATCACAATTCCTGATTCTGAATAAGAGTTAGACGTCTAGGGTCTATATTGAGTTTAACTAGTTTGTCCCATAGCAGCGATTTATTAACGGAGTCAAAGGCTCCTTTAAGATCCAGAAAAGCAACATATAATTTTTGATTTTTTAGCCTTGTGTACTTGTCAATCAAATGAGCTAAAACAGCACAGTGATTAATTGGTGAAGATCCTTTTTGAAATCCTATCTGATCCCACCCTGGAAGGCCCAGATCTTCCATCCAGGATAGCAGCTTGTTTAAAAGATGTTTTGCATAAAGTTTTCCCCCCACTGATAAAAGGCTTATAGGTCTAAAATTGGAGGGATCACGATGGTCGCCTTTTTTGTAAATAGGCACTATAGTAGCATTTGTCCATTCAGCTGGTATTATACCTGTTTGGTCCACCACTGTGAATAATGAGGATAGAATAGGGGCCCACCATTTGGGGTTCACTTTCAGGATCTCTGACAATACCAAATCTGGCCCAGGAGCTTTCCCTTGTTTACTTTGAGAAATAGTACTAAGCATGGACAAGCCAGCAGGGACAAAGGTGTCTGAGCTCCGAAAGGCAGGAGGGGCGGCGTGAGCGAGGGGACAGAAGCAGCCAGCAGACGGGTGCGTGGGAGGGTTGCCTGCAGTAGCCAAAGACTTATGATCCAATGTAGCTCTACTCAGAAGTCTGAGGGCCCAATCCTCTCTAGCTTTCCAGCCCCAATGCAACTACAGTGCAGCCTCTTGGAAAGGGAACAAATGTTCCCTTTACCTTGAGGAAGCCTCTGTGACTGCCTTCCCACTGCAGGATTGCACTGTGTGTCCCATTAACATGGTTGCATCAGTGCTGGAAAGTTGGGTAGGACTGGGCTCCGAGTCTCACTGCAGTCAGTGGGGCTTCCTCCCAGGTAACTGTGAAGGAGGATATGAGGACTGCACATCCCCTGCTCCCTCTCCCACGTTCCGGCTGCTCCCGCCTTCCTGTTCTCTTTAAAACCTGTAGGGTGGGGTTAGGTGGCCATTGCAAAGGTCTTGTGTATATTTGACAAGACCAGAGGAGATTCCCCTAGCACAGGGGACCCTTAGGCACAGTTGGGACCAGTTGGTCCGATTGGCTTAAAGCCAGCCCTGCATGTAGGCAGCATCAAGAGTCCCAAAGGAGGAACAGGACATCACTGTGATGAAGAGAGGACAGGCTGGCTAAGTGTTGGGGAGTTCAAGCGAGAAGGTCTTGATCAGCGGATGGGGAAACTGTCATAGATTTAACAGTTGCTCTCAGCCTGTATTTGCTTGTTCAAACACTGTGAGAGTAGATGGGAGTGTAGGGGGGCTGGAGGGCTGGAAATGGGAACCTGTGTCCAAGCAGCATCCAGGGCTGCAGTCTGGAGTTGTGTAGGGATCCGCCCCAGGTTTTCAGCTATTCTATTTATTTATTTATTCAATTTTATCTGGGTTTTCACCCAGGTGGGCACTCAAAGTGGACGTGGGTTTCTGGGCCCTTCTGGTCAAGGGGCTCGAGCCTCCCTTCTGTGAGCAGGAAGACGGACTGGAGAGCTAAACAGCCAAAACAAGCAGTCTCCCCCTTTGTGACCCCAGACAAATACACCAAGCCACTGGAAATGTTGCTGAAGCTGTGGTGGGGTGGGGTTTGCCCCTGGGGCTGGGTGCAGCACATTCCCTGCATGCCAGATAACTTTTGGGGCTTCCCGGGATGTGGGCTGGTGGTGGGAAGCCTTCATGGAATCGTCAGGGGGTTGGTGCACAACTGGGCATTTGAAGCATCTGTCAGCACACCAGCTCACCTTTCTCTTCTTCCTCTGGCAGGAATGCAAAGCCAGCAAGTGGAAGGTTATACACTGACAGCACCTGCCAATGTCTTGGTGCAGCGGGGCCTCTGCGTTCATATTCCCTGCACTTTCACGTATCCAGGTCAATCCTATGAGCAACTGTATGTTTACTGGTTCCGGGATGTGAGGACCATGCACTATTACAACAGTGGTTACCCTCCAGGTCTTCTTGTGGCCACCAATGATGAAAGGGAAACTATTGGCAGCTCAGCTTCAGGACGTTTCCGCTTAACAGGAGATCCAGAGCAGGGCGACTGCTCCTTCCGCATCAACGATGCCACATCTACGGACCGGGCGCACTACTACTTCAGAATTATTAAAGGAGAGTCAATAAAATTCAGTTATAGGAACAGTTATACCCGGCCTCGAGTGGATGTGACAGGTAAGAAGTTTCTTATTAATGTGTCAATTTAGCTTTTCCTGACAGTTTCAATCATTTCTATGTTGTGGGAACGGAAGACCCTCTATCTATAGCTGCGAGAAAATCTGTAAACCTGGTCCCAGGTTCCCCAACGTATGAAGAGGACCTTTGTCTTGGTTGGGCTCCCCGGATGGAAAGGGGGCAGGAGACTGTGACGCCCACTCCCCTCAACCCAGCCCTGGAGTGTGTAGTTATTCGACTTCAGCTTGGAAGAAGTTCAGCTTGGACTTCAGCAAGTTTTGTGAAGAGAGAAAGCTGGGCAGTTTTGTGGGAAGGTCAATGGGGGTGTGTGAGGGCAGAGGGAGCTCAACGTTCTTCCCTACAGAGGGATGAATCCTAGAGTGGCCCAGAATGCCAGATGCAAGGGGGGGTACCAGGATGCAGGTCTCTTGCATGCCCCCTGGGGCATTTGGTGGACCACTGTGAGATACAGGAAGCTGGACTAGAGGGGCCTGTGGCCTGATCCAGCGGGGTTCTTCTTATGTTCTTATCCTGCCCTTCTATGAAGCTGCCTGAGGGACCTTAGGCCAGTCACTGTCTCTCAGCCTAGCCTGCCTCACGTGGTCTTTGGTCACGTTTTGGCCCTTGGATGAAAGGTGGGATAGTCAATAACGCAATGCTTTTTTGGTAATTCCTCCCTGGGAATGTTCACTCACTCAGAGCTGATGGAGAAACCTGAGATTCGGAAGTCATCCGAGCTGCTTTTGGGGAAGCCGGTCACCATCAGCTGCCAGGCACCAGGGACTTGCTCAGGGATCAAACCTCAAATCTACTGGACTTCTTACTTCATATATGATGATAGCAAACCATGGCAGCAGCCACACAGCAATGGGAGCATGACCTATGGATCAAATATCACCTTCACACCTTCCGAATACAACAAGGGCCAAGTTCTCACCTGCAGAGTCACTTATGGGTCAGGATGGCCAACAACTGAGAACACCATCCGTGTTGATATAGCCTGTGAGTAGTTCCTTCGGTTCTGTATTGCCCTTAACCTGCCAGTCTCTCTCCAGGGATCTGGTTTCCTTTAAAAAAAATAAAAATCTCCACACTTCCCCTTATGCCATTGCCACTCTCTTGCTTTTCAGATGCACCTCAGATAGTCCATATCACAGTGAACATAACAAGCAACGGTCACCTTGGTAAGACTCAAAACTTGACACTCTTTTGATGTTTGAGTCCCCCTTCTTTTCTGGGCATGTGCAAGACTGTGGAGGTGCCATATGGACCTCAGTTGGGCAGAAGACTGGTTGAGGATCTCGGGGAGGTGGGTGCATGCAAGGGAAATTCTTATTGGAGTGGATTGGTAGCAAGGGACAGATGGGGGGGCTGATAACTTGACAGGATGAGGAAACATCTGGGCTACATGAACCATTTGGGTTTGTCTCCCTTCTCTGCTCCACCTCCCTCTTCTTTTTTGAAACCTGGGAGTGGGGGGAGGGGGAGAGAAGCTGGTACATTCTGGGGCATAGGTGGGGGGCACCATTTTGTGCTCTGCCTTGAGTGTGAGGAAATCTTGGGCCAACACTGGTCACAGCTCTGCATGTCCGGCATAAACCATCACCTTACACTAGACACAAGAATGTCTCAGCTTCAGGGCTTTCCTTTGGTGGTAGGAATTTCCTGGCAATTGTAAGCCAATTCTATTTCCCTTTCAGGCTCATCCTCACTGAAATCTGAAAGGGATCCGGTTTCCGTTGTGGCCCAGGAGGGCAACAATGTCAGCCTGGTCTGTCAAGCCAACAGCATACCCGATCCCCTCCTGAGCTGGACAAAGTGGGACACGACCCTCAATGACTCCAAGCAAGCCAAGGAGCACTACCTTCTGCTGCCCAAGATCCGTCCAGAGGACACCGGGCTGTATCAATGCCAGGCAAAGAATCTACTTGGCTCAGTCGAAAATGCTGTTCGTGTGACCGTGCAATGTAAGATCTGCGGGCAGGACTCTTGGGAGGGGCCTCCCTCTGCAGGCACTCATCTTACGCTAGGAGATTTGAGTGGCACTAAACACCAGGAAGCACTCCTACTTAGGTTTCCAAAGCACATGAGAAGCACAGTGCACTCAGTACTAGGCTTTCTGGATAATCTGCCCAATTTGATTGCGTTGCAGAGTCTTGCAACAGGATGTGCAAATATTGAACAGCGGCCTGACCACGACTTCAGGGGTCACAGAATGAGTTGAGAACTGCAGAGCTTTCTAAGGAGCTATTCCACAAACATGACATGAGCACACCTGGTTGTGGAACCACAAATTTCAGGCACTGGAAATAGTCAGTGTCTGAAATCTGTGATTTTGACCACAAGAGGGCACCTTTCTACAGCTTATGAGATGACCAGTGGAGGGTTTTTTTTTGTTTTGTTTTGTTTTAGTTTCATACATGGGGTAAAACTAAACCTGATCCAGGAATTTTTCTTTTACTTTTTTTTTTGTCCATGTGGCTGCCCTGTTATTAACAGTATATACTTTTGAACAAAAAGTTCACAAAGTGGTTTACAGACAAGTCAATTAAATGGCTCCCTGTCCCAAGTTGCAAAAGAACACCAGCAGACAGTCACTAGAACAGACACTGCTGGGGTGAGGTGGGCCAGTTACTCTCCCCCAGCTAAATAAAAGAGGAGCACCCACTAGAAAAAGTGCCTCTTACCCAGTTAGCAGGGGTTAGTAGGGCAAGGGGTAGGGCAGAGTAGTGAGGGGAGTATAATTTTTCCAGTATAAGGGCCCAATCCTATCCAGTTTTCTAGTGCTGATGCAGTGGTGCCAGTGGGGTGTGTGCTGCATTCAGTGGTAGAGGGGCAGTCACTGGGGCCTCCTCAAGGTATGGGAACTTGTGATCCCTTGTCATGGGACTGCGTTGTGGCTACTCCGGAGCTAGAAAGTTGGATAGGATTGGGGTCTAAGGCTGCAATCCTAACCACACTTTCCTGAGAGTAAGCCCCATTGAACAAAACAGGAATTACTTCTGAGTAGACCTGGTTAGGCTTGTGCCCTAAGTTATGTAAGAGTGAGGGGAGTCGAACCCTCACCCACCTTACTTCCCAATGTTCTGTTGCTTCAAGCGTTTTACTCCAGTGAGAGTCCAAGAGACCGCCCCGCGACCGCCCCGCGGTTCATCAAGCGACCGCCCCGCGGTTCATCAAGGCAGGGGAGATCAGCTTGCTACCCAGGAGCATCAGGACATTTCCTCTCCCATCCAGCCTAAAGCTTTGATTATGTGGCATCATGAACAGATGGCCTTGGGTTCAGCTTGCAAAGTTCATCTTGCTTCTCCCTCCCATATGTTAGGCTGCCGCACCATAGGAAATGCCTGTGTGCTTTCTCCATACCTATGGAAAAGTGCAGAATCAAATCTCTGCTTTGGCATCCCAAGAAGCTTCACTTTTCCTTTTTTCACAAAAGCAAGTTTCTAGTCCTCATGATGCAAGCTCTAGTCCTCTAGTCCTCATGATGATGAAAAAAACAATTAATTCCCTTTTAATTGTCTGAGTTCTCTCCACATCCCCTTTCAAAAATACAAATGGAACACATAGCTAGAGATGGAGGTGGAACACACTGTGAAGGGTTAAGTGAAGATGCGCAATCCTTGACTTAAAAATGCATTCAGAAGATTGTTCCGATTCCAGAGACTGGGGAGCAGAATTTGAATCTTATGGGGGAGTGGAGCGCCACTTAAGAGTCTTAAGGCTGTGATATGTCAGTATCAAAATAAGGTGCTGTAAAACCCTGGTGCGCACTTTGGGCAGGGGGAAAAAGAGTTCCTTGACGAGCCATTGCCAGTCCTAATTTCCCAGTAGGGTCAGAGGTCTGACATTGGAGACCCTCAACGGCAGACTGGAGATTCTGTAGTGTGATGGTGGAAGGGGCAGCCGCATGTATGAACATTCTGTGCCTGTGTTTCAGATCCTCCAAGAACAGTGCAACTCATTGTCTCCCAGACTCACGAGTGGGACCCAGAGCGAGGCCAAGGTATCAGGGAGTGTGAGGGTGCCAAGGTCAGCCTGTGATGCCTTTCTCCTCCGGAGGATGCTGGCTCCATGGGGCTCTTTTTCACCTTCATGGGGGTGACCGGCTGTCATTTACTGTAATTCCAGATGCCCCCAGGGTAGTGCGCAATGGCTCCCAGCTGACGGCTCGAGAAGGCAACACACTGCAGCTGTCCTGCAAGGCCGATGGCCACCCACCAGTGGAAGTGAGTTGGGTCAAGGAAAAGAGGACCGTGAAGCAGTGGAGCTCTTCCCCAGATAACTGGTTGGAGCTGAGCAGTTTGACCATTGAGGATAAGGGTGAATACACCTGCCTTGCCCGGAACACCTTATCCTCTGTTCAGAGCACCTTCCAGCTTGACATAGCATGTGAGTGAGTCATGACTTATGTGAATGCCTGAAACATATTAATAACAACAGCTTCTTATTCAGGACCGGCCCATCTCTGAGGACAACTGAGATAGTTGCCTAAGGTAGCAGACCGACGAGTGGGTCTGCTATCTGCTTAAGTTCATCTGACCACATCACTTGAATTTCTTCTCCAACGCTTTTGAAACTGGTCCTGCTTCTTGCAGTGGGAGCATGTACAGTACTTTGTGTTGTACAGTGGCATACAAAGAGGGTGGCCCGGGGGGGAGCAGTCCCAGGTGCCAGTCTGCAGGGGGTTGTCTGAGAGGCCACCCCCAGAAGGTGGCAGCAGGGGTGGCTGCAGCTGTGATTTGACTGCAGCAGCCTGCAAGAGAAGTATCTTTATTGGTATGATAGATAGATAGATAGATAGATAGATAGATAGATAGATAGATAGATAGATAGATAGATAGATAGATAGATAGATAGATAATGTTCACTGTCTGCTCTTCTTCTCTGCCCATTATTATTATTCATTTCATGGTATGACTATTGCCAAAAATCATTTTATCTTACGGGTGCCAAAAATTTATGGGCTGTGTGTGCCAAATGGCCTTGATATGCCACTAGTGCATTAGAAGTCACGCTTGGGAAATCAGGTCAGAGCAGTGTCTTGGCGCAAGAGGCTCTCCCCTGTCCCAGAGTGCTCCCAGTGCCTCTAGTGGATGCACTGCAGTATTGCAACATAATCTCTTGTTTTATCCATTTGCCTTATTTCAATGTGCCTTTTCACTTCTCACCAGTTGCCCCCAAACTGATCAGAGAAAATAGTACCTGTTGGCATGAGAACAATGACTTCCTCTGTACCTGCGCCCTGCAATCCTGGCCTCCGCCCCAGATCCGGTGGCAAGTGGAGGGGGAGACCCTTAGCGGGAACAGCAGCAGTGGATCCCTGAATGTGACTTCCTGGCTCCAGGGGGAGAGGGCCACCAGCCGTCTGAGGTTGAACGACAGCCTGGATAAAGACCACAGCATCATCTGCCTTGGAAACAATTCAGTTGGAGTCTACACAATGCAGTTCCTGCTCAGCTCCTTGCAAACAGGTAACACTCCACCACATTCTGGGTCCCTGTGCGCACCTGCCAATCCCCACATGTTCCTAAAACGTAAATTGAGACCTCATCTGAACCACATTGACTTAGAAGTAAGTCTCACCTATTTCAACAGACGTTCCTTCCAAGTATTTATGTTTAGGAATGTCCTATAGGTTTCTCACCTGGATTTCGGAGTCCTGACCCTTTCATCCGTCTTAAAAATAAACCCAGTGACAACTGGATCAGCTGCCTTTCTTAGTTTAAAAAGCAAAAGACAGAGCTTTCCTATGGCCATATCAGGCAGTCCTGATTTTAATTTTAAATGAATTTAATTTTATAAGAATTTTAAATTTTAAAGTTTAATTTAAAACGAATAGATGGCATTTTAAAAAACATTATTATTATTATTATTATTATTGTTGTTGTTGTTGTTGTTGTTGTTGTTGTTGTTGTTGTTGTTGTTGTTTCTGGTTAACCAAACCTAGTTTAATAAAAATTGCATGGGGGCTCTTGCAAAAAAGTATGGTTTGATCAGGCAGCTTGATCTGGTTTGATCTAGTTGGTCCAATGTCTCCCTCTATCATTTCCACATCCCATGTGTGTCTTGAGCAAAGTAATGGGAGGAACATGGATCAGCTTAGAACCAAACTAGACATGTGCCTAATGGTCAGATTGAGGGAGTGAGTTTTGTTTATAAATAGCAAGGGGGACATAAAATGTGACAAAACTTTGGTGGGATAGTGTGGCTTTAGTACAACATCCCCAATTGTCTCCCCCTCCCATTTTTAGTTGAAGAACAAAAAAATCGTCAACTGAAAGCCAGTGGAAGTTTGTTTTCAATTTAAAAAAGCATATGGGGGATGGTTGAGTGCACAATCAGGGTTAAAACCACAATGGAAGGAAAGTAGTAAAGCTGCCCCCCCCCCGACTCCCCACTGCTGCTGTTCTGTCACACAGTGTGGCTCTCCCTCTTGCTATTTATAAATAAAACTAACCCATCTTCTCCAGTCTTGCACAATCTTGCACAATCGGGCACATGCACAATTAGACCTTTCAACAGCCTGACAATTTCACAGTGAAGAAATAAAGGGTTTTTTTGTTTTGTTTTTTTACTTAGGAGGAACATGTCACATAGAATCAGCTATATCCAAAAAAGAACCTTCACCAGGAGAGGGCTGCACTCCTCCCAAATGTGGCCTCCAGGGATGTGGGATTAGGGAAGGCAAGGGAGGCAGAGCCTCACCTGTCATACTCCAAGGAAAATAGTCTCCGTTATGACTGCGCATCCACTCCATCCAGTTTCGAAGCTGGACCATCACAAGGGAAGCTTCACTCTCGTCTGCCACCAGCTCTAGCCTCTCTCTGTATAGGAACACAAATGTGCCTGTTACTATACAGGGAGAGTCAAGAGCTTGTGGCAGAGAGAGCTCAGCCTTCACTGTGATTGTGCACACATACTGTGGCTTCCAGGTAGCCCCCCCCCCCCGGAATGCCTTGAGGCACCACAGCAAGTTCCTCCCAGGTCATTTGCTTCACCGCACATCACTGGTGGCTTCCATGTTTCCTAAAGAGAAAATCTGGGAAAGGAGGGCATTGAATGACTGGAGGGAGGATGGAACCAGGATTCCCGAGTTCCCATCCCAATTTTTCCACCATGCAATCTTGGTTTATCGTTGCAGGTTCCCATGCAGCTATGTTTATTTCTGGTTTCTGTGGGGCCTTGCTGGCAGCCTGTCTCTGTCTAATAGGCTTCTTCCTGTTCAGGTGAGTTGCTTTCCCTTTGCTGTCCAGATGTGCCTTTGCCTGGAACCACCCCACCACCTTCACTAGGGTTCCCAACAATCACTTACTTATTGTTACCCCAGCCATAACAGTCGTCTCTGGCTGGGGCAGGCCCATTCATATGCTGATACCCATATGCTATCCATCATCAATGTTGTACTCCACTATTTCCCTCCCCTCCACACTTCCTCTTTCAGTCCCTTCCCTGAGCTATCTCAGGCAAGTATCCAAGAGGAGCAGGACCCTGGCGTTACAGACTGCCTGAACTCTCATTAATCATACCACAAGGGAATGGAGCAGGAGAAAAGAGTGGTGGGCTAGAATGCCAGAGACACTCTAGCCTACCACTCTTCTGTTCTTTCTGTGATTGCACCTCCAACTCTCTACCTGTTGCTGCAATGTGGACACTCGCTGATCTGGAGTGGAGTGTCCACTGGAGTTGGGTGGTCCAGATTCCAGACCTTTCTCAACCATGAAATTCACTAGTTAATATCTTAGTTACTATCTTAGCCTAACCTACCTCACAAGGTTGTTGTGGAGATAAATTGTTGGGGGGGGGAGAATTATATATGTTGCCCTGAGCTCCCTGGAGGAAGCGCAGGCTAGAATTTCAACTAATAATTTTTTAAAAAGCATGCAAGCTTTACACTGTTTTATTCAATTGGGTTTTAGGTTTTATAAGAAGAAGAAAGTATCAACCAAAGCAGGCGTTCCGGAGCCCAGGGGTACTGTGAATGTAGAGCAGCCGAGTACCAAGAACCCAAGCCTGATATATGGCAATGTTTTCCTAGCTGTAAGCGTTGTAATTAATCTGTAAATGTGTGATTAATCTATGGAACTCCTTGCCACAGGATGTGGTGATGGCATTTGGCTTGGATGTCTTTCAAAGGAGGTTGAACAGATTGATGAATGAAAATTCCATCACAGGTTACAAACCGTGATGGATACGTGCTACTTCCTGGTTCTCGTAGAAGTAGGCTACTTCAGAAGGCCAGGTGCAAGTGAGGGCACCAGGATGCAGGTGTCTTGTTGTGTTGTGTGCTTCCTGAGGTATCTAGTGGGCCACTGTGAGTTACAGGAAGCTGGACTACATGGACCCTGGGCCTGATCCAGTAGGACAAAGAACTCATGTGCACCTGAGGAAGAGACAATATTTGGTGCGGCAAAGCGCTGTGTAAAATGGGGTGGTATTTGGTGTGCTGTCTCAGAGGCTGGGAGGTCTGGGGATAGCCCTTCCTTGTACACTGAGCAAACACACAAGCTAATTCCAGACTACTTAAACTGGCTTAGCTTTCAGCTTCCAGTTCTGCAGTCCAAATCAGTATTCATGTTAGAAATCTGCATTGAAAGAGTGGGGAAAACAATGTTCTTGCACCACTCTGATTATGACCATGTAACATCAGTAAGTAAGCCAGTAACATCTGGGCCAACCATTTTTAATCTTTACATTTATGTGGTCCCATTCAGTAAGAATTGTCAAAAGCAAGTATGTAAAGCCAACTGGTCGATTAAAAACCTTTTCCCCAACATTATTGGCAGCAACTGACCTCTTGCAAAGCTTATCTCTCGCAGAGCTTATCTCAGTTAATTTTGGAAAAGCTGTGTTTGCAAGAAACACTGATTCAAGTCTAGCAGCCCAGATCTTGCAACAGCGACCTTATGTGTCCAAACCTATAGGATGGCTATACTATCTTCGCACATCAGTGAGGCACTGAGTTCAAAGATTCTGCTTTAAGCCATTTTTGCCTGACCCACAGGTGTATGCATCTGATCCCTGTTGTGTATATGCATTGTTGGGCAGAAATGGTTTAAACATGATCTCACAGTGAATTTGCCACTTGAAAAATGGTGCGGTGGAAGAGAAGTACAGTTTTTCTCATTGCATTTTTCCCCCTTTCAGAATCCAAGAACTCCCCAGGTCGGCCAGCCCAAAGCAACTGCTAGAGAGATGAACTCTGGACCCAGCTTTACCCCCAGACCTCCCCGGCTGAGCGCAGAGGAACCAGGGGAATTACATTATGCAGCTCTGGAGTTCAACTTGAAAAACAGAGCGACTCCCACTCCGAGTGAGGACTCTGTAGAGTATTCAGAAGTCAGAGTGAAGTAAGACCAGCAAGCGTATCTCGATGTACCAGGAGGCAGTTACGTGGTGGTGAAGGGATCACCCTGGTGATCGTACAGGACTTATATTAATCCATTTTTGGATACCGTTTTCTCAAAGTGACTTCATCCCACCCCACTGAATGAGACAAAGGAAGTCTGAGGATATGCCAGTTACCAAGCAAAATGGAAGGAACATTCTAGCAACCAATTGGCTTACATTTCTCAGCCTGATTTCCATGCACCTACTGGCTGGGAAAGAAACGCTGGAAAAGAAAGGAGAAGCCACCTAAGGGGAGCACACCTAAAAATCCCATGAACAAAATCACTAAAAAATTGCCTGCCTGCTTGTCTCTGAACAATTGGTTGAGGGGCTGTGATGTCATGGAATGTTCACTACTAACAGGAAACTATCCACAAGAGGGTGTTCACCAATGGTGTGCAGACATCCAAAACTTTTGGTTTGAAAATCTTTTTTAAAAAAGTGTATTTTGTACAGCTCTGTTTTTGTAGTCAGTTGAGTAAATATCTGGATCTCTTGATGCCTGTGGTTATTTTAACTTTTTTAGGCTGTATTAGAAACTGCTGCAGTTTATATGTTGACTATCCTAATTTCTATTGCCCTTTTCACACACCAAGAATTCTATAGGTCTGCTCTCATGAGACCTTACGATGACCTTGCGAGGTAGGTTAGGAACAGAAGGGGGGCATTTGGATGCCTCTTTCAAGTCCAAACGAGGTCTGCGTGTTAAATTACTTGTGTAGTTATGGCTTGAGTATGTCCTGACTGCTCCATTCATCCCACCTCCCTTGTTAAGCTCCCTTATCACATGGGGTGACATGCACTGCAAAACCTATGGAAGTGGTTCAGATAAAAAGCTGGGCAAGAGAGAAACATGCGCATGCCATGAGCATGCACATAATGTAATGCATGGGGCCAATTCAAACTTGAAAGTAGCATCTAAACCAGCCCAGGGACTTGCCCAAGTCGACCCTATAAGCCAAACTGGCAAACCCTAGATTATCAGTTGCATCCAGCTGTGTTGGTTGGCTCACCGCCTCCTTTTTTCCCCAGGGGAGAAGCACATTGCCAAGATTTTAACGCTCTCTCCTTAAGCATCCTTTAGCCTTCATGTCATGCGCTCAGGGTGGTTAGCAGATGCTAAATGGGTTGATTTCTTCCCATCCTTTCAAAACACAAAGTGTAGTAGTTTGGTGTAGTGGTTTGAAAGTTGGAGGAGGCGTGAGAGGGGTGGCTTAGAGCATTGGTCTTCAACTTTTTCCTGCCATGACCTCAATAAATAAATATAATGTATGAGACCGGGAACCCACTGTCAATCCCACCCTCACCTGGGACCCCACCTAGCCACTCCCTGCCCTGTCACCACCCACTCCCTGCCCCTGTTAATGCCCTCCCAGCACTGTAACCAAATATTGTTAGAGAGGACAGAAATGTTACCATGAAGCCTGGCCCCAGTGAAAGCTATTTTAGCAGAACTGCTAAGAACCTGAACTGGACTGGGATACAATCTCCTGGTACCCGAAGAAGTACACCAGATGCCTCCCGCTTTACCTGGTGGTGCTCTAGTCCAGTGGTCTTCAACCTATTTTGTTCCCATAAGATGCCACAATCCCACAACCGAGGCTTCAGAACCCCACTGGGATCCTGACCCGAAGGTTGAAGAACACTGACTTAGAGCAAAAGAGGAAGTACAGATAAAAGTTATGAGTGCGAATGCTCTTTCTCTCCCCCCCTTCCTTTTTCAATTCAGGGAGTGGTGGGGGAGGAGGAATGATAGAAATGAGTCGGCAGACAAGAGGTGAGCACCCCCCCCCGCCAATCCTTAGCCTGAGGCAACAGTCTCAGTCTGCCTCATGGATGAGGCCTCACCTTCCTTATGAGGAAAGGCTACGGCGTTTGGGCCTCTTCAGCCTGGAAAAGAGGCGCCTGAGGGGGGACATGATTGAGACATACAAAATTATGCAGGGGATGGACAGAGTGGATAGGGAGATGCTCTTTACACTCTCACATAACACCAGAACCAGGGGACATCCACTAAAACTGAGTGTTGGAAGAGTTAGAACAGATAAGAGAAAATATTTCTTTACCCAGCATGTGGTTGGTCTGTGGAACTCTTTGCCACAGGATGTGGTGATGGTGACTGGCCTGGATGCCTTTAAAAGAGGATTGGACAAGTTTCTGGAGGAAAAATCCATTACGGGGTACAAGCCATGATGTGTATGCGCAACCTCCTGATTTTAGAAATGGGTTATGTCAGAATGCCAGATGCAAGGGAGGGCACCAGGATGCAGGTCTCTTGTTATCTGGTGTGCTCCTTGGGGCATTTGGTGAGATACAGGAAGCTGGACTAGATGGGCCTATGGCCTGATCCAGCGGAGCTGTTCTTATGTTCTTATGTTCTTATGGCCTTTTCTAAATTCCGTGTTTAAATTCCTGTTTTAAACAACTGCAAGGGTTTGGAAAGAAATGGACTAAAACTCTATATGAGGTGTAATAGTTTTCAACATAGGAAAAAGTGCTAAGAGGAAAAAAAAAAAAAGCATTCTAAGGCTGCAGTCCTATATACGTGTTCCTGGGAGTAAGTTCCATTGAACAGAAGCATTGTGCTGTAATAAGAGGCATTCAAAATTGAGTTTGTTGCTCTTGAATAGACTTAGATCTGCATTTCTCAAGGTTTGTCCTCTGCTGTACCACTTCACATGGTTCACCTATTCAAAGTACCACCAGAAGTAACTGGCGATGACAACATCGCCAATCACTTCTGGGTTGGGTGGCCAGATGCAACACCAGTAAGAGGCTCAGAGTGGGCGGGAGAGCTTTTTTGAGTGTGGAAAAGCATGCTATGGAGCTCTGCCCGCCGAGCCTCTTACCACTGTTTGTTGCATCGCATACCGGGTCTTGCTGCCAGGTGGCAAGTGTCCAGGGGTCCTGTGAGTACCAGCAGACACCACCTCAAGTACCACTGGTTGAGAAATGCTGGCTTAGATGGACATGTTGATGAGGGTGTCCTGATGAGTTCTTGCCCTCCAAAATGTATCACAGAGCTACTGACAGCAAGGAACTAGGCAAGTAGGGATAAAAGTATGTGCTTATACAGCAAGGCTTCACTTAAAGTTGTCAGTAGGTTCTTGGGAACAGCAACTTAAAGCAAACCAACGTATAATGAAACCAATTTTACCATACTCAGGCTCAATAACACTCAAGTGGTGGGTTTGCTGAGCAAAGCATTGTCACACCCAGAATGCTTTGCAGATACTACATGGCCCTCTGAGGTGCGAACAGGCCAAGGAAGTGGGTTGCAGGCCCTGTGCGACCCAGAAGTGGCTTCCTGTAGCCCTACATTGTGCAGCTGCGGAGGACTCATAGGCCAAACCAACTTTAAAACAAAACAATGTTGAACGAAACCATTTTCAGTGAGGACTTGCTGTACACTTGCATGCGCTCAGACCAGTGGTTCTCAAACATTTTAGTACCAGGGCCCACTTTTTAGGATAACCCACCAGCAGTGATGTCATTAACCTGGAAGTGAAGTGACATCATCAAGCAGGAGAATTTTTAACACCCCCATATGAAAAAAAATCAAATTAATTCATTTTGTGAGTAAATTAAAAATTTACAATAAGTTAAAAAATTTATTTAAAATAAAGAAATTAAGTCAAGAAGAACCCTTCTAACCCTCCCAAGAAGTTGCTAATCTGTTTTAAAAAAAATTCCCCAAACATCCCAAAGGTTGCAATTCAATCCATGCTTATCCAGGAGTAAACCCATTGACTATCATTGTTGAGAGCATATACATAGTAGCCGATTAAAAGGACAGACCGGTAGCATTTTCCCAAATGCAGTTACATGGCAGCATCAAGTCTGATATATTAAAAATAAAATACACATAGAAATGAATGGGGACCCACCTGAAATTGGCTTGCAACCCACCTAGCGGATCTCGACCCACAGTTTCAAAAGCACTGGTTTAGACGCTGTTCAGACACTCTGCTGAACACATGGAGGTCAGCTAGGGCTGCTCTGTGTGGTTCCCCCTCCTCCGCTGTGCATTTCGTGATGGCATAGAGACAGCGCCAATACGGTGATACTGAAATCCCATTGAAAGTGATTGATCAAGCTCACCATGGCTGGATTGGGACCCCTGTCTTTGTGGTTTGTCGATTCCTTGGAAGTTGCACCAATCACAAAGAATCTGCATTGCCTCTTGGGGAAGTCATAGAGTGTGGCGATAGTGAGAAGGAGCAGGGCCAGATTTCACAGAGTGAGGCAACGTCCTTGCTCAACACCACTTCCTTGAGCAGAAAATATCCACTAAGGGTTGGAGGGCAGGCCCTCTTTTGAAATGCTGGAGAGCAGACTTCTGAAAAATGTTTGTGACAAACAGTTCAAGCCCCTTCCAAGACTGGCACATTAGCCAAAGGCTACAGGGAGAATCAATGGTTCATGGTGTAGCTTTAGAAGCACCTTTTAGGAAGTTTGTCTCATTCAATGTTATGATTTAGTTGTGAATAAGCACACATGGGCCTAAGCTGTCATTCAGGCTCAGGGCAGAGGGATCCAAATGGTTGACTACTTTATATTCTATATTAGGGGTGGCCAGACTTGCTTAACGCAAGAGCCACATATGATAAACTTCAGAAATTTGAGAGGTGCAATATTTAAGCAGCATTTGCATTATTCAATATATTTACCCCCCATGAACATTAAACTTACGTTTTAATCCAGTGGACTCTCAATTTATACCTGGTAAGTAGTTATAAAGTTTGAACATTTCTTATTGACTTTTTGATATTGCGATGCAAAAAGGAGCTCAGCCAACATATTTCCGCCAGTCGCACATTATACGAGCCATGTTATTATATGAGCCACAGTTTGGCCACTCCTGCTCTATGTTCACACCATCTTTTTATTATTATATTTGCATTCTATCCACCCTCCTGGGGCTCAGAGAACCAAGGACAAAAACTGAAGGATCAAGAAAGACATGAGATGGTCTCTACCAGTGCGTAATCCCTTCTGTCTCCTTAGAAGAAAGAAGGGCCCAATCCTACCCAATTTTCCACTGTTGGTGCAGCCATGTCAATGGGGTGTGCATTGCATCTGGAGGAGTGGGGGAGGCAGTCACAGAGGCCTCCTCAAGGTATGGGAACACTTCTTCCCTTATCTCTGGTCTGCATTGCAGTTCCACCAATGTTGGAAAGGTGGATAGGATTGGGCCCTAAGTCTCAGTGAGTTCAATGAGGATTGTTAGAAACCCACTACTGCCCCCCCTCTCCCTCTCTCGTGTGTGTGTGTGTGTGTGTGTGTGTGTGTGTGTGTGTGTATTTAATGTTGTATCATTTTAAGCATACTATTCCCCTTAACTCTTGTTGTTTGATCTAGTTTAAAACAAACAAAATCCAAAAACTGCTGCAGGTTTGTGTTATGGATCCTGCCAGCAAGCTGTATAAAACCCTGTGAGATGGAAGTTGCCCAAATCCATCTGAAGCCTGAATGCAACAATCAAACTTCAACAGACACCACACACCTCAACTCCACCCCAGCCAAACCTGAAATGTTAAGGTCTGCATAATTATGTATAAATTGATTAGGCTAGATAGGGCTTGGATCAATGTCTAGCTAGTAATGACAGCTTATCCCCTACCAGGTGCAAAGCATCAGGTTGATTGGACTGGCCTGATATCTACTTGCTGCACGTACTCTAGTTGAAATGAGCTCATAGCTCGGCGTGGAATGTTAATGAACAGTTCAATTGTTCACAGGTGAAGAAAAATGGTGAGCTTACAAGATGTAGAGATAGGGGTGGAAGTAGGCATGGTTATCATCATAGCAGTTGAGGGTGAGGTGCAGTGTATGAAAAGAATTGGTGTGTATCTGCAAGAGGCTGTGAATTGGAAATGGACGTTGGCTTGGTACGGCAAACCCAAATATACATCTGTTGTTGGCAGCCTTCAGTCTCGAAAGACTATGGTATCGCGCTCTGAAAGGTGGTTCTGGAACAGCGTCTAGTGTGGCTGAAAAGGCCGATTCGGGAGTGACAATCCCGTCCACACCAGGAGCAAGTACAGTCTGTCCCTGGTCTGTCTCCCTGGCTATGGGCCTTCCTTCTTTGCCTCTTAGCCTCAGACTGTTGGCCAAGTGTCTCTTCAAACTGGGAGAGGCCATGCTGCATAGCCTACCTCCAAGTGGGCCGCTCAGAGGCCAGGGTTTCCCACTTGTTGAGGTCCACTCCTAAGGCCTTCAGATCCCTCTTGCAGATGTAATAATAATAATAATAATATACAGTATTTATATACCGCCTTTCTTGGTCTTTATTCAAGACTTTATTCAAGGCGGTTTACACAGGCAGGCTTATTAAATCCACGCAGGGATTTTTACAAATTGAAAGAAGGTTCTCTCTTTCAAGAACCACCACATTCAAGATGTTACACTCCGATCTGGTTTAACATTCTGGCCTCCATCCTCCCACGCTCCGAGCAGATGGAACAGCTCAGCTGCAGCTTGCCAGCTGCTTCAAGGTCGCACGGTGCCGGTGGCCTCGAACTGCTGACCTTGTGGATGTTAATCTTCAGGCAAATGGAGGCTCTACCCTCTAGACCAGACCTCCTGCCCTATGTCCTTGTATCACAGCTGCGGTCTACCTGTAGGGCGCTTTCCTTGCACGAGTTCTCCATAGAGGAGATCCTTTGGGATCCGCCCATCATCCATTCTCACGGCATGACCGAGCCAACGCAGGCGTCTCTGTTTCAGCAGTGCATACATGCTAGGGATTCCAGCTCGTTCCAGGACTGTGTTGTTTGGAACTTTGTCCTGGCAGGTGATGCCGAGGATGCGTCAGAGGCAGCACATGTGGAAAGCGTTCAGTTTCCTCTCCTGTTGTGAGCGAAGAGTCCATGACTCGCTGCAGTACAGAAGTGTACTCAGGACGCAAGCTCTGTAGACCTGGATCTTGGTATGTTCCGTCAGCTTCTTGTTGCTGTATACATCTGTATATAGAAGGGATTCCACTTGTCCCTTAAAGTTGTGTAATGGATTGGTGTAGTATAGTGACAAAGAGTCTGAGAACTTCACAGGTCCAGATCTTGACTCTACCATGTACTCACTGAATGTCCTTGTTCAACTCTTGACCTCAACTCCCCAGCCCCTTCATGCTTTCACTAAAGATTATGTTTTTGCCACCTGCTGGCAAGTGATAACCCAGAAGATGAGGGGGAGGGCAATGTTACATAACCCCCCCCCCCCATCCAAAACACTGAGCACCTGTAGGTAAGCTGGACTGGGTGGCACCCACTCCAGGATGCTTCTGATAAGCTTGGAGCCTTAGGTTGCAATTCTGTGTGCACTAACTGAATACAGTGGAACTTCTGAGTAAACATGCAGAGGCTTGGGCTTATTTTAGTAAAAGAACTTACAAACAGGGGTGATGTATTGCTGGGCTTTTCTATGCATATCTGCTTCATTCTGAAGTAAGCCCCATTCTGCTTATCCCCAAGGGAGTGTACATAGAATTGCAACCCTTGTGTGCAAAGCATGCCACTTGCATTATCTTGCTATCCTTACAACACCCTGGTGTGGTAATTATTATTAAGCCCATACTGCAGATAGGGAAGACTGAGGCTGAGGGAGGGGCATGCCTACAGTCTATTAGTCAGTTCATGAGCAGAGGTACCATTCAAACCAGGGTAGTCCTGATTGGCAGCTCAGTCTCTGAGCGCTCTGTTCGCTCTTCATCACTTTTCCTGCAAAGCTCAAAGTGACTTTGCCAAGTCATTGCTGCGCATCACTGAAAAAAAAACCTTAAAATTAGACATTGAAAATTGGACGTTGAAAATTGCAACCTAATCACCACCCAATAATAACAGCATCAGCTGCAAAAGTAGCATCATTTAAAAACAGAATTTGCATTAAAAGCTCGAGCGTGTGAAGTTAGAAAGGCTTTATCCTCTGGCTGAGCAATAGAAGAGAGGAAGATCAATGGAGCTTGGGAAGCTGCTCTGCCCTGATGATGGTAACCCTGTAAAAACCTTTCTCTTTATTCTTTAGAACAGCGGTCTTCAACCTTCTTTGTACCACGGGCCCAATAAATAAAGTATGAGACTGGGGACCTACTGCCGATTCCGCCCCCCCCTCCCAGGACCTGATCTGCGCACCCCCTGACCTGCTTTCTCCACCTCTTGTGACTTCACAACAACCATGTGAGATACCAGCCTGAGCAGGGCCAGCCTTAGGAACTGTGGGGCAAGGCAGCAAGAAGAGGCTGTGCAGGATTATATCAAGAACTCAGTTTTGATCAGGCAGTCCTGCTGCTGGAATAGAACCAAGCCCTCTCTTGCTCAAGCTTTGAAAGGTTGCTGCAACCCCCCCCCCCCCCAGCCATGAGACTTCGTAATCCCATTGGGGTCATGACCCACAGACTGAAAAACACTAGTTTAGAATACATACTGCTTTTCAACCACCGCCCCAAAGGCCCCAGAGCTGCTTAAGGGCTCAATCCTATCCAATTTTCCAGTGCCGGTGCAGCTGTGCCAATGGGGCGTGCATTGCATCCTGTGACGGAGAGGCAGCCACAGAGGCCTCCTTAAGGTATGGGAACATTTGTTTCCTTACCGTGGGGTTGCACTGTGGCTGCACCGGTGCTGGAAAATTGGATAGGTTTGGACCCTAAGTTGCCCAATAGTCAGAGGACAATTCTTGGTCCCAAAGGTGGCTCGGAATCATGGGAGGTACTTCCAACAGGCACAGGAAAAGATGCTGTGCTGGGAGGTAGAGCAGGGCCATCTCTAGCCCATATGGCACCTTTATGCACATTAGGACAACGCACCCTGTCCTCCCTACTGGAAATGACTTTCTATCAGTATTCTTCTTCCTTCTTCTGTGAATGATGCTTCCTTGAATGTGACACCCTTGTCCAGTGCAGTGGCATTGCAGGGCCTGATGTCAGTCAGAGCAGTGACGTAATGACATCATCATGTCACCAACAAACTTCCGGTTTGCCTCAGTGCCTGCCCACTGCCACCACCCTCTTCACCCGTGAGCATACTGGGCCTGCACCATAGGTGCACTGGGAGGGGTGGGGTAGGGCAGCTATAGTGATTTTCAGACATTGTTGCAGCCACTACTAAGTGGGAATTGCCTTATGGAGAGCCCTGCCTCCAGCCACCCTTCTTTGCTGGTCACAGCCCGCCCCATATTTCCTCATTCACAGTGAACTGATGTGGCAATTGAGCTACGACTGTTGGAGAAGCAGGGGATAAAAGACACTCTCACTTCCGCTTTTCACCAGATAAATTTCCTGATAACTTTGGTCTCCTGCATTGCCACAGTGGTAAGAAGACAGCAAAGAAGGCACGTTGGTACCGAGACTCCAAGAGGGTTCAGACACATGCTCTTGCCATCCGGAACGGGTAAGGTTTATTCTTCTTAATGCTGGGCATCGTCTGGTCAAAGTGGAGGATGTTAAGGCTGCCACCTTAGGCACATTTTCCTTGGAGTAATCCTCATTGATCAGAATGGGACTTGCTTCTGAGTAAGCATTAGCAGGCTGGTACTGGAAGTACTGCTGACTTTAACTGCTTCGGAACTCAAAAAGACTTTCAGGAAATTAACTCTGGTGTACTGTCCTTTTATTGCTATTTTGCTTCCCCTCTACATTTCTTCAGTTTGGTCAAATGGATGGGATCTCTCCAACCTCCTTAGTTATTCAGGAACATCCTGGTTATGTGACTTGTCTTACATTATGAGATGGAGGGGGGGGGGGGCGATTCCATGACATTTTCTGTTCTCTCACTTGAGATACTTTCAGCTGCGGTTTGGTTTTTTGTCTTCTCAAGCCCTTGGGATTAGCAAGTGCAGGCTTTGGAATAGTGGAAGACATAGTGGAAATGGAAAAGGTGCAAAAGAGAGCGACTAAGATGATTACGGGGCTGGGGCACCTTCCTTATGAGGATAGGCTACGGCGTTTGGGCCTCTTCAGCCTAGAAAAGAGACGCCTGAGGGGGGACATGATTGAGACATACAAAATTATGCAGGGGATGGACAGAGTGGATAGGGAGATGCTCTTTACACTCTCACATAACACCAGAACCAGGGGACATCCACTAAAATTGAGTGTTAGGCGGGTTAGGACAGACAAAAGAAAATGTTTCTTTACTCAGCGTGTGGTCGGTCTGTGGAACTCCTTGCCACAGGATGTGGTGCTGGTGTCTAGCCTAGACGCCTTTAAAAGGGGATTGGACAAGTTTCAAGATTGGACAAGAGGAAAAATCCATTACGGGGTACAAGCCATGATGTGTATGCGCAACCTCCTGATTTTAGAAATGGGTTATGTCAGAATGCCAGATGCAAGGGAGGGCACCAGGATGAGGTCTCTTGTTATCTGGTGTGCTCCCTGGGGCATTTGGTGGGCCGCTGTGAGATACAGGAAGCTGGACTAGATGGGCCTATGGCCTGATCCAGTGGGGCTGTTCTTATGTTCTTAACTACAATTCCCAGGAGGCCTTGCAGGTCTCTTGTTATCTGGTGTGCTCCCTGGGGCATTTGGTGGGCCGCTGTGAGATACAGGAAGCTGGACTAGATGGGCCTATGGCCTGATCCAGTGGGGTTGTTCTTATGTTCTTTTGGAATGACACAGGAGTCTGCATCATGGAGAGTGCTGAAGCGTTCTGTGTAACTCTGAAACACAGACAAATTGAGTATTTACAAATTGGTCCATACAGGCCTTAATGTACCTGATTCTCATCTTGGCCTTATGTCAGCTTAGTCCAAGCACTCTGACTTAATGGGCTTGCTTATCTGACAACGGAGAGGTGATTGACATACAGAATGGATACACTGGATTCCCTTAGTGCTCCTACTGGATGTTAAGGGAGGAAAGGCACATGGATTCTACTGTGCGGCCAGGGTGTGGAAAGTCCCCTCTGGCAACAAATAGGGGATGTGTCAGAGTTGCCCCCCCCCATCTCTGCTGCAGCAACACAGAGCCAGTGGTCCACCAGTGTAGCCCGCCCAACCCTGCAGGTGGCTCCACTCTAGCCCATCTCTAGAGGCAGAAATCCTTCCCTTTGCTTCTGGGGGCTGCAGCCCGCTTCCTCCTTGGCAACTCAGCAGAGATGTAGGAGCTGTTGCGCCTCACTCACCTACCAAGCAGCCGGGTGAATGCGCATGTGTGTGTGTGTGTGGGGGTGGGGGGGGGAATGGCAAACAGTGTTTGGTGATCTGCTTCAGGCATCAAAATGGCCCAGGACTACCATTCTTCTTAGAAGCCAGGGGGGCCGAAAAGACACATAATCTGTCATAAAGAGATTAATCTGCAAATCAACCTTTGGAAGTGTTGTCTTGATTTGGAAATGAGGAATATTCATCCCGATACTTGAACTGTGGACCAGTGGCATCCCTAAGGGGGTGCAGGGGGTGCGGGTCGCACTGGATGATGTCCACATGGGGGTGACATCACTGCTGGCCAAATCATTTAACATCTTGATATTTTCAATTAATACCATCATGTTATATATCATTCGATGTGTAATTTCATGCAGAATACAGTGAAACAAACCACACTGGAATATATCTATTCTATCAAAAGTTATAGCCAAAAAACCAGCAGGGTGGGGCAATCACCATGCCCACTGCCCAGGGCGTTGCCACGTCCATTGCATGGGAGGAGGTCCATCATGGGGGTGATTGCGCTGGCTTCCCGCACTGGGCCACACAAACCCTAGTGTCGCCACTAATGTGGACCTAAGATATATCTGACTTTCATGTTCAGTTTGTAAATTTCTTTTTGCATAAGAACTAAGCTTTTGTTCACCTGAACCTTTGTGTAGTCACTTTTCAACTGGGTTTTGTGTTGTGGGGAACATTCTTTGGAAGCTTATGGGGGGAAGTGTTCAATGAGATCTATAATGGTGAGTGCATTATGTTGGAAGCAGGAAACCCGCCAGAGAAGCAGTTGGCCCTCTGGATGGTGAAGGAGGGAAAGGGGAGATAAAAGGAGATTTAGAGATGGCAGAAAAATTAAATGAGTTCTTTGCATCTGTCTTCATGGTGGAAGACCTCGGGCAGATAGCACTGTCCCAAACGGTCCCTCCTGACCAAGGAATTAAATCAGATGGAGGTTAAAAGAGAAGATGCTTCAGATTTAATTGATAAGTTAAAGATCAATAAGTCACCGGGACCTGATGGCATCCACCCAAGTGTTATTAAGGAATTGAAGAATGGAGTTGCTGATCTCTTGACTAAAATATGCAACTTGTCCCTCAAAACAGCCATGGTGCCAGAAGATTGGAGGATAGCAAATGTCACACCGATCTTTAAAAAGGGAAAGAGGGGGGACCCGGGAAACTATAGGCCGTTCAGCCTAACATCTATACCGGTTAAGATGGTGGAATGCCTCATCAAAGATAGAATCTCAAAACACATAGACAAACAAGCCTTGCTGAGGGAGAATCAGTATGGCTTCTGTAAGGGTAAGTCTTGCCTCATGAACCTTTTAGAATTCTTTGAAAAGGTCAACAGGCATGTGGATGCGGAAGAACCCGTAGACATTATATATCTGGACTTTCAGAAGGCGTTCGACACGGTCCCTCACCAAAGGCTACTGAGAAAACTCCACAGTCAGGGAATTAGAGGGCAGGTCCTCTCCTGGACTGAGAACTGGTTGAAGGCCAGGAAACAGAGAGTGGGTGTCAATGGGCAATGGTGTCAGTGGGTGTCAGTGGGAGAGAGGTGAAAAGCGGTGTGCCCCAAGGATCTGTCCTGGGACCTGTGCTTTTCAACCTCTTCATAAATGACCTGGAGACAGGGTTGAACAGTGAGGTGGCAAAGTTTGCAGACGACACCAAACTTTTCCGAGTGGTGAAGACCAGAAGTGATTGTGAGGAGCTCCAGAAGGATCTCTCCAAACTGGCAGAATGGGCAGCAAAATGGCAGATGCGCTTTAATGTCAGTAAGTGTAAAGTCATGCACATTGGGGCAAAAAATTAACACTTCACATATAGGCTGTTGGGTTCTGAGCTGTCTGTGACAGATCAGGAGAGAGATCTTGTGGTGGTGGTGGACAATGAAAGTGTCGACCCAATGTGCGGTGGCAGTAAAGAAGGCCAATTCTATGCTTGGGATCATTAGAAAAGGTATTGAGAACAAAACGGCTAATATTAAAATGCCGTTGTACAAATCAATGGTAAGGCTACACCTAGATTATTGTGTCCAGTTCTGGTCGCCACATCTCAAAAAAGACATAGTGGAAATGGAAAAGGTGCAAAAGAGAGCAATTAAGATGATTACTGGGCTGGGGCACCTTCCTTATGAGGAAAGGCTACAGTGTTTGGGCCTCTTCAGTCTAGAAGAAAGATGCCTGAGGGGGGACATGATTGAGACATACAAAATTATGCATGGGAAGGATAAAGTGGATAGAGTGATGCTCTTTACACTCTCATATAAAACCAGAACCAGGGGACATCCACTAAAATTGAGTGTTGGGAGAGTTAGGACAAACAAAAGAAAATATTTCTTTACTCAGCGTGTGGTTGATCTGTGGAACTCCTTGCCGCAGGATGTGGTGACGGCATCTGGCCTGGATGCCTTTGAAAGGGGATTGGACAAGTTTCTGGAGGAAAAATCCATTACGGGTTACAAGCCATGATGTGTATGTTCAACCTCCTGATTTTAGAAATGGGCTATGTCAGAATGCCAGATGCAAGGGAGGGCACCAGGATGCAGGTCTCTTGTGATCTGGTGTGCTCCCCGGGGCATTTGGTGGGCCACTGTGAGATACAGGAAGCTGGACTAGATGGACCTATGGCCTGATCCAGTGGGGCTGTTCTTATGTTCTTAATTTCTCTAAAGACATTCCCCACCTAGTACTAAACTTGCCCACCTAGCACTGAAGGAAACGTTTGTTTACACAGTGTGTGATTAATTTGTGGAACTCCTTGCCACAGGATGTTATGAAACCTGGCCTAGATGTCTTCAAAAGGGGGTTGGACAGACCAGTGGAGGAACCTGTGACGGAGTTCCATCATAGGTTACAAGTTATGATGACTGTATGCACACTCCAGGTTTTAGAATTAGCTTATTTCCGAATGCCAGATGTAAGGGAATGGCAACCGGATGCAGGTAACTTGTTGTCTTGGGTGCACCCTGAGGCATCTGGTGAACCACTCTGAGAAACAAGAAGCTGGACTAGATGCTCCTTGGCCTGATCCTGCAGGGCTATTAGGTTCCCCTGCTGCTGAGAGTCTGACAGTTTCAGGGTGAATAATACTGTCATTGACCATATTGAACTGTGGACCTAGAAGTATTCTTTAAACGTGGACTCTAACTAAGCCACTTGAAAAAAAACACACACATTTATGTGTCTTGTAAAATCATAAGTTCCTTATGAATATTAGAAAGAAGTGATTCTCGTAAACCAGCACCAAAGGTGGAACTCATTGAGGAAGCCTGTGTAGTGGGAAGAGGATTTTGACGTACTAGAGTTCTTTCTCTGCTTCTTTGTGGGGAAGTAGTGAGCAACCACAAGAATGTGGAGAGCCAGATCAAGCTTATCTTGGACCAAATTGGGCCCAACAGGGCAGGGGAAGAGAGCTGGCTTTCTGCAAAGAAAGATTCACAGAGTTGGGAGGCACCTTGGAGGGCATCTAGTCCGACCCCTTGCTTAGTACAAGCAAGTGGTACAGGTGGCTGTCCAGCTTCTGTTTGAAAACCTCCACCAAGTGAAAGTCTATGTCTGCATGAAGCAGACGCATCCAGCACTGACAGCTCTTATAGTTGAGACATTATTCCTCCACTCTAGTCTCAAAGAACTTCCCTCTAGTGTAGCATTTTGGTGCTACTTGAGGAGCAGCTTGAGATGCTGCGTTGGTGTGGCAGAGAAGCCATAGCAAGAATTAGACAACAGACACAGGTTTCAGAGAGGTTGAAAGTGCTGGAAGCAGGAGCAGGAATGAAATCAAGGGAGAAGTGAAGTCTCCCAGCTCCTGACCCAGCTTTTTATTAAGTCTCAAAACACATGATATACGGTTACGTAATAGGGAAATTTCCACAAGGATGCTACCTTGCTTCATACTTGCTAGTTCTAGCTTAACCACAAACACATTCCTAGATAAGATTCTCCTTCATAGCATTCAGTTGCTCACAGGCACAGAGTTCAATGACCCAACATATTTTCAAGGGCAGTTGAGTGTGCTCAACTGCGCAGGTGTGCCTGACTGTCCTTGATGCCAAATATGCTAAGACACATTAAACTCTAGTGCCTGTGTATGTATGTTTACTACACTCTAGTTTGAGACCACTGGTTCTAGCCATGCCCCCAGGAGCCACAAAGAACCTCCCCTCCTTCTGTGTGACAGCCCTTCCGCTACTTGAAGATGGCCGTCACACCCCCCACCCGTAGTCTTTTCTTCTGCAGAATAAGCACATAAACTTTTTCAACCATTACAGGATGTAGTTTCTATATCTTTCGCCATCTTCACTGCTCTCTTCTGAACTCACCACTGCTTATCCATGTCCTCCTGTGAAAATGGGGTGCCCAGGACACAATATTCCAAGTCAGGTTTGACCAAATGCAGGATGGAACTATAACTTCCCAGAATCTGGACTCTGTGTCTCTGCTGATGCAGCCTGGTATTGCATTAGCTTCTTCCACAGCTGGATCACATTGCTGGCTCGGGTTCAGCTTGAGGTCCGCTAGGACTTCTGAACATTTTAAGAGATGCTTCAGTACCCTGGGATGTGGTTCATCTGATCCTGGGAACCCAAAGGTCATTGAAATTAGCTAAGTGTTCCCTTACTGTCTCTTTACCTACTCTGAGTTGTGATGATGCCTTGTTAGCCCAACTGTTGTTAGGTTGGACCACTTGTGGGAGATGGCACAAGAGTTTGGCAGTTCGACCTCCTCTTTGTTGTCTGCTGCCACTTCCCCATCTTCTCTGCACAACAAACCTATAATCTCTTTGACCTTCCTCTTTCAGGTCTAGCACAAAGAATAACCACCCCTTTTTTGGTATCCCTTGCAAGCCCCAGCTCATTTGGTGCTTCAGCTCTCCTGACACCATCCCTGCTGGTATGGGCTATACCCGTGTGCCGCTCTTTTGTTTTAACATTTCCCTCTTTCTGCTGCTTGTGCTTGTTCTCTCACTTTGCAACTCTCCAGTAAGCTCCTTGTGCACCACACCGGTTTTCCCAAGAGAACTCTGGACTTTTCTTCTCCTGGGACCTGTTGGCAATTGTGCCTTCTGCAATCTTTCAAAATATCCCATCCCTCTTGGGCTGCTTTCTCCTTCCACAGTCTTAATGAGATATCTTAACTATCTTTTGGGTGCCCTAAATTCAGCTTTCCCGAAATCCAGGATTCAAATTTGCCTCCCTTTAGTTTTCTTTACCCTCAATATATATTTATAAAATTCCACCATGACTTGCTTGTTTTTGCCTCAGATCCCTGCCTTTGTCACTTCCTTGATTCTTCCCTGTTTTATTTTCCACATTTTTCTACCACCCTTCCTCCAAGGAGCTCAGGGTGGTGTATACAATTCCTCCCCTTCTTTTGTCCTCACCTTATGAGGTAGGTGAGGCTGAGGGTGACTGACTCCAGGTCATCCAGGAGCTTCATGGTTGGCAACCTTCAGTCTCGAAAGACTATGGTAGAAGCCTACAGCACCCGGTATTCCCAGGCGGTCTCCCATCCAAGTACTAACCAGGCCTGACCCTGCTTAGCTTCCAAGATCAGGCATGTGCAGGGTAACAGTTGCTGGAGGAGCTTCATGGCTGAGCATGAATTTGAACCTCGATCTTCCAGGTCAAAATTCAACTCCCAAACCATGACACCACCCTGGCTCACCCTTACCTATTGGTAAGGATTAAGTCCAGATAGCTGACACACCCCTCCCTTTGTTAATTCCTCCACCTTCTCAATGATGAAGGTGTCAAAAGACAAATCAAGATTTGAGTAGACTTCTCATTCTTAGTCTAGCTAAACTTCCAGAAGATATCAGGCTAATAACTGAAGTACCCCATTGCAAGGATGATGTACACTATTACTTGTGGTTAGGGTCCCCCCCCCCCCCAAAAAAAAAAAATAAAAATAAAAATGACCAGGCAGCTGTGTGGGAACACATTGGATGGGCTCTGGATCTTTTTCCTGCACAGACTCCTAAAGGGGCAGGAGGAACCTCACCCTCCTTTGCGTCTGTCCACTTCAGATAATTTTCCTGGTTAAACATTAATGACAGGAGGAAGGGAATGGCCTGGCCAGGGTGCTGGGTCCCCTGTGGATTTTGTTCCTGGAAAAATGGTGGTTGAGAGAGAGGAGCAGCCAAGTAGGTACAACGGATGAACAGAGATGATGATTTGAAGTGTGGCAGATCACAGTGTTGATGGTGATGCTTGGGAGGCTGTTTGGGGTGAGAAGAGAGCTTAACCCTGTCCTTTGATGACTGTTGGGGACTCTCCGTATCGCTCTGAGCAAGGGTGGGACCAGGTTTCTGGGGATCCTAGAAGATTCAGGTTCAAATCCCCACTCAGCCATCATGCTTCCCGGGTGATCACCCCAAATGGATCTCCTAATAAATGTAAAAATAAATAGCAACTCAATAATATTTATACACCCAACACCCAACATATCAGTAACCAACAAAAAAAGTGGCCAGCTTGACGACACTGTCACAACTGAATAAGAATTTCTAGTATTAGCTCTGATACATGGAAATGAGAGCTGACTCCTGCTAACACCTTGTTGGTTCCCTAATGTGTCATAACACCACCACATTGGCTCTCAGAGCAATCAGTCTCATTGGTCAGTTTGAGTAAAGAAAATCCACTTTTTGTGACATAAGGCAGTTGTGTTTTCCTCTTCTGATTATTTGACTATAACTTTTGATAGAACACAGATAATTCAACACGGTTTGTTTCAGTATATTCTGCATCAACTTACCATTCTAATCATATATATCAGAGGTTCCCAAACTCTCCAGGAGAGTTTGGGCCACTGTAAGTCCTTGTGAGGAAGGGAAGGAGGTGGTGATGTTCCTGCAGTCACGTCAGCTCTGGGGACATGAGGGCTAATTTTAGACTTGGTCATCTCATGAGAAGGAAGGACTCTTTAGAAAAGACCCTGATGCTGGGAAAAACTGAAGGCAAAAGGAGAAGGGGATGGCAGAGGATGAGATGGTTAGATAGTGTCATGGAGGCAATGAACGTGAATTTGGGCACACTGCGGAAGTTAGTGGTAGACAGGGGGGCCTGGCGTGCTGTAGTTCAGGGGGTCACGAAGAGTCGGACATGACTTAACGACTGAACAACAACAACAAAAAAGGCCTGCAAATGCACTGGGGGGGGAGAAGCCTGAGGGGCCCTCGGCAAGCCCCAGTACCGGTGCATGTATGGACTGCTTTTCAGTAAGAGTTTACCAAGAGCTCTGCGTAGCTGAAAAAATGAAAACCCTGTCCCAGATGATTTTAAAAAATGGACAAAAAAGAGACACCAGCAAACATCTCCTGGAAAAGATGAGATGAATGGGACAAAAATGCAATCGCTCTTGAAAACGATTTGGTGGATTTGCCCCAAATCACCCTGATTCTTCAGCTGTCTTTCTCAGCTGGCTAAAGGTTAATCTAGGGCATGGCAGCGGGTGCATCTTGAGACTCTGACTCCTTAAGGTCAAGCCCCACCATGACATTAGATTTTTCTCTCCATTTTCAAGGGTTGGCAGTCTAGTGACGTCAGGCCCTGCCATAGAAATCCCAGGTTTTGGCACGCATGTGGCCCAGCGACCCTCACTAAAGCCTTACCAAAGCTGGCCACTGTCTGGCAGCCCAGTTGCCCTCTGGGGAGTCCGCCTCTAACTGCTTACTTTTCCTCCTCCTTTCCTAGGATCCTGTGGCTGACGTCAGAGTTAAAGAGTGTCTGCAGTCCCAAGAAGAAGATGGGCAAGCCCCTGGCCACCTTGGTCCTAGGACTGATCTCCATGTCCCAGCTTTGGGAGGGTGAGGAGGAGGCTGGGAGGGGCCAACCTCTGGGAACAAGGTGGAGCCCACCCTGGAAGGTTGTTCTGCTCAATCTGTCCCAGTCATGGGGGGTGCGGTGGGTTGAAGAATGGGAATCTCTCACTGGGTGGCTGAGTCTTTTGTCTTCTCCTTTGTGCAGGTGTGCAGTGCAACGGATTGAAGCTGCATGCCCCTAATTCTGTGTCAGTACAGAAGGGGCTCTGTGTCGCCATCCCCTGCAGTTTCACCTACTCACATCCATTCTTCACTAACGCAGACACACTGAATGGGTACTGGTATGAGTTTGGCAAGCAACATGCATGGAATCCTGCATTTGCCACTAGTGATGGGAGCAAGGAGATAGCGCAGGATGCTCGTGGCCGCTTCCGTCTGTCCGACAAACTGGAGGAAGGCAACTGCTCCCTCTTCATCACTGACGCCCAAGAAAGCGACCAAAAGGCATATTACTTCAGAATAGAGAAAGGGAGAGGGAGATACAGTTTCCCAAATAAAATATCTGTGACAGTGACAGGTGAGTGCCTGAAAGGATGCCTGCTGCCTGTTGAAGCCCCTCCCCCCGGTCATCTGATCAGGTCTACATGCTTGGAAATATCATGCGCTCCTCTGATTGTACTGTCATGGGTTGGAGCCAAGGAATCATGTGATTGAATGGTCACCCCCTTTCTTTAAAAGAATAAGTACTGTACCCACCTCTGCTCCCCCCCCACCCCCCACACACTCCCAGGAAAAACAGGCAGGAGAAGCTGCTGTGACCTTATTTGCTAAAGGCAGGTGGTGATTTTAACAGGGGGCTCTCTGGGTAGCAACCGGGGACCCCGCATGGAGGCAATATCTTGCACGGTGTCAGAGTTGCACACAACCTACAGCCAACTGTTGTCATGGCTGGCATCTGCTGTGAGCTTAAAATCAAGTATGGGGGGTGGTGGAAGAGAAGACGAGACAGAGAACTGGATCCATTCTTCTGTTCTGGGATGGGAAAGCCAACTTGGTGCCTCCAACCCAATGGGGCAAAGTATGGTTGGTGGAAAGAGAAGATGGGGTTGGGTGAGGACACAGTATGGTGACTCCGGTCTTCTCTTCACAGCAAAACCGGAACCAAAAATACAGATACCAGGAGAGCTGCGAGCAGGACAGCCAGTGAACCTGACCTGCACAGCTGCGAGTTGCCCTTGGAAGCCCCCCCAAATCTCCTGGGAATTTGCAAGAAATATATCTGGGATCTTGTCGAATGGCACTAACACATTGAGCTTAGTGTCCACTTTTGCGCCCTCGGCAGCAGACAACAACCAAACCCTCACCTGCAGAGTCACCTACAGCTCAGAATCTGCTAGTCCTGTGATCTGTGAGGAACGGATCTATTTGAATGTCAAGTGTGAGTGGCTTCCTGTATCCCTCCTGACACCTGTCCTCTTGGGGACAACCTGGCTGGGAGGTTTCCCAATGCTTAATATCTTAATATCTGGAGCAGCTGGTTCTGAACTGTGTTTGCTGGGGGGGGGGGAATGTGACGGCACACAAATTCTAGCTTGGGTGCTTAGAACAGTTGTGAGTGGTATGGATCATCTCCTTTCATCAGAGGTCAGTTTCCCTCCCCAGTCTGGCTATTGACCCCAGACCCCTTCCCCTCTTGCAGTGGGAAAAGAGCAAAACCATCACTGACTCTCCAATTCTTAGTTCACAATCATTGATTCTTATAAACGGCCTGGAATATCCGGGTCAAATCTTAGGAGGGTTTAATGCAAGACATAAAGATGGGATGTCTGTGCTGTGTTCCTTGAGGAGCTTCTGGGACTTTCAGTCCATCCAGAATGCCTGGTCTCAGCTGCTGAGTGGGGCTGGTCCATCAAACTAAGCACCGCTGTTGATGCTCCAGCTGCAGGGACTGCCCAGTCCCTTCCAAGCTCCGTTCATGGGGCTGGTCATGACCTTTAAAGTCCTGAATGACCTGGGCCCAGAGAGCTTCAAAATGACCCCCTTTTACCCACACGCACCTGCTGGCACTCTCAGGTCATCTGGAATGTTCTACTGTCAAAGGTGTGTTGGGAGGGCTTTGGTAGGGAGCTTTCTCTGCAGTAGCACCCAGGCAGTGGAACTCCCTGCCCAAGAGAGACTCCTGGCCCCATCTGTGTCTTATTTTTGCCGCCAGCTGAAGACCTTCTTATCTGAGGCTGCTTTTGGTCTGTCCTGATGTTCCTGTCCTTTTAGTTTGTTGCTTTGTTGAACTGTTAATATTGTGGATACATAGTAGAGAACGCTGTGTCCTGCTGTGTACGTAGGAAAAGCAGGGCATAAATACTGGTGCTAAAAAAACCGTGGATCTCAGTTTGGCTTTGGGGGCCTAGTTTGTCATTGCCCTGGAGAAGAAGGAGACGGCAGTGGGTTACTGACTGAAAGCAGCACAGCCGGGTCTGGTTCTGCTGAAAAACCCAGGCCAGGCTCTTGGAATTCTGCACTTCTGGCACTAGTCATTCTGTGCCCTTATCAGGCATTCCTGAAGGGTGCAGGAAGACATGACCTCTCCATGGTGTGATGGTCTTCCAAAGAGCCTGTGCCACCTGAAAGGAATTCCGAGTGTCCCACCATAGCTGTCTGTTTCTTGGCTCTCAGGAGCCAGTGGATGAAGGAAGCCCAATGCTGTCTTCTGATCAAGCAAGGCCATGCCCATACCACGTAAACAGCAGCTGCCCTCGGGTTTCTGTAGCCACTAGAGGCAGCAGAAGGGCAGAGGTGGGAGAGAGCAAGTGGCAGAGTCTACCTGGTTGGAAGGAAGCTGGCCTGGTGTGCCCTGGCTTAGACTCTCTGCCAGGGTGGTCAGTCATCCTCTTTTTCCAGGACGTGTCCTCTTTTTGAGCCTTGTGTCCTGGAAAAGAACTTAAATGTCCCTTTTTTCCCCTGCAAGCAGCCCCTGCAGGCAGTACATAACCTTCTTTTAATTAATAAATTATATGCAATATAGTTTTAAATTTAATAAGGAATTAGTGTTTAAATTAACCACATGAAATCAAATATGACTTTTCAGCTTGTATTTTGTCGTGTCATTTTTCTTGGATGTCCTACATTTTAGGGTCCCTTGTCCTCTTTGGTGGTTATGACGTCTGGTCACCCAGTCCCCAAAGTCTGCTGAAACTCTGCTGAAGGGATCACTGATAAGGTCTTTACTTGTTTTACAGATCCACCCCAAAGGCCACGGATCAGTGGGAAACTGATACACAAAAGTGGAGGTAAGTTTTCAGTGTACAGCCACAGAATTGCACAGGCCATTTGCTAGCTCCTGAATCCACAACCACTTGAAACAAAGAGCGATGTGTCATCAGGAGCATTGCACTGGAGGTGTGGCAGACCTGCATTCAGCTACTCCCACCTCTGTTGTGGATTGGTAGTGTGCCCTTGGGCGGCTCACACACTCTCACCTCAGTTGATGATCTATAAAATGGGCTTGATGACACCCAGAGGATTGTGGGCCGGGGCAACGCCAACATTTGCAAGCTTCTCATTGTGCCTTTGGAATCTTGCAGGAGAAAAGAACCTTACAGGTCTCTCCCAGACTGAAGCACAGGAAGGTGATTCTCTCCAGTTGTGCTGTGAAGCGGAGGGCAACCCCTTGCCTGGTGTGACTTGGGTGCACAGATCGCATTCCAAGCCCGAGCAGTCTCCATCTGAGAATCCACTGACACTTAGTGTGAAGCAGCAGGACATGGGCGGATACACTTGCCGGGCACAGAACACGGAGGGCTCCAGCGAGACAACTTTCCAAGTCTACATGGCATGTAAGCATCACTAGCGTGGGTCCACCCAGAGGGTTATGGGTGGCACATCCTGTCTATTGAGGCAGATCCAGCTTCACTGTGAAATGAGCTTGGGATCTGCTCCCATGACTTGGGGTTGGAGATACTGGGGCCCACCACTCCCCTCTCCTCCACATTCCTTCTGCCACTCTGTTCCCCACTTTTCCAGTCCAGAGAGCAGGAGGAACAAAAGAGTGGCATACCCCAAGGAATGGAGGGGGGCAGTGATTGGCATGATGCCTCAGACACCAGGAGAACATGGGCTGCTGGGAGGCTGGGCCCAAACCTTTGCAGGCTGCAGTGGGTCAGGTGCTAGCCATGTGGGCCTCCAGCTGTCCCACCTCAGCCCCTCGCTACCGTTCAACATTCTGCCACCCAAATCATGCACCTCTCTCCTTGCTCTGATCATACCATGTCCCTCTTTAAACTTGGCTTCCCATCTACTCCTGGACCCAGCACTTATTCCTGGTCCTTCCCTTCAAAGTTGACCATGACTGCCTTGCTCTGGGCCACCCTATCCAGCATCCTTTATTCTGCTGGCTGCACCATCCTCAGCTGCCCAAAGTTCTCCTGCTGCTCTGTCCCTTCTCCTTTGCCACCCTGCCAGATCACACCTGAGATATCCCCTGCCTCTCTCCCTTTGAATCCCTCCGTAAGACCCACCTTTCATGACCTCCCTCATTCCACAAAGCCTCCAGCACCTCTCTACTGGCAACGAAGCCTGAATACATGTACAGGAAACAATTGCATACTCCTGACCAATTTATCTTGCCACTTCTCCCCTCCTTCTGTCATTTCCCTTCTGTATAGATTACAAGCACCTTGGGGGCAGAGACCTGTATTCTATGGTAAAGTGCAATACATGATGATGACATGGAAATTAAATAACTGAAACAGCTGCAGAGTAGGAGGGTCATTCTGTTCTACCCTTTTTCAGACAGCCCAAAGGTATGCAGTCAGGCGAACACCAGCTGCTGGAGGGAGGACGACGGATTGTGGTGCAACTGCTCCATCTGCTCTTACCCTAGGCCCGAGATTCAGTGGGTGGTGAATGGGGAGACCGTGGATGGAAACTCTTCTGACAAGGAGATGGTGGTCACTTCCTGGTATATGACAGACCAGGCCACCAGCACCCTGAACTTGAAGGGAGCCTGGAATGGACATCGCTCGATTCTCTGCAGGGGAAACAGTTCCAGTGGGGAAACTTCCATGAATTTCCTCTTGTTTAATTTCAGTAAGTCTTTGGAGTGCCCATCAGTCCACTATCTGGGTGTCCTTTTCCAGGAGGCAGTCTGCTCCAACTAACCACATGTAGGGTTGCCAACTGACTCCCCCAAATTGCCTTGCCCTGCTGCTGTGCCTTAAACAGCTTGATCTGCAGAAGCCAGCAGGTGAAGCATTTTGCAATATGGGGATACCGCTGGCTAAGGTCAGCAGGTCAAGCTTTCCCCACTATTCAGGACAGCGGGAAAGTCTCCCTTTGGTCTTGCTGATGGCTATTGGAACTGCAAAAAAGCTGGAGATATAGTCAGCATGTCTGTAGGCCTCCTCTCAGCCAGGAACTGCCCAAGACCTCTTAGTACCTAAAGGTTTTGTGCCAAATGCTTCTCCCACTGCTACCTTTGCTGCTCCTCTGGCATTCAGAAAGGAAGAGGAATGAAAGAGAAAGAGTGGAGCAGAGGAGAATATGTAGACCCAAGAAGAGGAGAGTGGAGGGCTAGAGCGTCTTCAGAGGCACTCTATGTGTAGATACCACCACTCTCCTTTCCATACTTCCTCTTCATCTCCATTCCCCTCTTCCCTTTTGAATTCAGGGAGCAGGAAGGAGAAGGGTAGGTGGATGAAGGCAGGCACCCTTGACCTGTTCACTGCTAGAAACAAGTATCTCAAGGTGGCTTCATGAACTGTCCAGCCCTGCTCTCCGCTCTTGTCTTGATGTCACCCAAGTAAATCAAACTCTGCGTGGCTGCTTTGAGTTCACATAAACAGGAACAAAGAAAGGGGAGGGGAAGTGAATGTTCTCCCAGATTAGCTGTGGGGTGAAAGGCAATTTACCCCAAACAACTGTTGTCAACTGTTGTCCTTGGGAGTACTTAGAAGCTTCAGTGACCTGGAAGCCTTCCTCCTCCCAAGATATGGTGGGGTGGACTCTGACTTGGCACTGTTAGAACAACAATCTGCACATGTTCAGAGACACTCTTCATGACTGCTTCTCAAACACCTGGGGCTGAGCTCTGATGTTGCAAGCACATTCTGGGGCCCTGAAAAAAGAAGCCCCAATTGTATCTTCAAAATGAAGGTTTTATGATCCTTCCCCAATTCTCTAAAGAGCTCTCAGCATCTGGCCCGAAGGCAAGCGTCAGTGAGAGTTTATTAAGTGTGGCTGCCTTAATAACTTTAATTTGAGAGATAAATGACTGCTATTAGAATAATTTAGTGCTGAACTGTTAAAAGTTTATTATTTTCTCCTAATTGCTTGGCCAAAAAAAGGAAAAAAAATGATTAGCACTGGTACTTCCATGTGTGTGTTTTGAATTGTCGAGACAATGCCTTTCATTTCTTTTAATTTTTTCATTTCTTTTAATTATCCTATTGGTTTAAGGTGCCACTTGAACTGGGGCTGATATTGGCAATTGTCCGAAGACCCCAGGAAAGAGTTAAGAGCCTGAACCTCAAATCTCCCCATAGCTTTTAATTCACTAGGTCAGGGGTTCCCAAATTGTGGGTTGTGACCTGATTTTTGGTGGGACGTGTAGTACCAAGCTGCACATCCAATGAAAACACAGGTGATGGAAAGATCAGGTAACTAATAACCTCAAGAGCCTTAAGCCCTACTCAAAAGTCAGCATACGTAGCTGCTAATTGCCCTGCAAAGAGCTCAGCTCCTGCAGTTTGCAAGCATGTTTAAAAATAGGGAGATAGGATAGCCAGCATCCTTTGCTCGGCACAGTTTATGCCTCAGGGCCTGTGCCACAGGAGCACACCCTCCCAGGTGCCCTTGCAAAAAGGCAGTTGTGAATTCTTGCTTGCACTGCTTAACTCCGCCTCTTCTTCTTCTCTCAACCAGAAGAGGATTCTCTCAAACAGAACCTAACCAGTGGAGTGGTCGGTGCCCTCATCATGTTTGCCATTGTGGCAATCATTATCCTCATTGTCGTGGTTTCCAGAAACCAAAAGTAAGTGATCGTGAATGGGTTTCATATTGTGGTCCCACAGGCTCGCAGAGCATTCTCCCTTGCGAGATGCAATGCCTTTCCATCAGCTCTGCTAGCGGGCAGGTTTTGTGGCATTCCCTACTCAGAAAGAAGATGTACCTGTGACAGGAATTGTGCGGAGACATTACATCATATATATTTTTTACTGCCCACTCCATGATACCCTTCGTAAGATCTATCTGGCTCCCTGCTGAACAAAATGCAGGGCTGGGAGGATTCATTTAAATTACAAACTCTTCTTTCCATAGAGGAAACTGACTCTCTTGACAAGGTTGCCAACTTTGTTTCTGGGATTCTGGCAGGACGGAATTCTGGGTCTTCCGCTATATTATGGTGAATGGGGGGAGGGGGTATTGGATGATTACGAGTGTTTTATTCTATTGTGTGTGTGTTCTGAATGTTTAATGTTTGGTTGTTGTTTCGTATTTCCATTATCTATGCCAATAAAGGTCTAAAAAAAACAAAACATATTGCGGTTTGTGCTGTGGCAGAGGTGAGGGTCCTGGAGGGAGAGATGCAGTCGGAGGCGCCATCTGGAGGGAAGGATATTTGCCAACATGATGTCATGCTGGACATTCCTTCAGACTCTGTGAAAAGTCTCAATAGTCACCTGGAGATGGATGTTGATTCCAGGCTGGTCCTGAAGGGTTGGCAACCCAACTGTCTGCTGGGACAGAGGGTTGGAGTTCCCTGGTTGCCTTGCAGAAACATATGTGCTCCCAGCAAGCATAACTATGGCTGTCCATCTTTTTTTTGTGGGGAAGGCAGCAGCCTGATGGCATCGTTGTCAGACGCACCTGTAGTGCCAGGATGAACTGCCTGTGAATTTTCTAGAAGGATAACCTCGTCTCCCTCTTAGAAGTTTCTTCTTTAACTTTGTCAGGATTATATCTTGTACTTTACGCTCGTGCAACCTTTTGTCTCTCTGATGCATTCCTCTCTGCCTCAGTTTCCTCTTTCATTCCGGTACGCATAAATCTTTGTGAATGCCCCCCCCCCCTCGTATAAGCATTGCCATCTGGTTAGCCGAATTTTCTCATGAACATTATAACTAGTGGGGAGAAAAACCCCATCAATTCATCAGTGTGTTCCTTTACGGCCTTGTTTTTTGACTGCGACAAATTATTTAATTTACAAGAGCCGAATGAGCTTTTATTTATGAAACCGATCGTGTTAAATATGCTGGGCTCCAGTCAATTTATATCGAGGCCCCTATTGGGAAGTCTGAGATTTCATGGCTGGGCGACAAATTAGGAAGAGACTGAAGGCATGGAGCTGTCTTCTGCCGAGTCTGACTCTTGCCACCCCCAGGAATGCCCACCGCCTGCCCTCCCCCCAAAAATCTCCCTCCTGCCTCCTCCCCGCCCTCCCCATGCCCCCCCCCCGACCCCTGCATTGGCTGAGTTCAGCCAATGCAACTCACTCTCTGTGTGGGGCCCATGTTGGTGTGGGGAGGGAGGTGTATCTCCCTGCTGAGTGGCGCAAAAGTGCTTTATGGAACTTTTGCGACACTCCTGGACAAGGGACTTGCATCGGCCCAAGGGCATCGGCCTTCCAGCACTGGCATAGCCGTGCCAATGGGACATGTGCTGCATCCTGCAGTTGGGTGTCACTCATGGAGGCCTCCTCAAAGTAAGGGAATGTTTGTTCCCTTACCTCGGAGCTGCATTGCCCTTATGTCAGTGCTGGAAAGCACTGACATAAGGGGTTAGGATTGCGCCCTTAGTCACATAGCCAATTCTAGGGTAAGATCCTACATGTTATAAAACAAGCCTCTTTTCTCAACTAGAGGGCAGGCAACCAGCACAGCATCTTGTTCTCGCTCACCCATTGGCCTTGCTGGCTAGTCCTGGATCCTCACCATGAACCAAAATTTCATATTAATCTTTCCAGGAAATTCTTGGCTTCCCTTCCTCCAAAGTCTTCTTTAAAGAAAAAGAACGCTCCACCCTGTATCCATTTGGAACCTTAAGAGTTTATCCTCCTCCATACTCTATTTTCTCTCCAGTTAATTCGTTTGGTAATAATCTCCTTCCTCTTCTCAAACTGATCTCAAGTATAAAGAGATACTTGCCAGCCTGCACTGCTGTACTTGCTGTCAGTCGGAGACGACCCTGCTTTTCTCGCATAGCAGCATCTTTTGAAATGGTGGCGCTCACACCGAACCATGGCGCCACTGGGTGCTTCATGTCGGCAGGAATAGAATCTGACTTCTAAAAGTGGCTTCTGGTAGCGCTGCTTTTTGAAATGCCTTCCTATTGAACCAGCATGTAATTTTTTCAGGTTTGCTGCTAATTTTAGTCCTTCAGCTGGTAAGGTAAGCCCCTTCCTTCTTAGCCTCCTTTTCTCTCTTTATCTTTTGTCTTGGTCTTCATCTCTAACTTTAATCAAATGCTCCTTTGCCTCCTTACAAATGCCATTCCTCCTTCTACACAAATCAAATTATGCTTCCTGAAAATCTCTGATCACCACTAACTTCCCTGACTCTTTTGAGATGTCAAGATTTGTTGTCGCTCTCGTAGAAGCCGTACTCCTGTGTACATTTTCTTGGGAATAAGCCCCTTCAAATGCAGTTGCAGCGACTCCTTGCAGGAGAGCAGGCAGCAGTGCGCCTCTCCTTGATTCCTGCCGTGTCTCACTCTATTTTAATTTTGTGATAATTGCAGAGCTTTGCCAGAGCATGTCTCTTACCAGGTGTTCTCCTCCCCTTCTGCTACATGGGGATGAGGGATATTGGGTCATGTACGAACTGCAAATACAGTTCTAAGAGAGGACACGATAACCTCTGGGGGTGGGTGGGAAGGACAGATGCCTTATAAACAGGGGTGGTATCAGAGTATCTTGGGCTTCAGCAAAGAGGAATAAATAAATTGGTTTAAACCAGTGTTTCTCAACTAGTGGTAGGGGTATCACCAGCGCTACTTGAGGTGGTGTCTGGTGGTACTCGTGGGTAGTGCTTTTTTTGTAAAAAAAAAAAAAAAAAAAAAAAAAGGTGCAGGAACTCATGACTTGTTAATCTTTTATTTATTTATTTATTTATTTATTTATTTTTAAATTTATTTAAAATAAAAATTTTTTTATTTAAAATAAAATAAATCTTTTATTTATTTATTTATTCATCTCATTTCTCTCTCTTTAAATCCCCATTCCCCAACTACTTAAGAACTAGAAAATGAGGGGAGATCTTCAAAAGAGAAGAACAAAAAGAGACGGACCACCTCGGGAGCGCACACCAAGGATTATATCATGGCTTGTTGCATGTATTTGCAAATATGTAACAACCAAAAAAATTAATTAAAACTTTTAAAACATTTAATAAATATTGGTTAAAACAATTGATGAAGGCAAAATATAAAAAATGATTACATTACATCACTCTACAGATTTGTTTGAACCCAAATCAATTAGCACACAGGGGAGAGGGGGCACAAAAGATGGGTTAATTAATTGATTAATAAACAAGTTATGGATCAAAAATCATGTGGTCACATACCCTCTATTGGCTCAAGACATTGAAACATGATTGGTGCAAAAAAAAGAGAAATATATGATCAGATAACAATGAATGCGCAATATAAGCACACAAGGGGGGAGCAGAAGAATAAACACAAAAGATGAATTGTAAAATAGATAAATTATATAATACTGGAATATAATCTATTTTACAACTCATCTTGAACCAATAGAGGGTGTGTGACCACATGATTTTTGATTCATAACTTCATAACTTAATCAATTCATTAACCCATCTTTTGTGGTTCTCCCCTTTCCCCTGTGTACTATGTCCCCATTATAATAATAGTGATTAAATATAGTCTAAAAAAACCCAAAAATTAATAGACAACAGTGATCTGACCTACTGCACAGAGGAATACATATTTCCTAAGTGTTATTATAATGCAGCAAGGACACTTAAGCTTCCCCATTCATAGTTAAAAACCTAAATCTCCTGTTGATGACATTACAAAGCTACTAAATTATTAGTAATAATTTTTGCTTAATTAATTTAGATCAGCCAAGCCTTATATTAATAACTATAAAAATGAATGAGTTACTTGCTTCTGAGTAGACCTGCATAGGCTTGGGCTGCAATCCCATCCACATTTTCCTGGGAGTAAGCCCCACTGAACACAAGGGGACTTACTTCTCAGTAGACCTGCATAGGCCTGGGCTGCAACCCCATCCACATTTTCCTGGGAGTAAGCCCCACTGAACACAAGGGGACTTACTTCTCAGTAGACCTGCATAGGCCTGGGCTGCAATCCCATCCACATTTTCCTGGGAGTAAGCCCCACTGAACACAAGGGGACTTACTTCTCAGTAGACCTGCATAGGCCTGGGCTGCAATCCCATCCACATTTTCCTGGGAGTAAGCCCCACTGAACACAAGGGGACTTACTTCTAAGTAGACATGCCTAGGTTGTCTCAGGTGCAGGGGCTGCACCAGCGAGCTACTCAGGTGCAGGGGCTGCACCAGCCAGCTTCCTTCCCCCCCTCCTCTGCCAAGCCAGTACCTGGGTGCGGCAACCCATCTCCCTGGCTGGCTGACTGGCTGGCTGTCCCTCGTCGTCCTCTTCCTCCTCCTCAGCACATGTCCCCACGCCCTCACCGGCTTGGTAGCTGCGTGGGAAGCAGAGCGCGGGGAGAGGAAAGGCAGGCTGGGCTCAGGCGAGAGCTGTGAGTGCGGTGAGTGCTTTTTTTGTAAAAATAAATAAATAAAAGGTGCAGGAACCCACTTACAAGAGCAAGTTTAAGATTAACAAGTGTAATCTTTTATTTATTTACCTCCCCACCTAAAAAAAAAGAAGAAGAAGAAAAAAAATTATCCCTTACGGGGATTTGAACCCCCAATCTCTAGCTCCACAGACCAGTACTTTAACAATTGAGCTATAGAAAGTCTTAGGCTCAAAGTGTTTGGAAGTAATACTTGGGGCACTGATAGCCACCAACTGGGCTCAAGACCTTATATATTAGTTCTGAACACTTTAACTCTAGGCTTTCCTATAGCCCAATGGAGAGAGTGCTGGGCTTTGGAGCACAAAGTTGGAGGTTCGAATCCCTCCCTAGCCAGCAGAGCTGGGCAGCGCAGGGAGGAGAAAAAAGGTGGGGGCCAGGAGGGGGGGAAAAAGGTGCCGGAACGCCGTTCCGGTGCGTTCCATTACAAAAAAAGCCCTGCTTGTGGGACCTCTGGATATCTGCCACTTGGCAGCGAGACCAGGAATGTAACACAACGAACACCAGTAAGAGGCTTCAGAGCAAGCTTTTCTGAGCTCAAAAAAACCCTCCTGTCCAGTCTTACTGGTGTTTGTTGTGTCATGTCTGACCTCCCAACCCAGAAGTAACTGGTGATGATGATGTCATTGCCAGTTACGTCCTGCGGTACTTCAAGTAGGTGGACCTTGTGAAGTGGTATGGCAGGGGACAGATGTTGAGAAACACTAGTTGAATGATGTGAGATCCAGGAGTCTGAAGGATCACCTTCTTTCGTAGGAGTTGGCCCAAATGTAGAGAGATTCCATTCTGCCATCCCATTGGGATGCTCTCTTTTACCAACAAGGCCAGATTAAGAACCAACATTTCCAAAACTATTCCTTCTCCTCCTCCTCTGTGGCCTTATTAGATCTGTGCCAATCCTGGCAGGAAGGGAACATGACAGAAGGTCTTTCTCTGTGCCCACCGAACCTTCTGAAATTAGGTAGGCAGTAACTACCTAATTAGGTAGGCATTAGGTATTTTCTGTTGTGGCACTCCACAGCTGGGATGCTCTCTCCAGAGAAGTTCATCTGATGATGCCTGAACCTCCATGCCTTCTCATCACCCTGTGAAGATGTTCTCACTCACCTTGGCCTTCAAAAGAGCTAATTTTATGATTCTTGACGTGTCTCTGTATTGATGCAGCTGTTTTTGCGTGAATGTCGGTTATTGTTGTTGCTCAGATTCGTGGCAATGTGTGTGTGCTATTGAAATATCAATTCAGTTTCCTTGTCTAGTTTTGAACCAGATGAGCTTTGGGGTATGAATGTGTTAAATAAATATTTTCTGTGATAATTCGAAGCTAAATTGAAGGGAGAGGAATGCACGGTGTCAAGAAATCAATCTGTTGGCACTGAGAATTTGTATGGCGCTTTGGCTGTCCCCATGCAAGACACACTTACCCTGTAGCCTTGTAGGGAAAGCTCTTCCTTTGGAATGCCTGCTGCCACGATCAACCTTCCCATGCACTACAATGGCCTTCAGAGACCCTTATTCAGGTAGCTCTTCCCCTTGAAGGAGTGACATCGGGGATTGATCAAGCAGCTCACTGGCCAAGACTCCACACCCATCAGAGGGCTCAACTTAAGGGACTCTCAAGGCAGCCAACAACAAACATATGGGACTGCCATACATGCTCACCTGGTTTCTACTCTGTTATCCCTTTGGCACCAGGCAAAGACTTTGTTTTTGCTCTTAATTCTTCCAGGCTTTTGACAGTGCCAACTCTCATTGCTTCGATGATTCCATAATTCCATTTAGTTTGTGTTTTTCCATGGTAAAGCACCTTGGATGGATTTGTTTGTTTGAAAAGCAAGGTATAAATGGGTGCAAGAAATCACAAAGTAAAATAACAAAAGCCTCCTATCGCTGTTGGGGAAGGCGAACGTTGTATTGGTCAAGGAGAGGTCTTGTATGGGCGGATCGGAGATCATCGGGGCTAAACTGAATGCAAAGGGACTGCATTTTCTCTACAGGTGCAGGCGAACGAGCAAATCCACAACTGACCCAGAATTGAGCCCGGACCGTTCAATGCTTGTTTTCAACGGGAACCCTTCGGATGTTAAGGTCTGTAATCTCTGTTTCTTTGTTGCCTTTTCCAAGTCATTTGCATCATCACTTTGATTTGCATACGCAACCCAAATGGAGGGTCTTCAGTGAGTAGCTGGATCCCCCAGTAGTGGGGGAGAGCCATATACCCCTAGACTAGTTTTTTCTCAAACTGTGGGTCAGGACTCACTAGGTGGGTCGTGAGCCCATTTCAGGTGGGTCCCCATTCATTTCAATATTTTACTACTAATATATTAAACTTGATATACCTTGAAATTATACCCTGACTGCATTTGGGGAAATGTCACAGATCTGTAGGTTTAACAGGCTTCCATGGAGATGCTTTTAAGTGTGGGTAGGATTGCAGTCTAAGATTGTTAAAATTTTGCTGCTTGATGATGTCACTTTCGGTCATGACATCACTTCTGGTGGGCCCTGACAGATTCTCATTCTAAAAAGTGGGTCCCGGGGCGAAAGGAGTCAATTTCCTAGACTTATGTGCACATTGTTAAAGTTCAGATCTATTTATGAAAACCTTAATTTTATTTTTTAAAGCAGTTGGGACTTTCTATTTAAAATTAAAAGAGGGCTGACAATGCAATCATAGGCATGTCAAAGCAGTAAATCCCATTTGGTTCAATGGAACTTACTGTCTAGGAAGTGCATTTAGGATTGAAGGCCGGAGAGGGGGGTGGATGGGTGGTGAGGCAGACTTGATTGAGCCTTAACAAATTATGAAGAACGCAGAGTGAGAAAAATTAGTCTCCCTCTCTGGCCATAACACTGGAACTTGGCTCTTCTGCAAAAATTGATTGGCAGTAGATTATGGACAGACAAAAGAGAGACTATTTCTTCATACAATGCGCAATTATCGTACAGAATTTGCTGTCTCAGGATGCGGTGATAGCCGTGAGCTTAAATGGCTTTAAAAGGGGGATTAGGCAAATTGTTCGAGATTATTAGTCACAATAGCTAAATAGCCTGGCCTGCCCGTGTTCCAATGACGTATGCCTTTGAACAGAAGAGGCTAAGGGCAAATGGTGGAGAATGGAAGCTAGAACCTTCAGGTTCTACCTGTGAGTTTCCTCTTTGGCGACTGTGGATTAAAAATGGGACTGAGTAGCTCCCTAATTAGAAATGTCAGGCCTTCCCATCACTCAAATAATTTCGTGAAATGGATTGATCATTAACCAGTAACTGGTTAATAAGACCCATGTGAGTCCAGAAAGATCCTCAACACGGATCTTGTGGAATTATCTCCCCTTTGGGTAACATCTAACCTCCTCTCTGCAGGCTCCTATAAGTACTATGAAAGTATACTTAAAAAGAAAAGAAAAGATGCGCTCTTAACATGGATTCTTCACTGTTCTTTGCATTGAATTTGTGTTTGAACGGATTGGGTCTTTTCATTGCATGGTTTTGGCTGAGAGCGGCTTTTAGGGTCACTGTTTGCAGTGTGCAAACATCTCCCCCCAGGTAAAGTACTTACCTTCAGGTATGGGGAAGGCAGTGGACACTTCTAGAACCCCAGAACCATCTTTTTTTGGTCTTCTCAGTCCCCAGGGAGAAATTAAGGTTATTCTGTCACTTCTCAGGAAGGGGTCTCCAAGGGTCCTCTCCCAGGTGCGAACAGTGTCAGTTCCCTAGTGTATATTCTGTTAGTCCCAGCTCCCACCCAGGAACAGTTCTCAACCAGGGCCCTTCAGGTAGCCACAGCTGCTGCCTTCCCCACCCAGAAAGGTAAACACTTTTGCTTTGGGGGAAAATGGAACAGGGAAGTGGTGGTAGATGCTTTACATCTGAGCTTCCAAGAGCTCTCGATGTGCTTGCTAATAAAAGTTCAAACCTTTGTGAACAGTCCTGTATCTGTCTCCATTCTGCGCCAGCATTCCAACAGGCGTGTTCACTTTGCCAAGCACCTCCATGGAATGATTGCTACACTGTTAACCGCTCTGTGACCAAAAAGCAGGCGTATCAATGGTACTATCATGGCAAACCCTTGCAGCCCTGGTGATTTTTGCAAATACATACAAGGAACAACCCCTTTTTTGAAATACAAATGGGGAATCTTTGCCCATTAAACAAGCTTTCTGGCAATCTTGTGGCCATTTAAGCCCCTTAAAATCCAGGGATGTGCCCAAGTCACTAAGCTTGAGTCATGAGACACTGATCCTGCCACTCAACTCGTGAGTCATCATTCACGCCCATCACAATTTGACTTGAAAACATTTCAAGGCCTGCAAGTTGGAGTCATTTCAAGTCACATGTCCTTAAGCAAAAACGCACAGAAAAAAAGGAAGATGTGCTGGGGGGGGGTGTTAAGTAAGCAAGAACACACATATATGCTAAAGAGAGAGGGACTCATTTCAAATCTAGCTTCTATTTTCTAGTCACAAGACAAGTCAGGGCAATGACAATCATCACTCGAGTCATCAAAAACGGTATGTTGAGTTGGGTACCCATCCCTGTTCAAATCCTAATAGAGTGTGTTTAAGCAGCCCAGCTACAAGCAGATAAAAGTCTTTCTTTTAAAGCTGCTCGAAATAATAAATCTAAAAAAGTGAAGGGGGGGCGGGGAGATTAAAAATGTTGAATGGCACTTCAAGTAGCCAATCTCACCAACTTCTGCATTGGTATGAAATGTGATTTCAACTTGAGAATCAGCCTGTGCAAACGTGCATCATTTATTCAGGATGCAGAATTGGATTCTTTGAAATGCCAAACGTGGGTTCCTTGAACCCAGAGGGTGGATCTTTGGAATACACATCACCCTCTTTGTGGGTAAACTGCAGAATTCCCCCCCCCTTGTCGGGCGTGTGTTTCTTTATGTAATACTGTCTCTTGCTGTGCTAGGGTTCCAATGTCACAACGCCCCCAAACCAGAAGGAAGCCAAGGGTGTCCCGGAAGAGCCCAAGAAACCGGAAAAATCTCCTGATGAATGCTACGCCGACCCCCAAGATTTGTATTACGCAACCGTTCAGTTCAGCGGATTGAAACCTGTGCTGGAGGTGACTTCGGAAGAGGGCACCACGGAATATGCTGAAATCAGGACCTCCTAGCCTACAGACTTTGCAGGGGAGACAGGATGAACAGACTCAAGGGGATTCCTCAGGTCACTGGCTCTTGGGAATAAGGAAACCTCCTGCTTCTGATAATTAGTTTAGGGGTGCTGAATGTCCTTGGAAGAGATCTCTTCTTCGGGGGACTTCAGCTGTTCCTCCTTTCTCTGTCCAGAAAAATGTAGCCTCATTGGGGGCATGGATTGCCCACTTTCCCCCCATCTCTGAGCCAAAAATCAGATCTAATTAAGCTGAAGGGATTGTTACAAACCCTAATATTTGAACCATGCGCTGTTTTCAGCAGTTTGATCTGCAAGACTTTGAGATGAGGGTCTTCAGTCCTGTGGCGGAGAACAGGCTTTGCATGCAAAAGAATTAAGCTTCGGACCTCAGGTTCTCTGGCTAAAAGGCCTCAGGTAGCAGCAATTCAATGAAAGATCCCTGCCTGAAATCTGGGAGACTTCTGGTCTTGGAGACTGTCCATCAGAGTTGAGAGCACTAGGCTAAATGGACCAGTGATTTGTCTCTATGTATGGCTGCACGGTACGCTCGGTCAATGACAGTGTTTAATCCTGAGCCACAAAAAGCAGGAAGGAATCTGACCATTTGGCAGCCCCATCGAACGTTGGTTTGAAATGAAGAAGGTTCAGGGCCGGCCCATCTGTGAAGCCAAATGAGTCAGTTGCCTCAGGTGATGGATTGGCTGGGGGTGTCTGCTGCCTGTCTCCACCACTCCTCTTACTCCAAAGGAACAAAATTTTGAACAACTGCTCAAGCCAGGGTGCGGGGTGGGGTGGAGGAGTGACAGCTGCTGACGCACCACTGAGTAACAGGCGGTAGATTTGCCTTGCTGGGCACCGACTTGCTGGGCACCGCGAGTTCTGAGAAAAGTTTTGTTTTTCTGTTTCACAAATGTTAAGGTAGGCAGTAGCTTTACTGGACTCTTGGGGATGCAGAGAAAACTGTTGCTCAGAAGTCGTACAGGCCAATCTCTGTTTTGCCTGCCAACCAAAGGTGCCAACTCATGGCACATGAGCTTTCTCATGCCTGTCACAGGCACTTATTTATTACCTGCTTCTGACTTTGAATGAACTACCTGGAATCTCAGGCTGCCAAAGGAGAGAATCCAGGATTCTGGGTAAAATCGTCAGGAACCGATTCTTAATCTTTGACAAATTAATTACCTCTTTACCCTGGACTCCTATGCCTGCTTACCTGGGAGTAGGCACTCTTGAACAGGGCTCACTTCCAAGCAAACATGCATTACCTGTGTGAGTGTGTCTCCCATGCCTGATTCTAAGCTTGTGTGGTCAGGCATGGGTGTGGGTGTGTTTGCCTTCCGCTCTTTCCTTTTTATTTCACTTCCCTCTGATTCCTTAAGTCTGGGTTCCCTTCCCCTTGGCAGGGGACAGGCTTGGGTTGGGCTGATGGGGAGGAAAGTTGGAGGTAGCCAGGGAGGGAATGGGGGGGGGAGCGAATTAAGAATGAAGGAACATGTGACATTTGAAGCTTGTTTGGAAATGTTTGTGTTCATTGGGATTTATATTTTATATACCGAAATTAAATTAAAAAGTGAGTTTTAAAATGTTGTTTCCAGAGTGATAGATAACAGTAGTTCTATGGGTGGGCTGCGTGGGGCGTGTACCAGGGGCCAATGTCCGCACATGTGCCTGGCCAACTTCTGAGATGGTGTGGGCAAGCCGGACCCAAAGGAGTGAGAATTAAAAGCACCGAACCATTGCCTTCTTTCCTCAGTGCTATTCTGCCACCCCCTAGAGCAGGGGTGTCCAAAGTTTTTGGCAGGAGGGCCACATTGTCTCTCTGACACTGTGTCAGGGGCCGGGAAAGAAAATAAGTAATTTACATTTGAAATTTGAATAAATTTACATAAGTTTACATAAATGAATATATTAAAGATGAACTTGTATGAATGAATGAATGTCTTGCAATAGCTCAAGGCCTATAAAAGGCCTTGCACAAAGCAAGGCTGGCCTTTCCTTTGCTGCCGCTACTGCATCACAGATGTGAAACAACAAACAGTGGAGGGAGTCCTCATCCCACAGCCCATACGAGAGGTCAAACAGTCGCCCTCACACTGAGAGCAGTTGTGTCAGGCCAGTGTGGGCTCCAACAAATCTCCAGAGGGCCAGAGGCTCATTGGAGACTGGGGGCTCCCTGAGGGCCGCATCGAGAGACCTCGAGGGCCGCAAGTGGCCCCAGGGCCGGGATTTGGGCACCCCTGCCCTAGAGACACCTAGTGGGCCACAGTGAGATAAAGGAAGCTGGACTAGATGGGCGTTTGGCTGGACCTAGCAAGGCTCTTCTTATGTTCTCTGTGACTTTTCAATGAGTCTTAATCAAGGTTCATCAATGCTTCTGTCAATTTGTCCCGTGGGGCTTTGTTCTGGTGACAGCTACTGGCTGTTTTCAGTTTCCTTGGAACTCTCGCAGATGCAAAGCAAGAGAAGCCCCAGTAGGTGGCGATGTGCTCACACGCATGATGTTCCACACTCAGCTTTCCTGGCTGTTGCCAGATGCTTCTCTTCTTTCTCTCCAGTGTGTGCCTTGAGCACATTTTTTTTTTTCAGTGCCTGAATGTTTCATGCCAAAAGGATGTGGGAATCTGCTCTGTAGGGAAGTGTTGGAAAGTGCCTGGGGGAATCTGTGTGTTTCTGGTGCACTGAGCATGCCTAAGGACTCTCTTCTGTTGGGATCCTCCTGGGAAGCTCATCAACATTTGTCTCCAAATGTCTGGGCCTCTGTCAATATGGACAGGCCCTCTGAACCTGTTTTAAATGCCAGAGATCAGCCATATATACAATCACAGAGGTCCCCAAATTTCTTACATTGGGTCTGCAGCTTCCTGGCCTTGGTGGGCTTGCAACCCACCAAAAATAAGGTTGCAACCCACTAGAGGGTCATGACCCACAGTTTGGGAAACGCTGTAGTATCTCAAGGTTCAGAGGCAGTATGCCTCTGAATACCAGCTGCTAGGAAGCAACTGCAGATGAGCGATTTGCCTACCTGGGCATCTGCCTGCCCTCCCCACCCTCCCTATCCCCATGCCAACCTCCTGAGACCAGCACGAACTTACACCTGCCTGGTGGGGATATGGTGTGGCGAGGCCAGCTTGCTTCCTCAAGCCAGCTTCCTTGACTCCTAAGGAGGTGTAAACATTCCTTATAGTACTCCCAGCCTGGCGCTTAGGATTGCACTCTGAAACATTTACTTCCCTATATTTACACTAGCATCACCTGGTAGGACAAAGTTCCAAACAACACAGTCCTGGAACGAGCTGGAATCCCTAGCATGTATGCACTGCTGAAACAGAGACGCCTGCATTGGCTTGGTCATGTTGTGAGAATGGATGATGGCTGGATCCCAAAGGATCTCCTCTATGGAGAACTCGTGCAAGGAAAGCGCCCTACAGGTAGACCACAGCTGCGATACAAGGACATCTGCAAGAGGGATCTGAAGGCCTTAGGAGTGGACCTCAACAGGTGGGAAACCCTGGCCTCTGAGCGGCCCGCTTGGAGACAGGCTGTGCAGCATGGCCTTTCCCAGTTTGAAGAGACACTTGGCCAACAGTCTGAGGCAAAGAGGCAAAGAAGGAAGGCCCCTAGCCAGGGAGACAGACCAGGGACAGACTGCACTTGCTCCCAGTGTGGAAGGGATTGTCACTCCCAAAACGGCCTTTTCAGCCACACTAGACGCTGTTCCAGAACCACCATTCAGAGCACGATACCAGAGTCTTTCAAGACTGAAGGTTGCCAACAACACTAGCTTGCAAACTGCAGGAGCTCAGTTCTTTGCAGGGCAGTTAGCAGCTATCTGAGTTTTGAATAGCCTCAGGGCTTGAGGTGATTAGTTTTCTGTTCTCTCCACAACTGGAGGCTCTGCTCTGTCCTATGTGACACACCGAAAATCCAGTTGGGACCCACCAATTAGTCGCGACATACAGTGTGGGAACTGCTGCTCTAGGTTGCATTTGTACATGTTTATCGCTCAATGACCCCCCATAAACTGTATGAACAGACCGCATAGGGTGGGAGGTGATCCCACCTCCCACCTCGCGCCTACATTGGTGGGAGGCGATCGGCACAACTTCACCTCCCTGCTCTCAAGCCAAAACTTTAGGCCTGACTTTGGACGCCCTTCTCCTTTCAGCACCAAATTCGCTGAGACCCGTAAAGAGCTACCTGCCGTTCTCTGCCATGGTTCTCCAGTGCCCCGATCTGTCTTCCTCCTCAGTGCTCCGGGGAGGGAAATGGCTCTCTGGAGAGAAGGCAAAACACTTTTATCCGCTGGCTACTAAGTTCTAATGGGGGTCCTTTTCTCCCTTTTTTTATTTGATCATTTATTCATGAAGGCATTCAGGCTGACGGATGGCTCGCCCGGGAGCCCCTCCTCCTTCCCCCAAACAAAATCAAAAGCGCGTCACCAGCAAATTTATTAGCCCTCTGTGAAGTCGCCGGAATTAGCCTCCAGGGAGCTGTAGCCGCCGAGTGAATTTGACTGGCTTCTAATACAGTAGTAATGCAGAATCCATATTGGGGGTGTTTATTTCCTCAGAGACAGACCACCAGATGGGCAAATCGGAGCCATCGCTTTGAGTGGTGGGCCTTTGGGTGTTCAGGTGCCCCTTTATTTTTTAGGGCATTATGGTAGTGCTCGCCCATTAGGCTGTCCAGTTTCCATAGCTTGAACCAGAGTGGTACCATTTCATACGTACATTCTGGGGCCCAAGTCTTTGGTTTGAATCTGAAATTTTTGGATTTCAAGACAACCTACATGGTAAGTTCAAGGCAAAATTTGGCTCTCAATGTGGCTTTTTCCCCCTATCTCAAGCAGCTGGTTAACCCCTGCTAATTGGGTAAGAGGCACTTTTTCAAGTGGATGCTCCTTTTTTTAGCAGGGGGAGAGTAACTGGCCCACCTCACCCCAGCACTGTCTGTTTTAGTGGCTGTCTGCTGGTATTCATTTTGCATCTTTTTAGATTGTGAGCCCTTTTGGGACAGGGAGCCATTTAGTTATTTGATTTTTCTCTGTAAACCGCTTTGTGAACATTTAGTTGAAAAGCGGTATATAAATACTGTTGTTGTTGTTGTTGTTGTTGTTGGTTAGGCAGCCAGAGAGTGACAGTATTTTCAATGGAGACTCTGAAGCCCAGGTAGTCTGCCCAAGACCTGCCAGTTTGCCATTCAGAGAGGGGCAGAGAGCAGCTTCCTTGGGCCTCAGAAGGCCTCCTGGAGGTCTTAGAAAGGCACTTACAGTTTTCACAAAAACTGGAGGTGCCCTTTTAAGACCTCCAGGAGGCCATCTGAGGTTTGGGGAAGCCATATGCAGCCTCCCCAGGCCTCAGAGGTCTCCTGGATGTGACCACCCACAAATTCAAGTATCTGTAGGTTTTCATGGGGGCGGGGGTGTCCAGGGACAGACCCCCATGGATACGGAGGTCCAGCTACAGTGTACGTAGCAAAAGGAATGTGAAAGTGGTTCACTGACCCAAGAGGCTCACAATGGAAAGAGAAAGACAAGGCACCAGCACTAGGTACTGGGAGGGATGCAGTACTGGGATGGATAGGAATGGTTGCGCCCCCCCCCCCCAGTCAAATGAGACAGAACCACACCACCTTAGGCATGGCAGATCTTTTTTGCATGCAGTCTATTTGATTGCTAAAACAATAAAAAAAAGGCTTGAGCATATGTGGACAGCCCTGTGGTTGTCTCGATGCAGCTCACAAGCGTTCCAAGGGGTTTTGCTTTTCCCAGTGCTCCTGATCCAATATTTGCTGCAGCTCTAAGCGCATCGCTCTGCTCACTGATGGGTATCTTGGCTGCTCCCTTTCTGACAACCCAGTGAAGCTGTTACCAAATGACAGGCATCCCTCGGACACTTGAGAGGTACCACCGAAAAATGCCAGCTTCCTGGCCAGACTGCGTGTGCCTGCGACCAGCGGGTGCCTCCTTTCTCGGTCCCCACTTACTGCCAACCCATCCGCCGGCCTCCCCTTCTTCCCCAACCTTCGACACCAATTTCACAGCAAGCTGATTCCATCATTCCAGGCTTTTCTGGGCCTGTTAATCATCCCTCCCCCATTCCCCACCCATCACTGTTTCCTGACTCGGGCCAGGCTGCCGGGGTCACCAGGGAGGCACCCGAGGCCCGCCTGCTTATCTTCCCCATCTGCATTCATTTGGTCTGTGCCTCTTCCTCGCTGGCAGTGACAATCCGCAGAGCTATCAATTAGTTGGGAAAGATAAAGGGAGGGAGAGAGAATGTGAGATTAGACATGATTAGATTAGACTGGGTTCGTTAGAGGAGGAGATTCAAATGGCTTAGATAGATAGATAGATAGATAGATAGATAGATAGATAGATAGATAGATAGCCAGCCAGCCAGCCAGCCAGCCAGCCAGCCAGCCAGCCAGCCAGCCATCCCTGGGGCAATTCACTGTACTGGGAATTGCCCCATTTGGGGCACTGCTGCTGTCTCTGGTGCTGAGGGTTAGGGTCAGCATGACCAGACAGGCTCTTGGCTGACCTCTGATGCTACCCACAGACAGACAACTGAAAGCCCTGGGGCAATTCACTGCACTGGGAATTGCCCCATTTAGGGCATTACCGCCATCTCTGCTGCTGAGAGTTAAGGTCTGTGTGACCAGAAGGGCTCTTAGAAGACCTCTGATGCTACCCACTGGCAGGCAGACTGTATCCCAAGGCCATCCAAAGGCACACTGGAGGCTGAAACAGACAATCACGAAGGGCACGTGGGTGGTAAATTCTCTGGGAATTCTCTTGTGAAATGAAATGGATGAATGTTTCTGGGAGGCTTACATTGCATTCATTTCCATTGGGCCTGCACTAGAGAATTTCCAATAAAATTGTACCTGCTCGAACTACCTCTTTGTAACCGAAAATCAAACTCAAATTTATCTGCCTGAGGCAACAGCCTCACTTTGCCTCATGCCAGGGCCACCATTGGGTAGATCTTGGAGAATCTGCCTCTGCAGTGCCCACCCTCTGGTGGCTGCACAAAGCCCATCCACACCTTCTCCATACAATATTTCTGCCTTTTTTTGAGCAGGAAGCAACACCACATGCCCAGATCCCGTGTTCTAAGCACTAGGCGACGCTCCCTGGCCGGAGCCGAGCTCAGAAGCTGGGACTCTTGACTCGCAGCTCCCACCCTGCTCTTAACCACTAGACCTCACTTCTCCCTGCCAATTAAATGCTCCGGCTGCTGCGCACATTATTGGCTTTAAATTTTTATTTTCTTTTGGAAATTGCCCTGTAATCTGCTTTGTAATCGCCACAGTGCTAATTATGCAAATGGAATGCAAATGAGGCACTAATCATAGCGAGGTTATGGGGGAATGGCAAAGCGTTTAAGGGCCGAGGAGGGGGGGAGAGAGGAGATGAGGTGGCCTGTGGGGTTGAAGGCCTTGGGTTTGCACAGGTTAGTGCGCACAAGAGCAAGGGCGGGCAAGGCAAGGAGAAAGCGCTATATGGATTCATTCCCCCCTTCAGCTCCGTGACCAGCCGACCCCTAAGAAATATCACAGGCGATAAAATTGACCTTGAAATGGGAGCATTGCTTTTCCTATTGGGTGCATTTGATGGATTTGTCTGGGGCCTGGATGCTCTGTGGTATTTGGGTAGACCCACAGGAAGGGGTTTTTTTTTTTCTGAGAAGGGGGCTGCAAATCACAGCCAAGCAGCCAGAACATAATACCAGCAGCCAAATATGCTGCAAGTTATTTAATTGTCAGACTTCTTCATGAGGAATTGGGTGTCTGATCTCTAGCCCACAGTGAAAAAGGAAGTGTGTAGGAGAAGAGAATGGTGGGCTAGAGTGTTGGCCTGATACTCTCTTCCATGCTATTATCATCTTTCTTTCAGGTAACAGCAGTAGGAGCAGAGGCAGAGGTTGGGGCATCACTGCAGGGAATGATTGGATTTCATGCCTTGCCAACAGAGACAGGAGCTTTTGGGCTGTGCTTTTAGCTTGTTTTCAGGAGGTTACAAAGGGGTGGGGCTTTTAGAGTCCATTCGAGGCCTCTCCACCTCCCCTTCCCCAGAATTCAAGGACTGTTGGGGGCACCCTTCACAATGCCGAATGGAAGACCAGACCGGTCTAACCCATGGGTTGACAGTCTACCGGGAGTTTGTCTTCCAGACGCCCTACTAGAATGAACATAAGCTGTGCAAGATCCCACGTGCAGCATAGCTCCCGCTCATGTGGGGCTTGGGCAGGGGAACTTTCCAGGGGGTTGTGCCCCTTGTTAATTAGCCAAAGGATTCAAATGCTTTTTGAATTCTCCACCTTAGGTGTGAATATGTCTTCTGATATTGTTTCCATGAGTCATTTGGTGGACCCTCCAGTTCACAGTGTCTGCCTCGCTCAGAGGTGTGACAAGAGTGAAGGTGAGGGGCAGAGGTTTGAGGGGCACTTGCCCCAGATGCTATACCGGGTGTGTGTGTGTGTGTGTGTGTGTGTGTGTGTGAATGACTGCCTTGCATCACTTATGTTTCTTCCAGAGGAGGAGGAGCTGGTGGTTTCATACTCTCTTCAAGCGGGGTGCCCCCTTCAAGAGGGAACCTCCACAGGAGAAAAAACAGGGGTGAGAAGCCACTCTGGGAGAACTGTAAACAGTGCAAGGCAGTCACTTCCGGGTTCTCCCCAGAGGAGGAGGTGCTGGCAACTTTGCACCCCCATTCCTTGTCCAGTGGGAGCCTCCACTGGTGGGTGCAAACCCACCAGTGCCTCCTCCTCCGGGGAGAACCCCAAAGTGACATCACAATGTCACACTACTCCATGATGTCATTGCCCTGGGTGCCAGAGCTTCTAGTTACGCCTCTGGTCTCGTCTTTCCGCAGGCCTCACTGAAATGACCGGTCTACTCAACACATGCAATGTAACACCCATTGGTTGGCCTCCTGCATTCATTTTCAGCTGCAAACTGCAGCCATGCGTCACTCTGAACAAGTCTAGGATTGCAGAACGTGAGGGAGGATTTAACCCTTTCCCCTTGTGTTGCAATCCTGACAAAAGTGTGTCCCCATTTAAAACTGCTCTTTGCCTTAAGGAGAGGAAAAGCTGCCAAAACGCACAGTTTTGGGTGCGTGTGTGCTTTTTGCTGGAACTGTGGCTCACGGAAAAGCTTTCCCCCCTCCTTAGATGTCATGGTTCTGTTAGTGACTGTCGTCGTCCTGCCCGCCCCCCCCAGTTGCTGCTATTTACAGCTTTAAAAAATGGATCCAAAAAATAGCCCAGCTACACATCTAGCTCGGCCTCGCCAGCGTCCCTTTAACGCTTTAAGCATTCCCACCATGACTACAATACTTGACAAGGAACCTGTCTGGGCTCTTAAGACATCTGCAGAGCGCATCCGAAACGCTTGGTGTGGCTTTAAATCTGTCTCCCTTTCCTGTTCAAAGAAAAGTTGTGAACCCCGAGTGCTATCACAGAGATTTAACTCTTTTTGTTGTGTGAATGCGCTCAGCGGGGACACCTGCAGCGCAGGGTCTAATGCAGTCCTTTGCATGTGTGCCGCTGAGCCTCGGGAGACGGTGCTTGCCCGTGGAGTTCACACCGCAGTACCGTGAGGTGGCTGTGCTTCCCATTTGCCAGGCTGGTGGAGCGGGCAGGCAGGCGAATGGCAAAGTGCACCAAAGAGCCTCGCCTGGGCAGTTAATGCGCAGAGAGCAGGACAAGTAGATCGGGCCGGTCTCACAATGAGGCAAACTGAGGCAGATGCCTCAGGGAACTGATTTTCAGAAAGCTGGGGGTGGAGGGGGGTTGTTACCTCTTCTGCCACCTGATTCAGAGGGATTGTGGGCCCAACCCTATCCAGTTTTCCAGGGTCGGTGCAGTGGTGTCAGTGGGATGTGAGCTGCATCCTTTGGTGGGGAGGCAGTCACAGAGGCCTCCTCAAGGTAAAGGTCAAGCCGCCTTATCGAGCTGCCAAGTTTTCCATTCTGAGTGGCTGAATGCTGGCACACACAAGCCTGCCTGGAGACTACAGGCTGAGAAGCTAGACATGTGTGGCCTGCTTATGCTGCTCGGACTGGAGTGGAAAAGATTCTGTGCATGCTCAGAGGAACTCTTGCCATTCCTTTTCCAGTGTCGAGATGAAGCTCTCTTTTCGAAACAGGGGTATTCCAGGGCAACCTTAATATTAGGTGGGATGAGGCAGCCTGTCTGACAGTTGATTTGGGGAAGTCAATTAATTGACCAGAGCTGGAGAGTTGGGTAGGATTGGGCCCTTATCTCCAGGCTGCACTGCGACTTCATTGGTGCTGGAAAGTTGGAAAGGATTGGGCCCTGAGAGAGTCTTGGCCCTACCTTCTTGCATGCTGTTGATGCTGGTGTGCCGTTTGCAAATGGAGAACAAAGGAGTCACTCTAGTTTAGCACTCTCCTCATCAATAACTCAATTGATTGACTTCCCCAAATCAGCTGTCTGAGACAGGCTGCCTCATCCCACCTACTATTAAGGTTGCCCTGGAATACCCCTGTTTCGGACAGAGAGCTTCATCTCGACACTGGAAAAGGAATGGCAAGAGTTCCTCTGAGCATGCACAGAATCCTTTCTGCTCCAGTCCAAGAAGCATAAGCAGGTCACACATGTCTAGCTTCTCAGCCTGTGGTCTCCAGACAGGCTTGTGTGTCCCAGCACTCAGCCACTCAGAATGGAAAACTTGGCAGCTCGATCGGTAGGTTCCAGGAAATGAGGCCAACCGCAGCAGCATTTTCTTCCCCACTCAGTCACTGCTGGGAAGACTCCCACAGCTGTTGGCGGTGAAGTTTTCCCCAGCTGTTATGGCCCTCCCTGCAACCAAAGGGGAGGGGGAATGGAAGTAGGAACATCATCATTATCATCATCATCATCGCCCTAATTGGCTCGACCACCCCCTTGTGAGTTGCAAGCTGTTTCCTCCTTTGGGTGCCATCCAGCAAAACTTAATGGAGTTGGGGGCCCACTTCTCAATGAGGCGGTAAACCTCTGGCTGGGCTGTACCACTTCAGAACACTGGGGGGGGAGGGACTCACATGCTGGAACGGTCCTCTGTGTATATGTATACAGCAGCAATTTTCAACCTTTTCCATCTCACGGCACACCGAGAGCGAAGGTGGGTGTGCTCTCCCCCTGCAAATCAAGCCTAGCCTTGGCATCCCATCCTGAACTCTGTAATGCCTCAGCAAAGGTGGGGAGGTAACTTTTGGCAACCCCAACCACGGATCCACAAGCCCTTCTCTACCTTCTGTGCCCTGCTGGCTGTCAAACAGACAACGCACTGGCTGTACAATCTGAGATGGCTTTTTCGCCACCGGCAGCAACAAGCTGAGGACCAAATCCTATCCATCTTTCCAGTCCTGGCGTAGCCATGCCAATGGGGCGTGCACTGCATCCTGTGGTGGGAGGGCAGTTCTGGAGGCTGCCACAAGGTCAGGGAGCTTTTGTTCCCTCGCCAAGGGGCTGCATTGCAGCTGCACTGGGGCTGGAAAGATGGATAGGATTGGGCCCTGAGACAGCGGGCACAGAGTTGGTCAGCAGTAGCAAATCCATGGGGCCAGCCGCTGACTCAGGCCCTCCAAGCCCGCTTGCCGCCTTTGATGTATTTTCTGTGGGAAATGCTGGTACAGTGTCATCCTGGCGCGGCCACTGCGAACCCAATTGCCACGTAAACAGCGGAACGGATTTTGATTTTCCCCGAAATGGTGCGGTTAAATACCTGCCCCTTCCCCAGCCCTCCAGTCTCTGCAGAAGCGACTGGTTATTTACCCCGCGTTTGAACGCTCCCCCGCGTCCTCGACCGCGGCCTCCGACTTCTCCACGGCAGCCTGCTTCTCAGCAGTGGGTGACGGATTTCTGTATAAACACTTTTAAGATGTTATGATTATTTTTCCTGTTTGGAGGCCAAATTGACCATTTAAAAAATTAACTCCGCGGCTACCTCTCCTGCACGGAAACCCTTTTCATTACACCCTGGAAAATGGGTCTTAATTGGATTAGGTACTCATTTGTCATCTAATTAATTGGCTTTTGGAGATACCTGGAGCTATTTCATTCGGAAAGATGGCTATGAATGCAGACAGGAGCGTTTTCTTATGGTGCAATGACTCTCCAAGAGCTGGGGTAGTGGAGAGAGAGGGCGTGAAGGAGAACACTCCTATGTACAGGCTCTGCCTAAGAGCATTCAGGTGCGGATGTGTAAGGTAGGCGCACAGTGTGGTGGGCTGTGAGAGGTGTGACTCCTGGAGAGCTTGAGCATGGCCTCAGGCAGCTCAAGAAAGTAGGTAGGAAGAGCAGATCTTAAGTCAGTGATTTTTCACCTGATGCGCTGTGGCACATTGGTGTGCCATGAAAGGACTGCAGGTGTGCCAGCGTTTGGAGCACAGCGTTGAAAATTGCTAAAAAAAACTCTTCCGAGTTCTGTGGGTCTGTTTCTAGGGTAACGGAAGCAGCCCTGCAAAGGGGTTAACTGATTCTATGGTAGCTCTGGAGCTGTTGCAGAATCGGAGAGTCCCCTGTCGGACCGCGCAGTCCCACACGGAGCTCAGGATCTGGTGGAGTGGAGTTCCCCTGGTCCCACACCCTCTGTGCTCCCTCCCCTGCCACGCCTCCTCCCCGCTCTCTGCCCAACTTCCCCTGCCTCGCCTTGCCCTGGAATGTCCCCTTCCCCACACCCTCACTCACCTCTCTGCCTCCAGGATGTTCAGACAACTGCCAGGCAGTGGAACGGAGGCAAAGCCCAGTGCAGGCTCACGCTGGGGTCGCTCCAGCGCTGGGCCCACTGTGAGGGCTCGCAAATGTGCCTTACAGCAGGTTTGCGACTGTGCGCACCGGTGGTGAGGCAGCGCGCAGGTCTCTGGATCAGGCCCTCTCCCAGAAGTCGAAAGTGACATCACAAAAGGCGAAGACCATAGAGATGACCACGGAGGTCAGTGTGCCATGAGAGCAAAACCGTTGAAAATTATTGCCTTAGAACAGGGGTGTCCAAACATGTTGGCAGGAGGGCCACATCATCTCTCTGACACTGTGCCGGGGGCCGGGAAAGAAAAAGAATTCATTTACATTTAAAATTTGAATAAATTTACATAAATGAATATATTAGAGATGGAACTTATATGAATGAATGAAGGTCTTGCAGTAGCTCAAGGCCTCTAAAAGGCCTTGCACAAAGCAAGGCTGGCCTTTCCTTCGCTGCCACTGCTGCATCACAGATGTGAAACAGCAAGTAGTGGAGGAAGCCCTCATCCCACAGCTCACGTGAGAGGTTTAACAGTCACCCTCACACTGAGAGCAGTTGCATTGGGCCAGCAAGTCTCCGGAGGGCCAGAGGCTCACTGGAGACTGGGAGCTCCCTGAGGGCTGGATTGGGAGTGCCCAAGGGCCACAAGTGGCCCCCGGGCCGGGGTTTGGGCACCCCTGCCTTAGAAAAACAGGGATGAGGTATCACATCATTACCACTGCCTCTCTGCATTGAAGGAGATCTCAAGCAGAGGGTCTGGTTACCCTACAATCAGGATCTTGCAAGGGGGTTCCTTCCTATACATTCAGGAAGGACTTGGGCAGAAGCCAAGCCATTGAAGAGGTCTGCAGCATCACCTTCGTGCCTCCTCCATTAACTGGGATTCTTTCATTTTGCTCACGGGTTCAGTCACTCTGGCAAAAAGAGCAGATATTGATTAGCCGGAAAGGAGAAGATGGAGGTGAAGGATTTACAAGCTGGCATCTCAATGAAGCTTGTGTGTGTGGCTTGAGCTGGCCAGCACAGATTCTCCCTGTGCCTTGCAAGCTTTCTATGTTTTATTATTATCTTTTTCAACCATCATCCCATATTTTTTAGCCTCACGGGAAAGTCTGAGGTGGCTGACCATCCAGGAACAAACCAAACAAGCGCAGGACTTCCTGCTTGCTTTACAGGGACCATGAAAATGAAGGAGATCTTTTGTTCTGGCTGTTGATGAAACCACACAGGGTGCGCTGTACACAGCTGAATTTTTCGTTTTGTTTTGATATTGCGAAGAGGCAGAGGACCTGAGGAGGCATCTCTAAGGTTTCAGAGAGGGCTCCTTCAGAGTGGTGAAGTAGCTAAAGGATCTAGCACTTGGGGGCACAAACGTTTTTATCACCTCACCCCCTGGGGGCCAGATGCCAGAGTACCCCCTGGTGCATACAGGGTCTGAGGTATGGGGAGGCCTCCCCGGACCTCAGAAGGCTTTCAGATGCCTTCAAAAGGCACTTCAGGTTTTCACTAAAACAGGAAGTGCCTTCCTAAGTCACCCAGTAGCAGGGTGACCAGATGCAATGGAGGATATACCTTTAACTATTGTAGAGAAGAGGGAATTTTGGCAGGTGCAGCTTTTCAAACCCTTCCATGTTGGGCTGCACCTGCCAAACTTTCCTCTTCTCTACAATGGTTAAAGGTCCTGTCCTCCATTGTATCTGGTCACCCTGTCCAGCAGGCCTTCTCAGGATCTGGAAGACCACACACAGCCTACCTGGCCTCAGAAAGCCTCCAAAAGGCACCCCCTTGACACCCCCTAGGCATGGCAACTGGGGAAATTGACCCCCCTGGCCCCCCTTAGCCTACACCACTGCTTCAGAGTCAGGTGTGCAGTTGCCAGGAATGGAAGTTAGGCTTTCTGCAGGTACTAAGTATGAAGACCACCAATAAACTACGGTCACTCCCCAGCTTGGCCATGGAAATCAAGAGGCCTGTGAAATCTTCAACATCCTTTTCAAATGCACAAGAACCCTTTCCCCTTCCAGAACTGCGGGTACTCCCCAGGAGACCGGACTGCACAGAGCCACTCTGTGACCATAAGATCCCACTGCGCCCCCCACGGTTCAAAGCTTCCTTTCTCTGCAATCTCCAAAAAGCCCAGAATAAGTTATAGTTTTAACGGCACTTCTCTTCTGCGCTTGCCTTTAATGGCGGGGAAAAGACCGTGTCTCTTTGGAGCGGTGATGGATCATCCAATTTAGACCCTGCAAAATGAAGTGTGAGTGAAGCCACTGACAAAAACGAGAGGGAATTAATTTCCATCAGGGTTAACTAGTGGAGCGCTACAGCCGGGAGATGGCAAAGGGGCGCAGATGCGGGACGGTCACGTAATGCAGATTAGTTACCCCCTTTGCGCCCTTTAAGTGGCATGTCACGCTCAGTGTCGGGACAGTAATCGGGGCAGATTTTTCTTCTCCACCTTCACCATTTGTGGGCTTACTCATTTGCGTGATTGGCGATGAGGCCGGAAGCAGAGGGTGGCAGCTATCTCGTTACATATGGGACCATGCAACCAGATGGCCAAGGTCTGTCCCCCCCCCTTTTTTTTTAAAGGGCCTCAACTCAGGAGGGGCTTCTGTGCTTTTCTGCAACTGGCTTCTGCAATGGGATTTTACGTGGCGTGGAAAGAACCATATGATCTCCGGCATTCTGAGGTTTACTAGGCTGCCATCAAATTAAGGAGAGCTTTGTTGGTACATCTTCTCAGTTTTAGTGAATTCATGGACTCATTCATACTTTTGGAGATGGGCTCAAGTTGAGTGGCAGAATATATCCTTGCAGGGCCGGCCTTCGGGCAGTTTGTCCAATCATGCCAATCAGAGGCCCTGGCATGGAATACTCTGGCATGGAATCTACCATGCCCATGCATCACAAGGAGAGCATGGCAAGCAGAGCATCACCGCTGGACAGCCTTCCCTCCTGCCTGTCCCTGGATCTGACTGGTTTGGAGTCAGAGCCCCCAGAAGCTGTGATGCTGCTGCCAGGGGCCTCACCACTGCTGCTCCTCCTGGTGTGTAGGGAGACCCCACAGGGGTGGCCTCCCCCAAAAATTATTTTGCATTGGATCCTGCAGCTCCTACGGCTGGCCCTGAAAGAGTGGATAGAGAGATGCTCTTGACACTCTCACATAACACCAGAACCAGGGGACATCCACTAAAATTGAGTGTTGGGAGAGTTAGGACAGACAAAAGAAAATATTTCTTTACTCAACGTGTGGTTGGTCTGTGGAACTCCTTGCCACAGGATGTGGTGATGGCGTCTGGCCTGGATGCCTTTAAAAAGGGGATTGCGCAAGTTACTGGAGCAAAAATCCATTACAGGTTACAAGCCATGATGTGTATGCGCAACCTCCTGATTTTAGAAATGGGTTATGTCAGAATGCCAGATGCAAGGGAGGGCACCAGGATGCAGGTCTCTTGTTATCTGGTGTGCTCCCTGGGGCATTTGGTGGGCTGCTGTGCGATACAGGAAGCTGGACTAGATGGGCCTATGGCCTGATCCAGTGGGGCTGTTCTTATGTTCCTTGGCATGCACAAGGTCTCAGGGTCCATCTGTAGCATCTCCAGGTAAGGCTGGGAAGGATGCCTGTCTCTAGCCCTGGGAGATTAGCCACTCAAGCATAGGTAATGCTGAGTTAGCTGGACAAGGAGAAGACCTGGCAGGATGCAAGTTGCCGCGTTCAATTTGCATATGAGCAAAGCCAATGGCTCTGAAACAAAGAGCTTCACCCCTTTGTCTCTAGGGCTCTGTTGAACGTTGGCCCTGTCACCGAAGGCTGTGGATTGAGCTCCTGGAGGGCAGGAACTAGAATTGGCCCATCAGAGACACACCTACCCAATGCGGGAGGCCTAGCTAAGGCATTTGGCATCTGGGGCAAATAAATTTTTAACACCCCCATACACCCCTCTGGCCCTCAGAAGGCCTTCTGGAGAACTTAGAAAGAAGCTAAGAAAGAAATCTTACGCAGCGAAAGAACTTAGAAAGAAATACAAGTGTCTTTCTAAGGCCTCCTACTGACACCCCCCTCAAGGCGTGGCACCCAGGGCAATGCCACTGGTTGATTGGCAACCTTCAGTCTCGAAAGACTATGGCATAAGCCTACAGCACCCGGTATTCCCAGGCGGTCTCCCATCCAAGTACTAACCAGGCCTGACCCTGCTTAGCTTCCAAGATCAGACAAGATCGGGAGATAGTGTTCAGTATAGGGAGATGGTTGACAACCTTCAGTCTCGAAAGACTATGGCATAAGCCTACAGCACCTGGTATTCCCAGGCGGTCTCCCATCCAAGTACTAACCAGGCCTGACCCTGCTTAGCTTCCAAGATCAGACAAGATCGGGTATGTGCAGGGTAACACTGGACAGATGTGGAGAACAAACCAGATCAGGTCCAAAATGAGTTTTGTATGTGATGGAGAGAGAGAGAGAGAGAGAGAGAGCAATTTGACTCAGGGCTTTTCTCTGCGGTCCTGCCTCTCATTTGGCTTTTAGAAAAGAATGTTGTACTTTCTCTCACCCTCCCCCCTTTTTATATTGTACCAACCTGGCACCAAAATATTATCTGCGCCTGGCCCGGCCTCTGCTCTCAGTGCCCAGGAGCAGCTGAGCTTCCCTCTCCTTCTCCCATCTCCTTATCATCAGAAGCCACAGGGCCTGGACGCCAGCCACATCCCTCCCCTTTGTCCCCCGTCTTTGTCCTTCCAAGCAGGAGAGGGCGGCTGGCAGGGAAGGCCAATTTGACTGCTGACAGCAGCTCATCCTGACCCGGACATTCCACGCTGCTTCCTCCTGCATCTTTCACTGCCCCCCCCCCACCCCGCTGCCCCTGGACTTTTGCTTTGCTCAAGTTCAAACTCAAGAGCCAGGCAAAGAAATCCAGTTTCCCTGATCAAGCCGGAGATAACATAGGTGTGAAAGGGGGGAACTCGGAAAAAAAGTGTGAACATCCTAGAATCTTATGCAGGGCCAGGTTTAGGAGCTGCAAAGCCCAACTGGAAGCATTTTTGCAGGGGTCCTAGATTCATAGTCAAGGTCTGCAGAATCGTAGCAATGTGCGTAAAATTTATTATAGACTCTTTATCTCTACGGCAAAATGGAGAACAATTTTTTTAAACTATGCTTAAAAAGTGCATGTGAATTACCTGGGTAAAGGTTCAATCCTCTCCTGCACTGGAACAGGCCAGCCAAGAGGCTGGTGCTGTATCCAGAGCAGAATAGGGGCCCAAAGCAGCTTAACTAGAGGTAAGCCACCCTTGCACCTATGGGTCTCCTTGGACTTGTGCCACCTCCTGACGTGGTACAAGTCTGAGGAGAGCGGAGCTGCTTGAAGCCACTCTGAACTTCCCAGGAACGGGGGTTGGGATCCGGCATAACTACCCACCCTTGTCACTACCTTCCCCCACTCTGTTTCCTCACTTCCCCCTTTAGGAAGAGGCCCCAAAGAAACTTTGTATCCCCTGATAAAGTTCCTCTTGGAGGCCCTGCACAGGACAGATGCCCACACCTGCTGTGCCCTAAATATGACGCTGGTCCTATCACAGTCAACAGAGATATCTAGGGCACCAACCAAAGGGGGAGCAGAATTATTTGTAAAATAACATGTTCTATACCAGGGGTGTCCAAAGTTTTTGGCAGGAGGGCCACATCGTCTCTCTGACACTGTGTCGGGGGCCAGGGGAAAGAAAGAATCCATTTACATTTCAAATTTGAATAAATTTACATACGTTTACATAAATGAATATATTAAAGATGAACTTGTATGAAGGAATGAAGGTCTTGCAATTGCTCAAGGCCTATAAAAGGCCTTGCACAAAGCAAGGCTGGCCTTTCCTTTGCTGCCCCTACTGCATCACAGATGTGAAACAGCAAGCAGTGGAGGGAGCCCTCATCCCACAGCTCACGCGAGATGTCAAACAGTTGCCCTCTCAGCCTCAGTTGCTGACAGCAATTGCATTGGGTCAGTGTGGGCTCCAACAAATCACTGGAGGGCCAGAGTCTTATTGGAGACTGGGAGCTCCCTGAGGGCCGCATTGAGAGGCCTTGAGGGCCACAAGTGGCCCCAGGGCCGGGGTTTGGGCACCCCTGTTCTATACTGTGAGATGTGTAAGGAGGGACAAATATGAGGTGGGATAGAGCTGTGTTTGGATTTTTCTGTGGGATGCCGGCTTCAGAAGAACTTTTTTTTTATAGTCTCTCTCTCTCCCCCCCCCCCATTTTGTTTCAAAAACACTAGCACTCTTGGAAGACTATGTGTAAACATGCACAAAGAACCTTAAAAACACCCCCCTCCCCCCGAAAAATTAAAAAGCCCAATTAGCATAGTAGTAGGTAAGAGCCTGAACTGTGAATCAGGACTTCTATGGATTGAATCTGCCACGTATTCATTCACCAGATGATCTTAAGTAAGTTACTTTTCTTGGCCTCGGTCTTCCCCCTCTGTATTATGGGGGTAATAATGTGTACCTTACCAGGTTTGTTGTATGCGTTGCAATGACTGTGAACCTCTTTGCACACTCAAAAATGCTACAGGGATGCTCAGTATTATGGATGAAAACCCTCGTGATCTAAGAAAATACATTCCAGAAAAGTCAGGACGTTGTGGGTTGCAGCAACTAATAGGGAGGTGGGGGAGGAGGCTTCAGCACTCCAATAATTGCAACGTGAACTTTCAAACTCCAATAAGTCATCTACCTCGCAAAAGCCATAACTACTGCCTGCCAGCAAGCAAGCAGCAAGCACACACACACTGATACACAAATGCGTCTTTCTGGCACGTCACCTTCCTTTTTCCTGGCAACCAACCAGAGGGGTGAAATTGTGGCCAGGCTAGGAAGGTACTGGCCAATCCTATTTGCTTTCCTCCACAGCAGGAATGCAGAGGACAGAAAAAGTTGCTACTGCTGCATCTTTAGCAGCTGTGAAACTATTCAAGGGACACACAGATGGACAGCCTCCAGGTTGCAATCTAGCAACACACTGATGCAATAAAAAACAGGGCTTTCATAGGGGAGAGGGCCACAACAGCAGACCCTGTGCAATGCATGTGGACGATCGCATGGGATCGTCCGATAGGAAGCCTGGGCAAGGCTTGAGCATTTGGAGAGCCATTGTCAGTCTGAGTAGTGGGCTATGATAAGACTACTGATCTGAACCAGTGTAAACAGATATATATGGTGCAGAGAAGGAGAGGTTGATGGGTGCAGATTTTCTTACCCTGTGATGTTACCAGATAGTATAACATTTATGCCTTCCCCTTTGTTCAAGCAACTTAGAGCGACATACATGGTTCTAACCCCCCCCCCCACTTTTTAACTTTCACAACAGCCTTGTAAGGTAGGTGTATGGTGGGCAATTGGGAATTTGATGACGTTCCCTTCCTGAATGGGATATTTTAACATATCCCCTTAAGGCAGTGATTTTCAACCGATGCGCTATGGCACATTGGTGTGCTGCAAATGGTCCACAAGTGTGCCGCAAGGGTTTGCGGGAGGCTGATATATTAATAGGGCAATTAGGGATGTGAGCCCCCCCCCCCCCACTGGCAGCATGGTGTGCCTTGTCAATTGTCAAAAAACCGATGGTGTGCCCTGAAAATTCTAGCACCTTGTCAGTGTACCATGAGATGGAAATGGTTGAAAATCACTGCTTTAAGGACAAGCAGTATCTCTGATTTTGTTTCACTTTCCTTTCACCATGAGTTCTGGCAGGAGCAATAACTTTGGCTCCTTCATTTATTCCAGACCACCATGAACCCAAGTCTCATAGTTTCCCTTCGCACCCAGGAGCTGTGTCATGATTGTAATGATAAGCATGAATGATAATTTGCTAATTTGATATGTTATTTCATTACCGTAATGCATCCGTTTATCCCCTCGTACAGCACTGCAGATAAAGAAATGAGCATGTGACGCTCGTGTACACTGGCTGTGGAGCCTGTAATTGACATCAGGAGGGACGCCTTGGAAATGTGGGTGCTACATCCCCTTTTTCCCCCCCTAAGTGCCGCAGGAGATCTATGTTTTTCATCCACGGAGGAGAAGATTTGTGCCTTAAATGTTGCTAAATGGAAACGGGAGTGTTGCAATAAGAGCAGGGTGACCAGATATGGTGTAGTGGTTTGGGCGGTGTACTCAGACCTGGAAGACCCAGGTTCAAATCCCCCCTCAGCCATGAAGCTTCCTGGGTGACCTTGGGCCAGTCACTTTCTCTCAGCCTCACCTACCTCACAGGGTTGTTGTGAGGAAAAAAGGAGGGGAGCAGCCGTGGACACCACCCTGAGCTCTTTGGAGGAAGGGCAGTATAAAAATGTGATGAATAATGAATAATATAATAATGTCATAACCTCAAAAGAGGACAAGGCATCCCAAAATGTAGGACGCCCAAGAAAAATGTAGACATGGCAAACTAAAAGCTAAAAACACTTGTATATTGATTTCATATGGTTAATTTAAACATTATATTACTTATTAAACAGCCACCAGGTAGATGGGACTCGTCAACCTGGGAAGGCAGCTCATCTGAGAGAAGGAAAACTCTGATCCTAAACCTCCACTGCCTTGTGGCTACATCCAGTTATGGAAAAGGCTTCAGGAGTCAACCTCGAGGAAAAATCTGGAGCCGGAGTCCCTGAGGCAGTTCATGGCTGAACACAGTCACGTTCTGGCAACTCCTGTGACACCGCTGGAACCAACCGTATTGGCCTCTGCCTTTCCATTGGACCATATCAGCGATGTGGAGAGGGGGGATTTGCTGCGTGGGTAACAGCCTATCCTCCATACCTACTTTACCCAGGCTTCGCGCACTGGAGAGGACACTCTGTTCCAGAACCACCATTCAGAGCGTGACACCATAGTCTTCCGAGACTGAAGGATGCCAACAATTACTTATTATTAAATTTAAAACAATATTATATAATTTATTACACGTAATTTATTAATTATAAGAAGGCTAAGCGCTGCCTGCAGGGGCCCGCACACAGGGAAAAGGAGGACATTTAAGTTCTTTTCCAGGGCATGAGGCTAAAAAAGAGAAATGTCTTGGAAAAAGAAGATGACTGGCCACCCTGAATAAGAGTACAGTGGGTGCTCTGTTTCCATGTGAGTTTGGTTCTGGGACCCCTGCGGATACCAAAATACCAAAATCCATGAATGCTCAAGCCCCTTAATAAAATGTCATAGTCGATCCTCCTGTCCTGGGCACCCCAGAGGTGTGGGCAGCTTGTGGGATACTTGCGGGCAGCTTGTGTGCTTCATTGCCCTTCCTCTTCATGCTCAACCAGGTGCAGTTGTGCTGGCAACGTGAGAGATATATGGCTGACTGTGTTGGCCAGCGGAAGGAAGGCTTCTCTGGAAGCCCCACCAATTTCTCAGCCCACCTCGTACCTATCATGTCCATGGGTCAAGGTGATTGCAGTCTCGGCAAGGTTTGCCTACGCATCAATGCATGGCGCACTCCAGTCTTTTTTCAAATATTTTTGATCCAAGGTTGGTTGAATCCGCAGGGGCCGTGGATACGAAGGGCCCATTGCACTCTCAGAAACCTAGAACCGAAAGATAAATGATAACTGGGTCAGTAGGATAAATTCAAGGGGTTTCTTGGACAGAATCCGGGCATCACTGTCTTGTTTTCCTAGTTCAGTGGTTTCCAAACTGTGGGTTGGGACCCACCAGTAGATCCGGACCAAATTTTTGGTGGGTCGCGAAACTGACAAGCTGATAGCTGACAAGGAAAATGTTTTGAGCCCTATGGAAACCAAAATGGAGAAGCATGTGTGTATTTACTCATGAGTAGGCGACCTCACCTTGGTCCAGGGGAAAGGGGAATGTAAAGCCACCACAATGGTCAAGATCCAATGAACGAGGAGCTCAGTGATGCTCCAGGAGGTGGTCTCCTCCCCCCCACAATAGTAAAAAGAATAAAACCAGAGGCATGAGTGGCTGGTAAAGTAAAACCTTTTTTAAGTCTTATAAGTGGGTCCCAGTAGAATGTCATTTTGAAACGTGGGTCCCCGTGCTTAAAAGTTTGGGAACCACTGTCCTAGTTGGTTCTGAATCTCACAATAAAAAGCACTTTTTCCTGGACTGTGTTGTTGAGGGACCTTTGGTTGTCCCTTGGTCATGCACCCCACATGTCATACACGCAACTGATGGATATTTCCTTGATCAGCTCTGCACTTGGTGCATCCATGCGTGTATTTTCCTTGGTGAGAATTCTCCTTTCTTTTGCTTGCGCTGTCTTTCCGATTCAAGCCAGCATCAAATATGAGATCCTGCTTCTAGGTCAGACACCCCACCCTCCCACCCCAAGTCGGTCTTGCACTTACTGTTGGGTTGGGTGAGCTTTGGCATCCCAGAGCCCCTTCGCTGACTTGTAAAAATGTTGTGACATGGTGCGCTTTTGTCTTGGTCGCCATTTGTCAAAACATGCAGAGCGCCCATTGAATAGAAGGGAGACAGCTTACACTGAATAGAGAGCACGAGCTGGAGGAGGTTGGCTGTGGATCACTGCTTTCCACGGCACCAGCTTTTGTTGATTTGAGTTGCTTTCATCGGGTCGAATGCGTGCTCTCCATGTGTGCCTCCAACCAGAAATTGTATGTAATAGGCTGGCTAACCAATATGTACTATGCTTGAGCTATGGTGAACAGTGAAACCGACAATACCATCCAAAGCCATTTTTTGACCATAATTTTGGAAGCTTTTGATGCTCAAACCTCAGGAGCCACAAAACCCTTTTGACATCTAAAATGAAGATAATACTGCATATATAGTTGTTTTTTTTTACCTTTATGCTCTTATAGGTTCCATTTTTATAATGTAGCCCCCTCTTATAGCTTTTAGTTAGTTTTGTCATACATTCTTGTCCTGTGTTTTCAGATGCCTGGTCCTCTATGGTGTTTTGCCTGATTCCAAGGCCATTCTCTGCCTGGAGAATTAGGCCCACTTTAAGCAAATTAGCTCCCCTTCTTTCCCCCAACAAATGACCCTGGTTCTGCCCTGCAGTCCTGCTGGACCCCACCTCCAGGGTAGCTCACCTGTTCAACCTGCAGAGGTCCTCTCTCTTGCCAGCAGCCTCCCACCACTACAGCAGACCCTGGATCGTCAGCAGGTCTTGGACACAGCAGCCACACACCAAACTCCAGTGTCTCCAGCAGTCCATTAGTCACAAAGTCAGTCAGAGCATTCAGGGCAGAGTCCAAAGTCAATAAGCCAAGTCACAGTCCAAGGTCAGATTCCAAAGTAAGTCAGTCAAATCAGTCAGAGTATCCAAGTCAAAGTCAATAAGCCCAGTTAGTCTCCTCTTCTACCTCCAACCTGCACTCCTTCTACAACCCACACCCCCTTCCTCAGGTGCTCCTTATATCCCTGAGGGCCCTATTGCCTTCAAGTGGCTGCAGCTGTGCAGCACACTCTGCTGGATGCCCAGGCCTTACCCTTAAAGGGGCCACTGCTGACAGCACATCTAGCTCCTCACCAGATCTTCCAGGATTCCAATGCATATGGCAGTTATGACATCTGCTTATCTTACATGGATACTAAAGAACTCCCCCCACCTTCCAGAGGCACCCTGCTGGAAGGAAAAAAGGACAGACTCCAGAGGTGGGGAAGAGAAGAAGGGGGGGCAGCCACAGGCCAGCTTCTGCACTGCCTGCCTGCCTGCCCTCCCTCACTCAGGCTGCAACCCTCTCCACACTATCCTGGGAGGAAGCCCCATTGACTACAATGGGACTTCTGAGCAGACAAGTTGGTTGGAGCTCTCAGGCTGCAGTCCTCTCCACACTTTCCTGGGAGGAAGCCTCACTGGCTACTTGTGAGTAGACCTGCATAGGAGGGGGCTGAGGCTGCAGCCCTCCACACCTTCCTGGGAGGAAGCCTCACTGACTACAGCGGGGCTTACTTGTGAGTAGACCTGCACAGGAGGAGGCTGAGGTTACAGCCCTCTACACCTTCCTGGGAGTAGCCCAGGGACTACATCGGGGCTTACTCTTAAACAGACCTGTGCGGGCTCCCACTCACCCGAACTTGCGCTTGGCCTTGAGCAGGCTCCAAGGCTGCCATCCCAGGAACCCTTTCCTGGGAGTAAGCTTCATCCGCTTTAATGGGGCTTACAACTGAGTAGACACACATAGGAGCAAGCTCCAAGGCTGCCATCCCAGGAACCCTTTCCTGGGAGTAAGCTTCATCCGCTGTAATGGCGCTTACTACTGAGTAGACACACAGGATGTCTCCTCAGGTGTGGAGGAAAAGTCTCTCCTTGCACTGAGTGGGGACCTGCTCAGGGAAAGTCGGCTGCAAGGGCTGGCAATGGCTGAGGAGGAGGGCGGCTCAGGATTGGCTGGTGGTCAGCCAGTGAAGGGCCCCGAGCCATTCCAACAGAAAAAGCCAGGAGCCTGCTGGATGCTGATTGGCTGAGCCTGCTGGAGAGTTGGGGAAGGGAAAAACAGGGAGCTTAAGCCTGCAGAGCGGGCAAAATTGAAAAGGGAAACCAATGCGGGGCAGGTAGGCGTGAAGGGAGAGGAGGGCAGTGAGCTCAGGGGGCGGAGGGAAGCAGCCTGCCCTCCCAACACAGGTGCCTCCTGTTACCCCCTTTGCCACTTTCACCGGGAGGAGCCGAGGAGCCGAGCCGTAGCAGACAGCTGAAAGAGCCACATGCGGCTCTAGAGCTGCAGGTTGCCGACCCCTGCTCTAACCCACCAGAGACTGTTGGCACCCACGCTGGTCTGCAACAGCCAGTCACAACTGCCAGATGTAAGCTGCGGGTTCAAGCAAGGCCTTTCATAGTCTCCATGTGTTGTCTGCTTTTTCCTGGGCATTATTTTAACCCCCCCCCCCCATTGCCTCTTAGCAACTTACGCTCCATGTGTGTCTGGCTTGGTCTGTATGTTTTCACTGTGTAAGAAGTGTGTGACAAACCGTTCATCATTCTCCTGTGGTTCTATATACCTGTTTTATAGTTCTCATGTGTATTATAAATGAACTCAGTAAAATTCGTTCATTCATATAAGTCCCATCCCTAATGTATTCATTAATGTCAATTTATTCAAATTTGAAATGTAAATTAATTCTTTTTTTCTCCGACTCCCTACACAATGTCAGAGAGATGATGTGGCCCTCCTGCCAAAATGTTTGCACACCCCTGCTTTAGAGAATCACACATCAAAGGCAGAGTTCTACTACTTCTTAAATTTTGTAGCCCAGCTCCTTATTTATTTATTTATTTAAGAACATTTTTTAAAAAATTCTGCCTTTCCTCCCAAATAAATTGGACGCCCATACCTTCCTTTAGGTATATAGCAGGTATATAGCCAAACTTACTTCATGTAACAGCCACATACCATAAACTTAGAATGTTTGAGGGCTGCAATACTTAAGAAGCGTTTAAACTCTTAAATAGATTTACTCACCTTGAACATTAAACTTTACGTTTGAATCCAGTGGATTTCTACCTGGTAAAGTGGGAATTTTTTTGTGTTTATCTTTTATATTGATTGTGATGCAAAAAAAGGACCCTGCCAACATCTTTCCACGAGTTGCGCATTATATGTCAAAGAGCCGCATGGGGTTCGCAAGCCATAATTTGGCCACCCCTGGCATACAACATGTCCAGATTGATTCATTATTTTCCAAGCTCCTCTGTTTTCCCGAAATTGCCTAACCCGTGTCACGCAGTGACCTTTGATCTTCAAAATGTCCGTAAAAGTTCATTTTGAGGGCAGCACCTGCCCACATCTTTTGTCGCCCTACATACAACAATGGCCCCCTAGCTGCTTTGGGGAAGCCCATTAGAGTCATTTGCACCCACCATTGCTCACTTGCCGTTGTTATTCTGAAGTCCATTGCCCCTGAACCACATAGCCATCGGGACTCGTGGTGGTTGGCAAGCTTCAGTCTCAAAAGACTATGGTATAAGCCTACAGCACCCGGTATTCCCAGGCGGTCTCCCATCCAAGTACGAACCAGGCCTGACCCTGCTTAGCTTCCGAGATCATGGTATAAGCCTACAGCACCCGGTATTCCCAGGCAGTCTCCCATCCAAGTACGAACCAGGCCTGACCCTGCTTAGCTTCTGAGATCATGGTAGAAGCCTACAGCACCCGGTATTCCCAGGCGGTCTCCCATCCAAGTACTAACCAGGCCTGACCCTGCTTAGCTTCCCAGATCATGGTATAAGCCTACAGCACCCGGTATTCCCAGGCGGTCTCCCATCCAAGTACGAACCAGGCCTGACTCTGCTGAGCTTCCGAGATCATGGTATAAGCCTACAGCACCCGGTATTCCCAGGCGGTCTCCCATCCAAGTACTAACCAGGCCTGACCCTGCTTAGCTTCCGAGTTCAGACAAGATCGGGAGATAGTGTTCAGTATAGGGAGATGGTTGGCAACCTTCAGTCTCGAAAGACTATGGTAGAAGCCTACAGCACCCGGTATTCACAGGCGGTCTCCCATCCAAGTACTAACCAGGCCTGACCCTGCTTAGCTTCCGAGATCAGACAAAATCGGGCATGTGACTAGTTGCCATAAATAGATATCTGTGGATTCATCCAATTCCCTTTTAAAACCATCCAAGCTAAGTCACAAGAGGGACCGTTGGAGATATCACTTTTGTAGGGGTGGAAATTTAGATCATTAATTTAAATGCAATAAGTAACTGAAATTTTTTGGCTTCACTCTTGCTTCACTCTTAGAGATATTCCATGTAGTTTTATTTCCTCTTTTTTTTCTTTTCTATGTTTATTTAATGTATATAACATATTTTTATGTACATGTGCGTGCCACTTAATGATGGGGATACGTTATCCAATCCCGTTGTTATGCAATTAGGTTGTTAAGCGAACATCTAGCCCAGTCTAGTGCCTTTGTTCTGTGAACAGACACTCCCTGCTAGAAACTGTCTGACTGTACAGGCTACTGGAGATAGATTGCCTCTTCTTTGCATTAAGAACATCTTTGTTGTGTAAACAGACATTTTGCTGCAGGTTATGGGATTCCTGACTGCCTCATTAAGAGCCTCTTTGTTGTGCTTTGACCACTGTCATATATGTGGTCCGTTGTTAAGCAAAGGATTGTTAAGCGGCGCACACCTGTATATGTATTTAAAAATAAATAAAACCACATATTGTGGCAATGAGTTCCACCAACTAAGCATGCTCCTGTGCATTCTACATGTCCTTCCAGGACATTTCTTTGGTTCTAGTTGTGGGAGAGACATCCAAAATCAACACATCCTAAGAAAACGGGAACCAGACAGCATCATCCCCGGAACTTCTCCCAGCTTGAGGGAATGGGGAACTGCACTGTGTCAGGAGAGAGATGATAGTGTCCTAAGGGGACATGGCACCTGGTTGTGCCAATCACCTTGCTCTGAAGAGAAAGGTGTTTGGGGCAACCGTAGCAGGAGAAAGGAAATGGAACGAAGGATGGATGCAAAAAATGGTTGGAGATATGGAGTCATCCTACTGTGTCTTGGCTTAATGGGGCCTGCTAAGTGCAAGCCTTCAATTGCCCATCATTAGATCCATCCAATTGGAAAAATGCTCTTTTTATTGGGGTGAGGGACAGGAGAGTGGGGGACAAAGGGACTCACCCCAAAGAGATCAAGTAGACTCCCTCCCTCCCCTTAGCAAGGGGAACAAGGTTGGGGGGATCCTGGGCGCAAATGAAGTTAAATGCCCTATTGTCACGGAGAAATTAACACCGTATAAATCACCCCGACAGGCGCTGGTTAAGGACAATTTTCTTCTTGTCAGGTCTCCTGGTGCATGATGTATTGGACAATATTTCCCAGGCTGTGCGGAGAGGTTTAGGCCTGAGGTGTTGCCATAACAACATAATTTTGGTCAGTGGTTTTATCTATATTGCTACCCCCCCCCCCAATAGGAATATAATAGAAATATTTGGGGTTAGGTTGGACCTCAAAGAGACAAAGATTCAGCTGCTCCTTGACATGGAACAAAAATCCCCACCCGTGGCGTGTGGAGGGCAGAGGTCACCCGCAATCTCTGACTTTAAGGTTAATACAGCTGTGAGCGCGTGTTACGGCTGTCTCTCCTCTATCATCTCAGCTTGCCCTTGTGTCCCCAAAGTGGCGCTCTCTTCTGCCCTTTTAAAAATTTTATTTTTACACAGCCGCCTTCTGCGTGCAAGGCAAGCAGCCACAGCAGCGAACACCTTGTTCATCTTCACGGCAGCCCGCCAAGCTGAATCAGTGATGCTGTGCCCATTTCGCAGATGGAGGAGCAAGACTGAGGGACATGCTTTTTGAATTTGGGGTGGCTGGAAGATGGGTGGGAAGGACACTGGGCCTCCTGTACCTTCATAAGTTGTGAAGTATGAGTTTGGACGGGAAAATTTAGGATCAAGGGTCAATATTATTATGCCATTGTTCAAATCAACTGTAAGGCCATCACATCTCAAAAAGGATATGGTGGAACTAGAAAAGGTGCAAGAAAGTGACCAAAATCATTACTGGGCTGGGGCACCTCCCAAAAGCTACAATGTTTGGGGCTCTTCAGTCTAGAAAAAAGCTGCCTGGGGGACATGATTGAGACGTACAAAATTACATATGGAATAGATAGAGTGGAGAGAAGGATGTTCTTATCCCTCTTACACAACACCAGAACCAGGGAGTCTCCACTAAAAGTGAGTGTCAGGAGAGTTAGAACAGCATGTCATTAATCTGTGGAACTTCTTGCCACAGGATGTAGTGATGGCATCTGGCCTGGATGACTTTCAAAGGGGTCTGGACAGATTTCTGGAGGAAATGACCATCACAGGCTACAGGCTATGATGGGTACATGCGACCTCCTGGTTTTAGAAATAGGCTACCTCAGAATGACAGGTGCAAATGAGTGGCACCAGGATGCAGGTCTCTGTTGTCTTGCGTGCTCTCTGAGATATCTGATGGGCCACTGTGGAATACAGGAAGCTGGATCAAATGGGCCTGTGGCCTGATCCAGCAGGGCTGTTTGTATGTTCACTTTGCCACCAATGTTGGGAAAGTGTGGGTTTCGAGGAGGAGTTTGAGGGAAGTAACAGAGGCAGCTTCCAACCTGTGTAGTCAAAGGCATGAATTCAAAAAAATCCATTGCAAAATAGACATTCCCTCCATCCACGGTTTGGTTTTCCTTCCAATTCCCAACATCGGTGCCCTGTGCAACTGGGTCACGCCTGGTGTGATGGGAGTTTGTATATCTAATAGCTGCATATTTATTAACTCCAGATAATTTCCTGCTAATACTAGCCTGCAAACCCCATAATAACTTCTTCATCATCACATCATAAACCTCTGACCTTCTCCAGCATCTTGCGAGCAATAAAAACACTCACACACCCATAAATATGGAGACTGACCAGCTATTACCAAGAGCAGGCAGGCAAGGGCCAAAGGACTGCAGGTTGGTTCTCCCCCCCCCCCCCCAATTGTTATTGGTTGTCCTCAAATGGTCCTCTTGAGGTGATTGCAATGACTGCTGGTTGGGGTTACTCTCTGTCATGTTACTTACCTGAAGGAAGGGAGTGTCAGAGATGCTGCTGTGTCAGAGATGTTCACACTTTCTTTCCTACTCCTTGGGGGCGGGGGTATGATTAAGATATACAAAATTATGCATGGAATGGATAGAGTGGCTAGAGGGGTGTTCTTTTCCCTCTCGCACAACACCAGAACTAGGGGACATCTACTAAAATTGAGTATCAGGAGAGTTAGAATACACCAAAGAAAATGTTTTTTTTTTTACACAGCGAGTAATTAATCTGTGGAACTCCTTGCTCCAGGATGTGGTGATGGCATCTGGTTTAGATGCCTTTAAAAGGGTATTGGACAGATTGATGGAAGAAAAGTCCATTGTAGGTTATAAGCCACGATGGGTATACATGACCTCCTGGCTTTAGACGTGGGCTACCTCTTAAGGCCAGGTGCAAGGGACTGGCAAGATGCTATGGGTGTCTTGTTGACTTGTATGCTTCCTGAAACATCTGGTGGGCTGCTGCGCCAACACTGCTTAGGATTGGGCTATATGTTTGGGGAGGCCTCTGGCACTGGAAGCAAAGAGGATGCATTTCTGCAGCTTTCGGGAGAAGAAAAGGTTCATCCTCAAGCTACAAGACTCCCATCTTCCTTTGCATCTGGTTGGCCTGCATCAGAGGAAGCTGCATTTTGAGCACAGCTTTGTAAAATGAAGGCCTATTTTGAAATTTTAATTCAAAAAGAAAATGAATCGGTATCCTTCAAGCAGCCAGCAAAGACACAGATGGAAGTGGGGGGGGGGGAGGGAGAGAGAAAGAGAAGGGGAAGGATTCTACAAAGGTGATCGATTTGGGTGGGGGTATATCAATTATGGAACCTGTTTGCTAAGCGTCCGTTAATTAGAATTGAGGACGTCGATGGGAATTACGGTCTTGAATAAATACCCCCGACCAAACATATGGCTTTGTTAGACTTAATAGGACAATTACGGCAGGTTCGATACAAATTAATAATTTATCCTTGAAATTATTTTTCTCCAAGGTTTAAGTAATGTTGCAATCAGATCCATGCATTGATATTGATGGGCCAAAGGAGCAGGTGCCGGTGGCCGGAGGAAGGGAGAGACGAACAGGCACGGGAGAAGTCATGGTGCAGGAGAGAGACTGGCGTCATTAAATAAAGTGGCGGACTAAAGAAAGACTTGGGACATCAGAAACTGGTTTCCTGCTCAGTTCTGGACATCCAGGGTGAGTGACCACTATTCTGTGATCTCCACCCACAATGTGAATTAACAACGGTCTATCTCACAAGCTCACTTTGGGCGTTACTGAGATCAGGGTTGTCATAAGAGCATAAGAAGAGCCCTGCTGGATCAGGCCAAAGGCCCATCTAGTCTAGCCTTCTATATCTCAGTGGCCTACCAGATGCCTCGGGGACCACACAAGACAACATGATACCTGCATCTTGTTGCCACTATATTGCACCTGGCATTCAGAGATAATCTACTTCTAAAATCAGGACGGTGCATATACTCATCACAGCCTGTAACCTGTGATGGACTTTTTCCTCCATCAATCTGTCCAATCCCCATGTAAAGGCATCTAGGCCAGGCACCATCACCACATCCTGCAGCAAGGAGTTCCACAGATTAACGACACTGTGGGTAAAGAAACCTTTACCTTGTCAATAGAAGAACAAAGGCAGAAGCCTTCTGGATCATGCTGTCTCCCACAGTGTCTCTACAGATGTTTTCAGAAGGCAAAATGCAGGCTCTAAATGCCTCAGCTGTTTCCCACTCTGAACAAAGAGATTCCCTTTAGTGATAGTGGTCAATCACAATTGATAGACATAAATTTGTCTAATTCTTCTCTCCGTCGTCGTCCCCCTTTTTAAAGTCTAAGTAAGCGGCCATCACCAAATACCAAACCCTGGGGCTTTCCTGGACTTGCTTGCAGAAAAAAACCCACAGGTGTGCCTAAGAAGAATGCAAGTGGGGACTTTTGGACTTGAAGCCAGACCTTCTGTGGTTAAGATTGGGACCTAGCCCAGTAGATGTCTCGTTTGCTTGGGTCCTCAGAGTTCTTCCATAGGCTCAGAATGAAAGGAATAGAAGTTTGGAACATGGGGCCCTGTGATTGGCAGGTCGCCCCTGGATTGGCTGAGCCTGGTACAAATAGAAGATGCTTGACCTTTCACTGGTCAACAGCTTAAACCATAGAACTCAGGGACCACCCCTGACCCAGAGGATACACCAATGATTTTCAATTTTTTCATCTCAGGGCACACTGACGAGGTGCTAAAATAGTCAAGGTACACCATCAATTTTTTTGACAAGGCACACTGCACTGCCGGGGGGGGGGGGTTCACATTCCCCAATGGACCTACTAATACATGTTGCTCCCCCAAACTCCCGCGGCACACTTGTGGCGAACCAATGTACCATGGCACAGTGGTTGAAAATCGCTGGGATACACCCTCCACGCTTAGATTCATGTCGAGTAAGCTCTGGTTTGATCTTCATGTGTCCTTTCCAATCCTTGTTCCACCCATGATCTCTCTGGGGCATGAACTTGTGCCACCTCTGTACATCACACGGAAGAGCAGCAATCAGATTTGCAACAGTAGGAGGGAGTGGGGGGGGGCAGCAGAGGTGATGAGCTGTGCGTACAACTATCATCCCCAAGATAACAACGTTCGGTATTTCACTTTACAAGTCTCCGCTCTGAGTGGG